>NC_132925.1:924678-1246856 GCF_047675955.1 Chlorocebus sabaeus
CCATGATGCCAAAAAGGTGGATGTAAAATACTAATTTAATAAAATTCCCTTTTATATAGCGGAATTTAATCTTTATCCAAAGAAATCATGAAGCTCTCAAGCCAGCTTGTGTGTGGAAACCACGGCTTTTTTCATTTTCTACTTATCATATTTATATTAGCTTCCTTTTAAGAAACCTGTATTGTAAAACATGTAACTAAAGACTACATGAAATGTATTCAACAACTTACTCAATATTGTGTGAGTTTCTATTCTAGGCACCAGAGTTACTGCAGTAAACAACACAGCCAGATGTCACTTTTTGTGGAGCTTACATGTACTATGGGGGCCAAAAAAATAAGCAAATAATCAACGAAAATATGTTTTGAATCAGATGGTGTTAAGTGCAGCAGGAAAAAAAAAATGTCAAGAAGTTTAGAAAATGCAGGGAGAGGGAGAAGCTTTAAGTAGGATGGTTAGAAAAGGCTAAAAAAAAAAAAGAAGTAAAGGAGGAAGTTACGTGGATCTATGAGAAAAAGGTGTTCCTGGCAGAGCAAAAGCTCCAAAACTTCAATATGCTTGACATGTTTGAGGGACAGCAAGGAAATCAGTACAGCTGGCAAATAAATAAAAGGCATTATTAGCAGGAAGTGCAATGTTGTGGAGAAAAAGGGAGTTGGATCATACAGGACTTTCTAAGTCAATATAAAACCTTTGGTTCTTACTCAGGGAAATGGGAATCCACTGGAAGATTTTGAACAGATAAAAATGTGATTTTTTTTTTTTTCCACAAGGATTCTATTGCCTTTGGTGTGTTAAAAAGAGTGAGGGGGAAGGGCAAAGGTCAAAGTAGGCAATTGACCCAGTGAAATGATCAAAGTGAAAGTTAGATTATTGCAATAACCCAGGGTGGGAGTAGCAAAGATAGTGAGAAGTACTTTGCATCATCTTGTATTTTCAGATTGTGTCAACATAGTTTGGATGATAAATCTAATAGATTCAGAAGCAAAAGACTTTAAGAATAAGATAGTTCCAAAGTTTTTGTTTCAGCAACTGAAAGAATGGGGTCACCATTTATTGAAATGGAAAACACTGTCATAAAACGGTTTTGAGGGAGAAGATCAGGAGTCAGTGTTTTAGATGTTAAGATCGATGTTCCCACTATGTGAACGTGTAAGTAGAAAGTTGTATATATAAATCTGGACTTCTAGGGAGTGGTCCGTGGTAGAGATATAAACTGGGAGGTTTCCAGTATAGCAAACATATCCAGAGGCTGAGCCTGGAGAAGACAATACGTAGAGAGGACACATAGCAAAACAGAGATGAGTTCAGGTTGATGGAAAATAAAGTAGGGCCTGCCCAAATGAGATTGCTGAGAAGCGATCAAAAAAGTACCAAGAAAATGAGGAGAGATAAGGAAGTGTTTTGTGGAAGGAGTCTAATGTTGCTGCTAAGTCCATGACATGACACATAGCATGTATAGTTTAAATAATAACAGTGATAATAGCAATAAAGCCAACATCTCTATCCATTATCAGCTTAGGAAATAGTGTATTCTCTTTCTTAACTTATTGCCACTTAGATTCTTTTTATTTTATTTATTTATTTATTCATTTTTGAGACGGAGTCTTGCTGTGTCGCCCAGGCTGAAGTGCAGTGGTGCGATCTCGGCTCACTACAACCTCCACCTCCCGGGTTCACACCATTCTCCTGCCTCAGCCTCCTGAGTAGCTGGGACTACAGGCACCCACCACCACGCCTGGCTAATTTTTTGTATTTTTAGTAGAGATGGAGTTTCACCATGTTAGCCAAGATGGTCTCGATCTCCTGACCTCGTGATCCACTGGCCTTGACCTCCCAAAGTGCTGGGATTACAGGCGTGAGCCTCCACACCTGGCCCTGTCATTTAGATGCTTAAGGGACAATCTAATATGCCTCTATTCAAGGAGATGAAAAAGCTAGAATAACTTGTAGAGGTAGTGGATATATTTCTTGATGTGACAGTTACCCACTATATCAATGCAAAATATTTCTCATATTTTCCAAGTTTAACATGCATAGATAAGCACAATTTGGTTGTTACTTCCTTCACCTTACTTAGTTTGCATTCTTCTTTCGAATTAATGGACTCTCTTATGGGGCTTAATTTTACTCTCTCTACACTGTAACCTAACCCTCCTACATTGGAGCTTCAGTTATTGAAGTATGAAATTTTCATTTGAGCTTTGTAGTTCACCTCAAAGAGCAAATCTAAATGGATTGTATCTAAGAGTTCCAGAGAGAGCCAGAGCATCCCACATACTCATGCTGTAAGGGATAAAGATAACTGTTTAGCTGTGCCCCCAGATAGGCGTATTACTCATGTATGGAAGCAGCTGGCTTTAGCATGCAGCTGATGGCTGCTAAGGAATGTCTCACATCGACTGTCATATCCCAGCAGTGCAAATTTACAAGAAGATGAAACAACTCTCTAATCCCTTAAACTGTTAATACGTAGCTAAGAATCCTTGTCCATAACTAATAAAATTTACATGTACTAAGCTTCAATTTCTTTGAAAGTCTGTTTTATTTGATTTTTCAGAAAGTGATAAGGAAAATATTAAAGTATAACAGACACTGAGAGGATGTGTTTGGAAGGGAAGAGGAATGTAACAGGAGTTCAATGTATAAATGAAGTGCATCTTCAGAACGCTCACTTGTTTGCCTGTATTAATTATTTCTGCAGTGGGAGTGTAGCAAATGATGTTTCTGAACATGAAATTAATGCTTGTGTGGTTTAAGGGATTTTTTTTCTTGTTTAATATTCTTTTCCTATATATGTGAATTTTGACCATAATCCTAAAACTAAATCTAGAAACAAATGAATACCCAAAAATGGCAGGAATAGTTGATGACTATAAATTAGTTACTTTGAATATATTATAACAAGACTAGTTTTAAGTCCTTCGGCTAAGGAAAAAAGGTACTATATATTAGGTGACTTAAGTCATAAAAAAATAAAGCTTTTGGTTTGAGTTATCAAGCCAAAATGATTTCTAAGCTTCAAATGGATCTAAGCAGAATAAATGTGCCTCCTACATGATTTTTATTCTCTAGTGATATCGTTTGTCCTTTTTCAGTTCCCACTTAATATTTGTCAACTGCTAAGATAAAAACAACATGTGTTTTTTTCTTTTCTTTTCTTTCCTTTTTTTTTTTTTTTTTTTATTGAGACAGTATCTCACTCTGCCACCCAGGCTGGAGTGCAGTTGCACGATTGCAGCTTACCGCAACCCCAAACTCCTGGACTCTAGTGGCCCTCACACCACAGCTTCCAGTGGTTCTAGGACTACAGTCACACGTTATCCACTAATTTCTAGTTTTTTTTGTTTTTTTTTTAATAGGCGGGGTCTTGCTATGTTGTCCAGGCTTGTCCTGAGCTTCAGGCCTCAAAGAATCATCTTGAGCTCCCAAAGTGCTGAGATTAAAGGTGTGAAAATTCAAATTTCAAAAAGCAAATCCAGTCTTGCCTACTATCTCATTTCATGCCTCTCTGAAAAGGAAACTTTTTTTCCTCACTGATCTAAAAACTTGTATCTAATTTTGTCTGATATGCTTCTCTTTAAACAACTGTGAAAATCTAGTCAAAAATGATTATTTTCTTTCAGATGAAATGTATTTATTTTGTGACTCACATCTATCAATTCTGCTAGTTTTGTTTGTGCTGTTGTTTGTCTGTTTCAGTTTTCCAATTTGTAATCTCACAGAATTTCCTGTAGAAATAAAAGAAGGCAATATATAGTTTAAGAGTTTTCGAAATATAGTCAATTATGAATCTAACAAACATGGTGTAAGTTTCCCAGGTAGAAGTCTATATTCTAGAAGTTGTACATTGGTACTCATCATTCCAAATATGTCGAAGGTATACAAAGTCAACATAATGTAGAGTCATTTCTGTAGAGCTGGTGACGTCGCAATTGTAGCAGTTGCATTGACTATACCATCTCTCACCCAGATTCCCTTGAAACCAACATCACACATTTGGAAAAGAGCTGAAACTGAGAGAAAGTAGCTAGATTCTCAAACCTAGCATATCTGGTTGTGCTCAATGACACAAATGGTTCAAAAAAATCACTTGGATGTAAGGAGGCTGAGAGTAAATCCACTCAAAATTCACACTGTTCTTGTTCAAAGCAACCAAAACATAGTAACAGTTTTCTTTATTATGTACAACTATTTTTTTTTCCAATTGCATTAGTCAGGGTTCTCTAGAGGGTCAGAAGTAACAGATAGATGTATACATAAAGGAGAGTTTCTTAAGAAGTGTTGATTCACATGATCACAAGATGAGGTCCCACAGCAGGCCCTCTGCAAGCTGAGGAGTAAAGAAGCCAGTGCAACACCCAAAGCTGAAGAGCTTGGAGTCCAGTATTTGCGGGCAGGAAGCATCCTGCATGGGAGAAAGATGCAGGCCAAAAGACTAAACCAATCTAGTCTTCCCGTGTTCTTCGCCTGCTTTTACTCTGGCCACGCTGGCAGTTGATTAGATGATGCTCACCTAGATTGAGGGTGCGTCTGCCTTTCCCATCCACTGATTCAAATGTTAATCCCCTTTGACAACATCCTCACAGACACACCCAGAAACAATCATTTGCACCCTTCTATCCGATCAAATCGACACTCAATATTAACCATCACACCAGTCTTTAGTAAGTTTTGGATAGGTACATCTTTAGAGAATAAACATATTATCATCAAACTTGCTTATAGTAATATAATCTAAGTGAAAACAGCACATTGCTATCTATGCAAGTACATCTTCAACACCCCTTTCCAAACAACTTACCATACTTTTCTGAAAATTCTGGGGGTTGCCAATGCCATGATAACATGCCTGCTGTGCCTTCATTTTGTGTTTCCTCATCTTTCTCCATCTCTTTTGACAGATAGAATCAGGTGAGTAGCTGTTTTTTGCTGCTGCCTCCCCACTTGGCTGACTTCGCTTTGCATTCTTCTTCTAGTACAGCAGCTCCTCAAATAATGTCATTTTGTTGTAATGTTGATGGGAGAAAACATTGACTACTGGCTAGGGCCGTAGTCTGTGTAGAGTTTGCATGTTCTGCCTACGTCTGCGTGGGTTTCCTTCCACATCACAAAGATGTGCATGTTAGGCTGACTGGCGTATCTACGTTGTTCAGGTCTGCGTGAGTGTGGGTGTGCGTGAGCGTGCCCTGCAGTGGGGTGGTGTCCTGTCCAGGGTTGGTTCCCGCCCTGAGCTTGTGCACTGAGATGGCTTTGGCCACTCAGGAACTTGAACTGGAATAAGCGAGTAAATAATTGTGCTACTTGTATTTGTTAATCTCTCTTAAACATATATATAGCTCACATTCATTTCAATGTTTAATATTAGACATGTTTTGGTCTTTATTTAGAAGTTTGTGAAATTTATGTGATCAGAAGTATGCTGCATGAACTTAACTCCTATTTATATCAATTACCATATGGTAAAAATTGGTTTCCTTATACATTGTTTCACTTAAGGTAGAAATTTCTAAGAACCTGTGGATGATGTTAGGTGAAAACTTACTGTATCATGTAGAGATTTTAAGCTAAACCACCTGAGTGGTGAATGGAGAAGTTGACAAAAATTAAAAAGTTTGAGGTGCTGGTTAAAAATGACTCCATGTGTGTAAGATCAATATCTTTTAAAAAATAAATGTTTTTTTAAACACAGATAATCTGAAGATAGAATATCTGCAGCTAAATCTACCTCTTTATTATGTATTTCTTAAACCGTGGTTATCCTAAAACTGAATCCTAAAATTAAATTCAATAACTTTGTACATCGAGAGATGCAGAGAAGGGACAAATGGGAAACTTACAAATCTAGAACACATTTCTCTTCGATGTCTAAATTCACATACTGAATTTAAAGTCCGAAAGTAACCATCCGGAGTGTATGTGTGTTGGGGTGAAGGTGTGAGATTTTAGCTGTATCTTTCAGCAAAGAGTTAGTGGTATCTATTATGACTTTAATATCTAAACTTCTTTTATTTCCAGAATTATTGGAAAAGAAGGTAAAATAATAAATATAATTGAGAAAAATGCAGGCGATAGTACATTTTATGATAGTTAAGGGAAATATTAAATCTAATTTTAATTTTATTCAATGGAAAAACACTAATATTAAAATGAATATCTTTCGGAAGCCAAGTTATAGAACAGTAGTTTATGTAACAATGCTCAGTTTAGGTTAGAAACAATCTTGCTATATTTTAGGAAACAAAATATTGTCATCTTTTGTTGGCATTAAAATGCAGGAGCCTCTGGTAAAGATTCCCTTGCTTGGACAATAATGAAAAGGTTCCCATTCTCTAGTTTATGGGTAGAAAAAAAAGTAAGTATTTTGCAGCCCAAGGCCATAGGGCATGGCACAATAAGCACACAGCATTTGAGATGGATCAAAGAGGGTATTATTCAAGTTCTGAATCTGGGGATAAAAGGAAAAAGAAAAGCAGAAAATATGCCTCCATTGTAAACATAAGATCATAAGCCTGGATCCTTATGAAATCAGGACTGGTTTGGAAAGGCAGATTTTAAAAAGAAAATGGAAAAATCCTTTCGCCTAGATTTAGAGCATGGTCAGGGTGTCAGATGTCTCTTCTCAATGGCAACTGGCTATAGGGCATTGAAAAAACCACAATTATTGCTAAACCTGGCTTCTTGGTCAGTTAATTAGCAATCCTACCTCCCTAGTGCAAAGAGGAGGAGTAAATAAGTAACTTTAAGTACTGGCAGATGACCACTTTATGTTCTTTCTACTTCTGCGCTTGTGTCTGCTGTGTAAAGATGATGAGAAATAACTGTTAGCCAACCAGCCAGCCAGGAAAGAAAGAATGTTCATTCTCTCTACACTACCAAGGAGGTTTAGATTAAAATAATAAGGCATTACTTGAGCAAATACCAACTTATATCATTATCTGGAAAGAGTTTAGCAAGCTACTGAATAAAAATCTGTTTCTTCATGTATTCAGTCATTCATTTATTTGACACATCCTAATAGTGAGTTGATGTGAGACTCTGATATTGTAGCCCCTTTCTCTGCACTAGGAGTTGAAATCATTCAGCAGGCTTAGCAAAGAAACGTAAAGTAGGACTGTGAGTTATAAACGTGAATTGTCACTAGCTTGCCAGGTAACACTGGAGAAGTCACTTAATTTCAGCAGAATCCTATAATGTCCTCATCTGTAGGTGAGACTAGGCGTGAGTTTTCATTGAGTACTTGGCAAATAGACCTTGGGAAGGAAATGATAGATTCAGTTCCTTTGTCACAGCTGAGCTGTCACACATCCTTGCTTGCTTCTGTGCATTAGCCTGTGTAAGTACATCAAGGAAGTGCCTCAAGCCTTACCTGTTAATGCATTTATCTGGCATTAGGGGCTACCTGAGTGTAATGAATGGTGTCTAAAGAAGGGCGCTTCATTGTGAGATCAGGTAGAGCACAATTCTTACCAAATGTCATAGAATTAAAGTCATAACGTTTGTAAAACAATAGGAAATCATTAAAGAAATGAAAATTAGAAGCTGGAAATGATAAACCAAGAAAAGATTCATACCGTCACATTAAGAATATCATTATCAATACGGGATCTAGATCATTTGAGTCATTTTAACTTACATAGTATGCTAACTAGACATAAAATCACAAGGGTACATTTCTCAGTTAACGAATTTCAAAAACATAAGTAATTATGTACAAACAAGTCATCCAATACATCCTATACATTTGGATGTCTAATTTTTTGTAAGGAAAACATAACCAACACATGTGAATGGCCCATCTCCTCATATGTTATGCTAAATCACTAGAGGAGCCATTGCTGTCACAATAACAATACAATGAAAAATGTGTTAATCAAATATCTAGTTAAATAGATTGTGGAAAATACATTTTTTATTCAGCTTGCTGAAAGGACAAAGAAAATTGCATTATAGCATTGCGCCTTTCAGATGAATATTACTTGTTTAGCCCACAGGGAAAGATGCCACAACATGTTTACAGGATTATTGTAATTCTAATTAAACCCATACTTCCAAAGTAAGAATTGCAACGGGAATATAGCTTGAAATTAGTAAGAGGAGAATTTTTAAATGTTTCAATACCAGCGACTACTTTTAATAGTATTTATTGTATCAAAATGTAAAAGAAAGATGATCTTTAAAACAGGCTGTTTTGAGCTCTAAGAATCACAGCAATAAAAACAAATATTTTCTTATTTATTTATCACCCTCCCCCTGCACATGAAATCAGCCAAGCAAGTACTTGAGAGCCATAATGGGTAGCTGCAGAAGATCTCTTGTTTTTTATGAATTTATTGTGAGTTAAGGCCAAAAGAGACACTTTTATTTTGGGGTAAAAAGTGGAGGGGAAATGAGTGGAAAATGAATGAAAGCAAAATGTCTGTTGGAAAGATCTCATCCACATTCTCATCATTCACAAAAAGAAAAAGACACGAAGGAGAAAGAAGATGAGAAAAGTCAGCACTCCTAGAGTTTTGAAAGAGTCTTTGTTGGAAACACCAACCAAATAAGCCAACTGTGACCTGGGAACGCGACCTAGTTGAATTCACTAGCCCCAAGAAATGGTTTTCCAAAGCACTTTCTCCCTATCTTCCATGAAATGGAAGGAAATAGTCTAGGCCAGGCATGACCTAAATGCTTTATGTGAATTAATCTGCACAACAATTCTATGAGTTAGATACAATTGTTATCCCCACTTTACAGATGAGGAATTAAGGTAGGGAATGCTTACATAATTTAATCAAGAACAACCAGCTAATAAATAGCAGAGCTGGGATTTGCACTGGGTGCCCACAGCCTCAGCTTTTATCTAGTATGCTACACCGATCCCCCAACAAGCATTACTGACTGAGAGTCAACTCATAACTGCTTGCCTACAATTGATGCATTTGTGTGCAACACTGACCTTGCAAAATCATTTTTAAATGAGTCATTAATTTAAAAGATAATATAATGGAAAGAATACTGTATTCATTTGCTAACACCACAGTTTTGCTAATCACGAAATACCACAGATTGGATGGCTTAAACAACAGAAATTTATTTTCTAACAGTTCTGCAAGCTAGAGGAACAAGAAATCAAGGTTCAATTTCTTTCGCAGCTTTTCTCCTTGGCTTGCAGATAGCTGCCTTCTCATTGTGTCCTCATGTGGTCTTTCTTCTGCGCTCCTGCATCCCTGGTTTCACTTTTGTGGGTCTAAATTTCCTCTTCTTAAAAGGATGTCAGGCCAGGCACAGTGGCTCATGCCTGTAATCCCAGCACTTTGGGAAGCCAAGGCAGGCAGATCACTTGAGGTCAGGAGTTCCAGACCATCCTGGCCAACATGGTGAAACCCTGTCTCTACTAAAAATACAAAAATTAGCCAGGTGTGCTGGCATGTTCCTGTAATCCCAGCTACTCAGAAGACTGAGGCAGGAGAATCACTTGAACCTAGGAGGCAGGGGTTGCAGTGAGCTGAGATCCTGCCACTGCACTCCAACTGCACTCCAGCCTGGGCAACAAAACGAGACTTGGTCTCAAAAAAAAAAAAAAAAAAGACATCAGTCAGATTGAATTAGGGCCCACTCTAATGGCCTCAATTTTGATTAATCACATCTTCATAGGCTCTGTCTCCAAATCCAGTCACATTTAGAAGTGCTAGGAGTTAGAGCTTCAACAAAAGAATTTGCAAGGCACACACTCCATCCAGTAACATAGGAGTCCCCAACCCAGAGCACCAGACCAGTACCAGTAAGTGGCCTGTTAGAACCTGGCCACGCAGCGGGTGAGCAGCAGGCCCACAGCGTTACTCCAGAGCTCTGCCCCCTGTCAGATCGGTGGCGGCATTAGATTCTCAGAGGAGTGTGAACCCTATTGTGAACTGCGCACACAAGGGATCTAGGTTGCGCGCTCCTTATGAGAATATAACGTCTGATGATCGGATGATCTGAGGTGGAACAGTTCCATCCTGAAACCATCTGCTCCCAACCCACTGTGGAAAAACTGTCTTCCATGAAACCAGTCCCTAGCACCAAAATGTTGGGGATCGCCGCTATAACAAATAATAATATCGCTGTTGTTATTGGAGTTCTTATTCGGGTTTTGCTGCTCTGTGACTTAGACTGAGTCATTTCCTTTCTTTCGAAGGGCACCTGCTCCCTAACACTGATGCTGTCTGGCTCTTGACTGAGTTTACATCTTCAGCTTCCCTAATTCTGTGAATCATGCTGTCATCTTCGTGTGTACATACACATAGATAAGGCTTTTTTGCCTAAGGTAGCTAGAGATTTTGTTGCATAAAACTCACAACTTCTAATTAGAACGCTGACTTTTGTTCATAGCTTTGCCGGGCTTTTGATATACTCTGGTCTATCCAGTCTGTAGAATGGAGTAAATAATGCCTATGTCATAGCCATGCCGGGAGAACTGAATGAGATATTGTACGTGAATGGCTGGGTGCAATGTTTGAAAAGAGGGAGGTACTTTGCAAATGTCCATTTTCTGTTTCTCACTCCCCAGCTCTTCCAGCTTTCATGCTTACTCTTTCATTGCCTTTGAACTTCCCCTCTATTTCAGCATTTATCTCACGTACTCTTGGCCAAGCATCATAAAAGCTACTTTCCATCTTCTCTATGATAGAGATTTTCAAAACCTCCGATGCGAGTGCAGACATTTCCTCACGAGCCCAAAAACAAGGGGATTCATGATTCAACTTGGCTTTCAAAAATGTTCAAATTTTAGAATTTAACAGAATTGTTTGCTGTATTCAACATTTTCCTGGAACACTGACTTTGGCTTAGAAAACTTCTTCAGAACTGAGCAGGAGAGGCAAGGCTCTGGGGCTGCTCTGGACCACACAAAGTTGGACAATTAGCAGAGCATTAGCCCAGCCTATTAGCCTGACTGCTGACAACCAATGGCAACTGTGAGCTTTATGTTTTTATGTTGATGATTTATGTTGATTCAGGTTACATTTGAGACTTAATTATCTACTTAATCATTTGGACGTATTTCATAAAATAATAGTCACGTGATACTATTTTATCATAAAAAATAATGATTATACATAATTTTATGTATTTATTTCCATCACTTATCCTCATTCTCTCCTACTAAAAGTTAAAAATATTGCATAAATCCCAAAGGAGTAATGACATTGAGACAAGAAAAATTTATGGGTGTTATTTCCAGATATAGAGGAGGCAATGTAGGTTGAATCTCTTTGGCTTAAAAGCAAGTGATAAGAATCTGTTGCTTATGTCATGTGCTGGTGAGTAATATTGACATCTGCCTGTCATCTTTAGTCTGTAAACTACCTTTAGATGAAGTTGCAGTTAGTGATAATTGGACAATGTTAATTATCCAAGCCCCAAGCCCCCCAAATTAAAGGGCGTTGATTCAAGAGAAGCTCACGGAACCATAGCTGAGGCAGAGTTTTTCAAGAAAGGTGGTTTCCAGCATCACTCAGAGCAGCAGCATCATGAACTGTGAGTGCCCAGTCCTGACTCCCAGCAATGGTCCAAATTTACTGGATTCCAGAAACCCAGATTCAAAGACACACAGGGTGCAAGTCTTTGGAAGCAACACTTAGGCAGAATTTGGAGCAAAACTCTAGATAAGTCTCTCATCCAAGTTAGAACGGATTCCTGTAGGCGGCTTGTCCAAAGCCATAGCAGGACCTGACCACGGCTGCCAGGCTGTTAGAGGTGACTTCAGAGTAGTGCTCATAGTGCGTTGTTTATAGATTGCAGGAACTGTAACAAAGGCAAGAGACTCAGGTTGCTTCTAGGTAGGGTGACAATAGATGATTTAAGACCTTCAGATGTCCCAGAAAGCGGTAGTATTGACATCAGCCAGGGTGAGGGGAAGGAGGACAAAGTGGGTAGAATAGAGTGATGGCAGGCCAACCACGGGGGGAAACTGTGGTGGTGAATTCAAGGAGAGTGAGCCCTGGTGATTTCCAGGGGAGCTTTGGGACTGAGTGAGCAGCAGGGAATGGATAGGGTGCCTTCTCAAGAGTGTGAAATAAATGGGGAGCCTTAGGGCGTACATGGTTAGTTTAACATGTCCAGCCCACCTTTGGAGCCAGTCAGGAGGACTCTACAGCAGTGTTCACAATGTTCCCAACAGCAGCAGTGGCACAGGGAGGAGACCTGTGTGTCTGCAACCCAAGCGGCAACCAGCAAGAGAAAGTCTTTAGCAAGAGGCAAACCCTGGAGATTCTGAGGTTCACCAGGAGCTTCAAATTTGAGCTGACCTGGACTTTGGAAGGAGGCTAGATGGAAACTTAGGTACTTATATTTTCTGAAAATGGAACCCTTTCAAAGACTTCAAAGACCTGCATTTCTTTCTTTCTTTACAGAGTTCTAGAAATAAAAAAATGAAAAAAAAAAAAATACTTGGGGGAAAACACTTACTTATCCCCCACCAAGGGACTGGGACAGGAGGGGTTGTGTGTACGTATGGCAGGGGAGCCAACTGAGTGTGGAGGCTGGTTTTTTACATTACATTTCACAATTTCAGTATCGTTTTTCCCACATGCGTGATTTTTAATTTGAAAAAATAACACTGCCCTTCCAGGCACATACACTGTTTCATATAACTCAGTGAAAGGTGAGCTTTTGAAATAGTAGGGAAAAGCCATTAAGTAATAGAAGATATTTGGTTATTATAGAAACTATATTATGCGATAGCAGTTTTTCAAAAAGCTTTTTATATTATACCATCAGACTAATCTAGGAAAGTCTAACCTTTTGTCCTCATAAAAGCAGTGCTGCCAAAATTCATATAAGACACGATTTGTGATCCAGCAGATGTACATAGAACCGAAAATGACAGGGTTTCTTGAAATACTATTGAGTCTCTGGATAGTCTTATGGAGATATGCATATTAATTGTAAAACTTTAAGTCAGATGAATAGAATTGACTTAATTTGCATTTTCTTATAGTATTAAGTGGCATAAAATCATAAGGTTCCTGTTTGTTTAAAAAATTGCCATTTTTTTAAGTGTTTGGAAGCATGAAGATACTGTCATGTACTTGATCCAGTCTTAAATTTTCAACTTTGTTCAAATGAATCCTGCCTAAATAACCGTCTGCCATTTTTATCTAGTTCCAGGAAGCCCTCACATGAATGCATTTGAATGCTTTTGTGACTGTGTGAAACGAATCCCTGATGATTCATGAAAGAGACAGCCCATCATTAGCCTTGATAAGATGGTAATTTGATTATCTGATAGTCCTGTTGCTCATTCCATTTTTTGAACATGAATATTTAAAATCTTGGAAGGGCAAAATAATTCCAAAGAAAGAATTGGTCAATAATTCAAAATAATACATTACTCACAATTCCTGTTAACTCTAGCTCCAGAATATCAAATTAGGCTTTTTTAAAAAATTTTTTAACATGGAAAAGTAACAAACATATTTGTTGAATAAAAATATTTAAATTAGATTTGTGTCAATTTTATCTTCAACTATCAGCTCAGGTACATGAATTTATAATATTTATTTTTTCGAAAATTTTAAATTATTGGGTAAAAGTGGTTTCAGTCTATGTTTCCAGAAACAGCATAGCATGTTTAGAATCATCCATAATCGGTATAATGTTGCTATTTTTTAAAACTTCAAGATTATAACGATGAAGTTCTGTAGCTTATCAGCAGCCTTTTCTGTCCGCTATCATCTGTCCACAGGTATTAGGCTGGTCTTTACTCCCAGTATGTAAGAAAATAACACAATGAATTATGAATGGTTCAGATCGTTTCTGTATTTCAGCTTTTGGATATGGCAAACATACTGGTTTCTTTTCTTTAGACTTGAAACTAGACGATAATTCACAGTTTTCGCGCTCACAGTCACGACCCGCGTGCCAAGCACCGGGGCGAGATCCGGGATGTGCTGCCTCAGGTCCCTCCGTTTCTTTGCCTTCATTTCGAAGCTTTTGGCACTTCTGTTCCCAAGACTCCAACCATACAGATACTCTGCTTGAACTGGCACAAAGCCCGAAGCTCTAGTTTATCTCATACCGCTTGTCAAACAAAGGTGTTCCACTGTAAATAAAAGTAGTGTGTATGTATCTATACATGTGTGTATATATACGTGTGTATATGTGTCTATACATGTGTTTCCATGTGTGTCTATACATGTGTGTATGTATACATGTGTATATGCATCTATACATGTGTGTATACATGTGTATATGTATCTATACATGCATACATACATATGTACATATATGGATGTTAATATGTATATGTGTCTTTATATGTAATATACACATAGGTATATATGTGTGTATATGTATCTATATGGACATGTATATATGTGTGTATGTGTATGTATATGTACATATATATATACCTGTATACGTTTGTATGTGTATGTATGTAAATGTATATACACATATATACATACATACACAAATACATATATAAACATATATGTGTATATATAGGTGTACTTACACACACACACACACACCCCCAGACTGAGAAAACAAATTAGTACTATGAAATGAGGAGCAGTTTCTCATCAAATATTGTTCACAAAATGTCTATACCGTCATTTCTACTTTCCCTAACACACCTTTAAAAAGGACATACTATTTGTTCAATTTGAAGGGGAAAACAAGGTTCAAGAAGAATCGTGCAGAGGTGGGTGGAGGGAGAGAATGAGTAGTGAAGACATGATTCCTCTCACATGAATTCACCAGTACATGATGCTGCTGACACTCAAACAGAAACCAGAGGTCGAAGGGTAACTTTGTCCACTAGCACACCACATAAATTGGACCAAAGGGAAAATTTCCCCACACATTTAAAAGCTTCTAGTAGGTCAGTTCGTAAGAAAAATAACACCAACTAACACCTAATATAGTGAAGAGCTAATCTAACTTTGAATAAGTGTTTGTTGACTGGATACTATAAAGCTAAAGACTAAAATAACTATGCATAAATGCTGTACTCTAGAAAGAAAATCTACTTTTTACAGGGTTATCATTTAGCAAGTCTGTAGCTACTTTATGTTTAGCATTGTTTAACTGCATTGTACTTTCTGTAGCTAGACTTGAACAAATAAGTGACTACTTACTATATGATGAGAGTCATATTTTTCGCTCAGAGATGTTACATACAAAAGGAAAAGGAGACAAATAGGATGAACTCTGTGGTGCTGGATTAGAATCAGAGCTATCAGTTTAATTTTTAATACGTAAACAGATAGACATCAAAATAAGCATCAGGGCCGGGTACGCGGTGGCTCATGCCTGTAATTCCAGCACTTTGGGAGGCCGAGGGGAGTGGATTGCCTGAAGTTAGGAGTTCGAGACCAGCCTGACCGACATAGTGAAACCTCGTCTCTACTAAAGTTACAAAAATTAGCCGGGCGTGGTAGCAGCCGCCTGTAATCCCAGCTACTCGGGAGACTGAGGCAGCAGAAATGCTGGAACCCGGGAGGCGGAGGTTGCAGTGAGCCAGGACAGGGCCTTGACACTCCATTCAGCCTGGGCAACAAGAGCAAAACTCCGTCAAATAAATAAATAAATAAATAAATAAATAAATAAATAAATAAATATCAATATGTGTGTGTGCGTGTGTGTGTGTGGCCGGTGGATGTGTTGGCTGAGAGAACACAAAAGCAACTAGACCCAGTAGCAGTGAACATATCCAATACCCAGATCTTGGTGTCCACACACTATTCTTTAATAAAAGGAACCAGGGCTTCTTGGAGAAGTGGTTAATTCTAGAGTTAGAGCTGGCAAATAGAGTAAGCTGGAAACATAATGGCAGAAATAAGGACGCTCTCAAAAATGAATCAAGATAAATAAAGAGGACAGAAGAGCCAACCTAGGGGAGTGCACAATGGCCAAAGCCAAGATCAGGTGAATGGCAAAATAAATACTACTACTGGACTATGCCCATAGAATAAAATATCCATGAGTCTAACGTAAACTAAAAACTGAATAAATATGTAAAGGCAGAATAATTAACTCTTCCTTATAAAAGTGTTCTAATCAATAAATACAGAAGAACTGAAGAAAATCCAAAATCACCATTGGACAGAAACCACAGTAACTATTGCAGGCAAAATACACTGATCAATGATAAAATCAGTAGCCTACAGTCTGAAGAGAAACAGGATACAGGCATAGTTTTGACATACCACTGCAAGATAAGTATCCATTACAAAGTGAATAATATTAGCATTACAGGGATGAAATCTAGCAGGCATCAGCTTAGCCATATAATCAAGATTAAGATTGCCAGTTAAGCTTGAAATAGCAATCTCATGTACCCTTTGATATGATGCATACAGAAAGACAAAATATTATCAACAATACACAAACTCAATATAATCATCAGAAAATATCATGTAAACCCAATGTAAGATAAACCCAAACTAAGATTTCATCCTTAGAATAACTGACCACCTTTTTTCAAAAGTACATAGATCATGAAGGACAAGGAAGGACTGAGGAATTGTCTTAAGTTGGAGGGAGACTGAAGAGGCACAAGAACAGAAGCAATATACGATCCTGAATTCGTTCCTGGAATAGAAAAGAGATGTTTGGGAAAAAACAAAAACTGGTGACCTTCTAATAAGGCCTGTAGCTTACACAGAAGTGATACAGTAATTTTAACTTCTTGGTTTAGATAATTGTAGTATAGTATGTATGTTTTTATGTCTTTATTTAAAAGAGACAGGGTCCTCTCTATCACCCAGGCTGCAGTTCAGTGGCAAGATTATACCTCACTGCAGCTTTAAACTCCTGGACTTAGGCCATCCTCCCACTTCAGCCTCCTGAGCAGCCAGGACTATAGGCATGTACCACCATGCCTGGCTAATATTTTATTTTATTTTATTTTATTTTATTTTATTTTATTTTATTTTAGAGATGAGGTCATCCAGGCTGGTCTGGAACTCTTGGGCTCAAGTTATCTTCCTGCCTCAGCCTCCCAAAGTGTTGGGAATACAGGCATGAGCCACTGCACTAGCCTGGTTAGTTACGTTTTTAAAAGCTGACATAGGGTTAGGTGAATTCCACGTACTATTTTTGCCATTTTTCTATAAGTTTAAAATTATTTCCAAACTAAACATTAAAACAAATTGTTTTAGTCCTATGACATCACATAGTATCACTCTCTTTTGCCAGAGGAGAAAACTGAAAAATGGAGAGGTTAATACACTTGCCCAAGATTGCCAAGTTAGAACATTCCAGAGCCAGACAGTCTGGCTTCAGAGCTCAAGATCTTGACCACTGTGATTTGATGTGGTCTGAGGCTCAGCTAATTCAGAAATATTTATACTTGTTTTTTTTTTTTTTTTTTTTTTTTGAGACAGAGACTCGCTCTGTCACCCAGGCTGGAGCGCAGTGGCGCGATCTCAGCTCACTGCAACCTCTGCCTCCCGGGTTTAAGCCATTCTCCTGCCTCAGCCTCCTGAGTACCTGGGATTACAGGCATGCACCACCACGCCCGGCTAATTTTGTATTTTTAGTAGAGACGGGGTTTCTGCTTGTCGGTCAGCCTGGTCTCGAACTCCCGACCTCAGGTGATCTGCCCGCCTCAGCCTCCCAAAGTGCTGGGGTTACAGGCGTGAGCCACCGTGCCCGGCCCATACTTGCTCTCAATTCTGTTTTGACATGCTGGGTACTACAACATTACATAAAACATAACCATGAAAAAGAAGTGAATATTTTACAATCTTCAATGATATGTGGTATAAGAAAACTTCATTCTCCTGCAGCAATTGTCCACCAAATATGTAAAACCATGAAATATTAAGTGAGATCTTACAAAATAACTGAATGAATGTATTTGCATTGAAAAATGAAAATGCGTCCATAAGACTTTTATGCTTCATTACTAAAAAAATCATTAATAATAAAATATATAATGACAGACAGTTACTAATGCAATAAAGTTGCTAAAATGAGATGGAAAATTGCTAATAATGTATTTTATTACATTCAAAGAAGGCTTCAGGTGGCTGTGGTCTGGCTCTGAATTTGTTATAGATAATTATTAGCTTAGGTCTCTCTGTATTAAAAGAGGTCCTTTTTATCATCGAAAATTGTTTTTAAAACTGGTAATTCTTTTGAGGAATGCAAGAAACTTAAAGCTTTCCCTCATATATAATCAGCAATCAGAAATAACTTAGTAAAATACATGTAATTGTTTTCTTCTGTTCAATGTATGTAATTATAAGGTTAAGTAGGTTGTGTATAGCAATTCAGTCAAAAGAAGCAATCTCTTAATAAATTAAAAACTAAATAAGTGTGAATTCTGTGAATATACATTATGAGAGTTAAAAAATATGATTGAGATTTAAGTTAAATGAGAGAAGAATATCTCTGAGATTACAGTTTTTTAAACTAGAAATACTGTTTTTGATGAAGATATGACATCCAAACAAGTAAAATTAGTGCTGATTAGAGAGCATGTATTTAATAAGTATATACTCTCCTGCAATAAATGCAATAAAAACCTAAGACTGTTGAATACGTTAAAATATAAAAGCTTCATCTTAATGTACATTGAAGTCAAATTAGGAAAAAGAAGGATATGCAAAAATATGTTTGTGTTATTATTTTGTGCATTGTTATGGCTTAATACATAATTTACGTCTACCCTTTTCTGCTCTTAAAATATACTGTAGGAAAATGCTATCTGGATATTCTTTAAGCGCCTTCCTGAAAAGGACTTGTAACAGAAGCCTTTCCATTTAATGGTTAAAAAAAAAAGTAAATAGAATTTATGTCTGTCCTGGGCCCAATTAAACTTCCATTCAAACTTGTCCTGACGGGAAAATAAATTGCCTATGGATTCTCAACAAGAGGTTTGCACGCTTGGAGGAAAAAAAAGAGTACATCTGTGGAGAACTATGATTTATGAAAGTATTGATTTCTTTGTTAAATAATGAATTAGATGTCCTACCACAATATTATTTATCAAACTTTTTTGTCATATAATTAAATTGTCACATAATGGATTGTACCCATATAGATTCATTAAATATTAAAAACTACATGTGACACTACTCACCTTATCTTTGGCTAACAACACATTTCCTCTATTCTTTTCTATTAAGGTCAATAAGGGCAGGCACTATCTTCACTATCAATGCTTATAGCCCTTGCTTACCAAGGCTGCAGTAGCCCTGAGCACATTTCCTCAGTTGCTGCAGGAAAACCCTGCAATGACTGAAACTATCCACATTTCAAAAGCAAGTGGCATTAAAAAAAACATTCATTCAATTCAAGACAACTCAACAAACCAGCATAAGGGGAAAAAAAACTATAAACAAACAAACAAAACTATGCTTAGACATATTAAAATTAGATTTGCATTTGACCAGTCTCACCCATGTCAGTCACTCCTGATTTTTCCCTGGAACCTCTGCCACAGCTCTGTCTTGCTGGGCCCTCTGGATTCTTTTTCAGTGTACCTCACCCTCCATATATTATAACTACAGCCACTCACAAAGCATCACCAGCTACATAAATATATCTGCCTTCTCCTGATCATGAATTCATATTCCCACTTGCACTGACCTTCCCGTAGGACTAACTTGAAGTCTTCATCATAATTAACACTTTTGGTGGCCACATAATCCATCTTAACTCCCTCCCACCCTACAGATGTAATAGGTGCTTGTTTCTCTGCATTTGACATTCAAGAGCTGACATTGTTTTGGAACTGAATTCCTGTATCCCATTAACCACATCCACAGCTGTATAGGGTAGTTTTGTGTGGACTGGGAGATGCGGAGGCAGTTAATAATAATAAAAGCTTACATTAATTGTATGCTTACTATATGTCAGGCATTATGCTAAACTTTTTACATGCATTATCTTACTCAATCATTATGACAACCCTATGAAATGGGCACTCAGAATTTTCTTGTTCCATTTATGAGCAAACCGAAGATTAAAGAGGATTAGTCATATTTTAAGGGCACAATGCCAGGAAATTACAGCAAGAAATCAAAAATCAAATACGTCTGTTTTGGGAATCAATGTGTACAGGCTCTGTGCTCCATTGCTTCTCCATGAATAGGTGAAAAGAAAAACCAAGGACCACACGTAATTCTTATTCTGCAATCTTTGTAATGGGTTGGTAATGTATTTTAAAATCCAATAATTCTGTGGTCATGAATTATCTCTGCTGCTATTTTAAGATCTAAAATGCTTCTTTTTTTATTAAAGAATGAGGGGATTTCAAAAAAATTGTACTTCCCATAGTGCTTCTTTGTAGAATCCTATTCTAACCTTTTTTATTACGGATGAATTGGGAACAGAAATAAAAATGTTTATCTCCGTGGGTTGTAGAATATATGAACTTAAGTGTCTTAGGCCCAGCTGAACTTGTTCTACCTAAAGAGCAGTACTTTTTTCAGAGAACTGAGAGGATATCTAAAATCAGCAAAGCATTTTGGGAAGTTAAACATGAGTGAAACTCCGTCCTTCCCTTTCAGAATTTTTCCACTGTATATGAATATAAGTGTTACAAGGAAAGTAATATAGTGAACTCTTAGTCTAGACAGAGAGAGAGAGAATAAGAGAGGGAGAAGGGAGGGAGAGGACTGTTATCTGAGGATTTCAGGACAGGCTTCATGGAAGAAGTAGTTTTAGAGAATCAGAAAAAGATGTTGACGAATGAGACCAACTAAAGGCATTCAAAAAATTTTTGGAGTAAATGAATAGGTAAAAGAATGAGAAAATTTGACTTTATAGATCAGGAAAGAGAAATTCAGGAGAGAAAAGAACTTAAAGTCAGAAACAAACAAAAAGACATACAATTACTTTCAGCAATTACTACAGTATTTATTTTTTATTCCTTCCGGCATTTATTCACAAGTCATGTATTGTGTACAAGGAGCTGTCTATTGTATAGAGAAGAAAAGCAAAAAAAGACACTGTGTCCTGTTTGTGTTTACAGTGGTTTGATTTGAAGAACATTCAAGGTTTAGGTATAAAAAAGGTGAGTTGGGCTTGGGTTAGAGTCTGAAATGCTGGGTTAAGGGTTTGAGACTTGATTCCTAAGGTAATTGAGATTCTTTCACAACTTTAAGAAGAAGAATGAGATGATCACTTTAGAGGCAATTGGTGGTAAGTTTTATATCAGGTTAAAGAGGAGTTATAAGACCAGGGTTTTCGTGGCTATGAAGATACCCTTGTAGTCCTGGGAAAGCCTGAGTTGCTGAGCTAGGAAGAAAGAGGCCAATGGAACCTTGTAGTCCTGGGAAAGCCTGAGTTGCTGAGCTAGGAAGAAAGAGGCCAATGGAAAGAACTTCTTGTCTGTGGAAGAGTGACGGGAAAGCAAGCCAGTGTGGATGCAGAAAGAAGATGACGAAAAGAAGGTTACTGAGAGTTTGCTTGTAGAAGTTTCAGATTTTCTGAGGATATGGAATAGATGGCCGTTGGTTGGTATAGCTTGAGGCTAAAGCACAGTAGTGAAGTCTAACAATCCAGATAAGAATCTCAACACTTTCCACTTACAAGCTCCAGACCATAGAGCTACTTAATTTCTGTAAACCTTGTTCTCTCATTCATGAAATGTCAATAATAAATATTATCAACCTCTTGGTAATAGTGCAAAGATTAAATATGAACATGCAATTAAAGTATTTAGCACAATTCCTAACACGGAGTAAATGCTGAAAAAATATTGAAAGTTTCCATGATGTACATGTAGACACAGCAATAAGAGTTAAGTTGCTTTGTTGACTTCTTTACTTCCGCCAAGAAGCCACTCTGAAAGTTGTGGATAGGCCATAATGATGGTTTGTCTGAGTCAGGGTCCAAACAGGATGCAATAATCACAGCAACTTTTTCAACAGAGAGATTTGAATATTTAAAAAACTGTTAACCAGATAAAGAGTTGTTGACTAGGTAACTGAAAAGACGTGATAGCACTCAGTTACTACAGAATTAGCAATTCAATAAGTCATCACCACCCCTGTGGCTGGAGGAACAAAGGGAAGAGGCTGGCGTTATTAAGACTTAGAAGCCTGGAAACGTTAGAACTCAGACCTCAGAAAAGGACACAGGCTTGGCTAGGACTGGAGACTCTGACCTTGAAAAAGGGGAGGCCCCATGAGGCAGAGAACTCAGAGGAGGCGGCATTGTCTTGTTCTGGTGTTTCTTAGGTTACAGTAGGGGTCCCAGGGAGTGGGACCCAGATCTCTGCGGTGGGTGAGCTACAAGTCTGGGCTCGTGTCTCTGAGCGGGGCTAAGATGTAGCTAGCTCTGCAAGTGCAGGGGGGAAATGCAACCTGGATCCACTGCTGCTCCAACAAGACATCTCCGTGGCTCAAATGAAGACGTTCCCAAGAATGGTAAAGACAAAGCCCTTCCTCCTCTGGCATTTCCGTCGCCCACTAGTGCCCCCTATCGGCAGAGCCTAAGAGACAGCGGAGGACAAAGCAGAAGTGGGGCCAGCCCAGCTGCAGTTCAAAGGTCACAAAGCCGGATATGGAAAGGGATGCCTGGGCTGAGAAACAATGACTTATCAACTGCACAAAAGTAAAAGAAAAAAAAAACATTGAAAATGGTTAAAGTCTTTTAAAAATCCCAGACTATCTTCTCAACTAAACCCAGGAGTTAGGATGAATTCTAATTCATCAAAAATGGTGAAGCTGTGTATGATTGTGGATTTAATGGCTGTAATTTTTTTATTATTAATGCACTGGCAAGCGGACAGGATTTTGGTAATCAAGGGTGTCGGAGGTGAAGAGAATCGCCTGTCTGGGGAGGACATGAGGCCGACTGTAAAGGGAAGATACAGTAATTGTCAGAGAAAAAAAAAATGAGGGAAAGAAGATCTAGGTAAAAGTTAGTTGAAATATTTTTTCTGTGGGCTGTAAAGTAAATGTAGGGGAAAAACAGAAATCATTTCAGAATGAGATTTGTGGATGTGTTTTTATGAATTTATTTACTTATGACATTAGCACCAAACACAGCCTTGGGTTATAGCAAGGCCAGCCATAAAACATACGGTTAAAGTAGGGTTAGAAATATTAAAAACCTATCTAAGATTTTTTTAGTTCTCATATTATTTTTTAATTCTCATATTCTTGTTTTTAAATTCTCATATTATTGTGATAGCATCTTTTTAGGATATTAGTATACATTGTTGCTTATTTCTGTAACACTTAGTAATCTATTAAAATAAATGACCCATTCTACTAAAAATAGTGGAAAACAAAATAAACATGCAATTCAAATTAGATGAGGAAAATTTTCAACCATTTGAAGCATTAAAAGTAAATCTTTCAATGCTGTGAAAAAATAGAAATTTTCCTATGAGTCTATAAGCTTATAAAAACTTTAAATATTTGAAGATGTTAAAAAGTAGGTATATTGAATACTTAAAATTGAATGACATATAGAAAATTATTTTAAAGTTAAGAAGCCCAAAGAAAAACAAAAACAAAATGCAATGCATAATCTTTGATTCAATCTTGAATCAAAGAACATTGAAGACTACTACAATGATAATTTAGGGGAGCCTGGAATGTAGGCTGTGTATTCAATAATAGCATTATATCGATTCTAAATATTCTGAGTATGAAAATTGTATTGTGATTATATAGGAAAATGCTGCCATATTTAGGGTTAACTGACATGATGTTTTCAACATACTATCGAAAGTTTCAGAGAATAAGTAAATCATAAATAAATATATATATGAGGTCAGATATTAATGATTGATGAAGGGTGTATGAGTATCCATTGTACTATTCTTGCAGTTTCACTTTGGGTTTGAAATGTTTCAAAATTTAAAAATTAAAGAATAAATATCTTAATAAGAGCAGTTGATGGCTTTTTTAAAAAACTGAAGTGCAACAATTCTCATTATAATTTAGTTTGTTTATAAAATTCAAATGTTATGACATTTAAACATTTTTTGTTTGTAAAATTAAAGTTCATATTCTCACTAATCTCATCTTAGTCACAAAATAAGGATGTTGGTGTACAAATATTGTATGCTGCCTGTAACTCAGATATTTTGTCATCATATGTGAGTTTAATGATGTAGTGCATCAGAAAATGGAATCTCTTTCAGATTTTGACTTGATTTCAGGTCCAGTAGGAAGGTGATGGGAATGATTAGTATTCTCAGAGGTTTTGTTTGTTTGTTTGTTTTTTAATCAGAAAATAACTTTGGAAGCAGAAAAATGTGGCTCAATTTCTACAAAATATTTTGGGGGAGCCTTGTTTCTTGGTTTTGTTTTCTTACAACTTAAACAATTCTCTTGTTTTAAATTGTTCTATTGTATCATGAATTAGCCATGTTCAGAAACTTCGTTTCTTTGGGCCGGTAGAGCACTATGCTGTCCTACAGATTAGTACTTCACACACTGCTATTCCAGTGATTTCAGAATAAACTTAAGCTATTTAATCACCAAGAGAATTACGCTGTGGAAGAATACAGTTCCACACATAACACAAGAGAATGTGTTGATTTAGGTGGTGTTGTTGCTTTTTAAAGAATCTCAGTATCAATATGTCACATTCCTAAAGCAATTAACTGGTTTATAACTCAATTTAAAACTCACTCAATCTTTTCTAAAAGAATAAGTTAAAAAATTGATTAGATTTAAAAGGAGGTGAGAATTTTATGCAATAATCTTCACTGGTCATTGAAAAAAAATTTATATGGAGAGATGTTTAGAAATACAAGTTTAAAATATAAGTTAGTTGAGAAATACTATTGGGTGACTAATATTGAATCAATGAGCTATGCTTGAAAACTGTTTTTGAAACATTTACATTTAAAACAACAGTTGGATGTGAATAGATATCAGGGTTAGAAGTCACATTTGTTCTATAGAAGAAAAAAGAGAGTGAAAAAGAACAGAAAAGGTGCAACTCTTATAAAACCATATTAACTAACTGTTTAAAAATCCATTAATAGTAGTATTATAGCATTGATGATTAATTGAAACTAGTTGTCAGAACATATATTGTTATTATTACCTTTGGGGAAGTTATTTAAATCATGAATATTCCTCTGAAGGAATAAAAAGTCTTTTAGGGAGCTATCTTATGTTTAACATGCCAACAAACATATTACCCACCATATTTCAACCTTCTTACCCATTCATTCCTTTCCAACATGACCTTATTCCCAGAGAAAGAAACATATTCAAAAAGAAGTTGAGGTAAAACTGAAACTAAAACAAAATAAACAAGCTAGGAATAAGGAGAAAAAAGGAACACGAAAGATAAAAAACTGACGCCAAAAAAACTCACTAAAAATAAGTGTTGGGTACGCGGTATACTAATACAATGACAACCGCCTATTTGTACCTCACCTTGTTTAAAGGTAGAACATTGCATCACCTTGGGGGGAGACAGACAGAGTGCCTTCCTTCTTTCCTTTCCCTTTTCTCAGAGCTAATTACTAGGCTATTTTCTGTGTAGCATTCTCTGGCTTTGCTTTATAGTTTTACCAAATAATTTTCTTAATACTGAGTGCTAACCAGGAAGTTTGTTCCTTCTTTCTCTTTTTTTTATTGTTTTATTTTTTTTCTTTCTTTTCTGTTGTGAGGAAAAATGTTGCTATTCTTAGTGAAGTGATTCTAAGCTCTGTTTGCTTATAATTAACAGGTTGAAGTTCTTGACAGTTTTGCAACATGAAGGTACAAGCAGGTAGCAGTTATTTCCAAGCCATTGCATTTGGCTCACATAAATTCTATTTTTACCACAAACATTCGAAGCATGGGGCTGAGTGTGGTGGCTTCAAACTGTGTCGAAGCAGAATTTTGGAATAGAAATAATCCCTGAAATGCAAGCATTTTTCAAGCCCTAAAGGTGCTCAGATACCACATAGGAAATAGCATAGCATGATCAACTGAAATACTATTGTTCAGGGAGTACTGAGATTATTTTGAATTTCAAGAAAATACAGGAAAGGATTAAACCTTAAGACATTAATAGTAGCTAAAGTGTCGTCAAAACATGCACATTAACTTGATCATAAATTTAGCTGTTAAAAGACCTTGGTTAAACAAAGTTAATTTGTGGTCGTCTGTATATTTCCACCATTACAAAGTCTAAATCAATTTTATTAGTCAGAAGCCTTACTTTACTTGCAAAGAGTGAAAAACAGACCTCAAATGGCTTAAGTGGTCAAGGAAGAGGAGGGGTTGAAGTTTCCCATAATTGCCAGTTGAAAAGTATGATAATTTTCAGGCATGTATGCATTCAGGCACTCCAAACCTCAGGGGTCTGTCTCTGCCCATCTCTCAACTCAACTTCTCTGTCATCTTTAGGGAGAATTCTTCCTCATGGTGGCCCAGATGGCTCTCAGAAGTTCCAGGGTTCTAGCTCTAAGCGTCCGAAGGACAAGAGCTCTACTTTCTTGATAATTTTGTAAAAGGTCATGAAAAAGATCTCCCCGGGGGTTACACCCACCTTGAACCATTGTAGTCCCTGGGAGGTATTCCAAGCTTGGCCAGACCAGGCTCATGCCTTCCTCCTAGGAGACTGCAAATCTCACAAGTGCAAGGACTCTGTCTTCTATGTTTTTGTGAACTCAAAGTGTAGCATACATAAAAGTCACTTAATGTATATTTGCTGAGTGAATTGTCTTAATTTCGTTCTCTTAATATGCATTAAATGAGAGAGATGACTAGCAGCCCAATGTATATGTAAGAGTGGCCCTCCAGCCCTGCTGATGCACTATTATTGCTTATATTTGACCTTAAAAAAAAAAAAAGAAGAAGAAGAAAAATTGAAAAATTATGGGGAGAAAGTGAAAAATTACTTGAATAATTAAATGTGAAAACTAGTTACATTTTTAAAAATATGCCTTTAAAAATTATTTTATTCCTTCCATCTCCCCCTTTTAAAGGAATTACCTTTCTTTCTGTGTGGCTTCTAGCTACTCTTGGACCTCATAGAAGTGTATTGGTCCTTGTTCTTAGTTCTCAGCTTTTGCCCCCTCTTGCTCGAAAGTGTACCTCACTCTCTCAAACTATTGTTTGATCTCAAACAAGTACCTCCCCTTCCTTGCCAGGTACCTGCTTTTCTGGAGGAGATGGTTCTGCTACCTTTGTCTTACCAAATGGAGGATGCCGCTCCCTGCAGGATATCTTACAGAGCAGCAGCAAGAAAATGAACTGCAGCAGTGAAAAAATATGACTCTAAATGGGACTTCAAAGCAGCTTAATTTCCAACAAATTAGCCATTAGTGAAAGACTATGCTCTCATTAGGAGACCAAAGGCTAACTCAGAATTACTAGTCAGCCACGATTTTATCTTCCTCTGACCAATTTCAATCACTTCTATCAGAGATAGTAGCTGTACCCACAAATGAGGTGGATAATTAAAATTACAGTATGTACCATTATCTGAGGATTATTATGCACTAGGCATCTTGCTGGGTACTTTATGTGCATTGTTGAATTTCTGTGACAAGATGGTTAGTTGGTATTAACGATCCCACTTTATAGATGCAAAAGCTGTATTAGGATGTTGCACAACTTACTTGAGCTCACTCATTTTATAAGGGAAAAGCTGAGATTTGAATCCAGCTCTCTGGACACCACATCCTATCCTCTTTACCTTTGTGCTATACTATGTATCTTAAATTCAGATCTGTTGTTCATCTTGATCACATTTTTAATATTTGATATATACAAAAGAATATATTTCATGTGATTTAGCAGTTTTAGATATATATGACTAAATTTATATCTTTATAAGTCTTTATACTTCATGACTTTTTTTGCTTTTTGTATCCCAACTTTTGTGCAAACATTGAAACAGAGTAATGAAATCTCAGATAATCAGCTGTGTCAGCATCCTGGAAAATACAGCTGAAAGTCATGGTTTTGGTAGGAAAAAAACAAAGGAGCCCTAGGCATAAAGTTCTACTAGAAAGTTCAATGATGCTTGAAAAATAAAAAATAGTACCATTAGAAAAACAATGAAGGGTTATGGCTTTTTTTTAAATTCTAGTATTCTAGCATTGTGGTTTCTATTCTTCAATATTTTTCTACATATGGGAGCTATAAGTAGTAGTTTTTTCACTATCATGTTGACTAAAATATATTCAAGATATTTGCCATTTATTACAAATTTTCTGAGGTTCCTTGAGAGAGTTAATTTCAGTATTCAACAGCCCTATAATGATACCATCTTGCTTTTTTGTTTTGTTTTATTTTACATATACCAAATTACACCAAACTTATTAACACACACATCCTACCCTCTTCCCTTAGGTCAACATCATTGTAGAAATATTGCTTATCTGTATTATGTATCAATTAATTCATTCATATAACCCATATTTTTCTTTTTTCAGTAATATGGTCATAGAAATTCTTACATGCTTATAATTAGATAGTAAATTTATATTCTCATTGCAAAGGTGAAGTAACTACCTTATTTTACTTTTGATATTTGTCTGCTGAATTTTCTAAAGCGTACTGTTTATATGTGTAATAAAACATATATAATATATATATGAACAGTACACATATATTCATGAGAATGATGCAAGTTTTGAAATGTCTAGTGAATTTTGCCATCTACTAAGTTTCTCAAATTATTAAAGACAAAGCCAAAGTAATGATTTACTCTTTCAAATATTGTATTTCCTAAAATGAAATGAGGGAAATGCTGATTCTTATATCTTACTCTACTGCTTTTTTTCTTTTATACACACAGAGTTCATCAGTGAAACTGCAGGTTTTATAATTAAATATAAAAATTGAGGTGTTCACACAGATATGCTAATAACTCCATTAAACTTCTCCCTTTATATGTAAATTCGAGCCCAGATGTTGCATCATTTGCAAATCTTGCAATTAAAGCATTTTATAACTTCAGTTATGCAAAGGGGCAGCAGACTGGAAAATGGGTAAAATTGCTTGGCTAGGACATTACCATGGCAACACATTGACCTCCATTCAATTAGTTACCACTGAAGATTCAGCTATTAATTATAGTGGTCAAAAGTGGATATCATCTGGATCTCCTCTTACCTTTTTAATATGGACATTTTTCACTCACCATAAATCTTTGACGTTTACAGGCAAGGCTCCCAAACTGAAGTGTGAAAAGTGATACTGCTTAAGTACTGAGGGAAGTGAGGGTCAGGAAGGGAATCCCATTTATCAGCCATATTCAGGATAGTTCTTCAACTTTCTGTAATCTAAGCACTCTGTCATGCAGGCTTCGAAGTGAATATTCATTACTGCTCATATTCCTCATTGAACCCCTTGAGTTATGTGTGTCAGCAATTACCTCTCACTTTAGAAAGCCATCATTAATTAGGGCCACAACCATCACCATGGGGCTTCTGAAATAGATAGATGCCCCATTTTGGGTTGAGTTTTATATTTGCCAGCAAAAAAGTTATTATTTTCTTGGCAGAGTATAAAAGAAGTGTTGGCAGTTAATTACAGAGGTACTTTATAAATGATGAAAAAAATCTTTTGCATTTTTATTGCACACTTGAAGATAAGAATCTTGTATTCAGTGAAGGTAAAACATACTGTTATTATGGAACATGTTTTAATCAGTGCATCTGTAGTCCAAAATAATAAATGCTCTCAGACACACAAAAGCATGGTCACCAGACACCATAATCCGTCAACACTATGCAGATCATGGCTTCTTCCTTCAACAGAGATTAACTGACCACCTACTATGTACGAGGCACCATTCAGTATGCTGGGGTTATAGGGATGTTCAAGGGTGACAAGATCCCTGCTCACTTGGAAGGAGATAGAAAAACAATCAAATGAAAAGAAAATTAGATCATAAGAAGTGCTATGCCAAGAATTAAAACAAAGCTAGAGAATTACCAGGTATCTATTTTGGGTAGTGTTAGTTCTAGTGCTAGTAGTATAGATGAAAATAGGTAAACAAATTCAGAAAAATTTTCCTGGATTATAATTTATATATATACACATACACATACATATATGTGTGTATATACGTGTGTGTACATATATATATAAATTTAAAATTCAAATAAAAAATAAAGATACCTTAATATTCACTTGATTTCACAAAGGCTCATGCATGAGAATGTTGGTCCTTTCTAATAAAGAAATTTCTTTGGTTAAAGTTGAAAAAGCGAGGTTACAATTTTTCAAATTTTATGAATAGGATGGCTGTGAACATTCCTGATGCATATGTGCAGGAATTTCTCCTATTAATATTTGCAGGGGTGGAATTGCTGATTTTTAGCATAATAGTTCAAAATTCTATCAACAGCAAACTGAAGAGATAAATTCTCATCTGTTCTACCATAAAATATTATATAGCATTGAAAATGCATGAATTATGGCTAAACACAAACAAGATATAATATTAATACAAAGTTTAATGAAAAATAAGAACCTATAAAATTACATGCTAATATTCATAAAAACAAATTTTTAAAAAACAACTATTTGAAATATCCAAAAGGGTGTTTGTGTGTATCGATTTTTTTCCATATATATATGTGTGTGTGTGTGTATATGTATATGGATTTTCTTTTCCTTCAGGAGAAGAAATGACAGTGGTAACATTCCAGATATTAGTTATCTTTGTTGGAGGAAGGAAGCAAAGGGATGGGGTACAGAGAGAGAGCACAGAGGTTCATTTAAGTTCATTTTGGTACTGTAGTTTTTCAGTTAGGATATGGATTCATTGTTATTCATTATATTATTAAAAATTAATGAAAAAAGAGAGAAAGAAGAAAAGAAAGAGAAAAAAGAGGGGCAGGTAGGCAGGCAGACAAGCAGGAAAGGGAGGAAGGAAGAAAGGGAGGGAGGGAGGGAAGGAGGAAGGCAGGCAGAAAGGAAGGAAGGGAGAGATGAAGGGGGTCCAATCATCCCAAATGATTGGAATGCATCATAAACTAGAGATTATGACTGATCTAATGTATTTCAACAAAAAGTTCTTAAAAATAAAAATATGTTTTTGTTGTATGATATTATATATGTACAACAGACTTATTTTAATAACAGAATAATTTCCTATAAATGTTTGGTTTAATGGTGGCGTGTTATTGTTGCTTTGGATATTATAGATTCTGATGCAACTGTTTTAAATCATATTGATTTAATTATTAAATGACTCTTTCAATTCGTAACTCAATTTTAAATGTACTAAGCAAAAGCAGCCAAAAGCAAACAATAAAATCTAGAAAAACGTATATAAGAAGTTGATCGTGATGGAGTTTTCCGAAGAAAGTCTTGTGACTGAAAGCTTGCTGCTTTGTGACCTCAGTGGCACATCCTGATGGCGGCCAAAACGTCACAGCAGCTGTCAGTAACTGAAAGTTCATTGTTTACATTTCAGTGTCCAAGTTAGTTAAAATTGGCGTGAAAATGGTTGATATTTTGTGTTCCCATCAAAACACTATTACATCCTTTGTTCCCTGTAATGCAATCAGTACCATTGGCGTTCACACTGCTAAATAACAATAATCATCTCATGAAAACACTACACATAGCACTATTAATCTTTTCTCTCAACAAGCACATTACCTGCACTTCTTTTGAAGACATTGCTTATAAAGATGAGTTAAAACTGGCCAGAAAAGAAAGCCGTGTCTCCAAAATTGACAAGTAGAAGCATGGGTAGGAGAAAATGACTGCTCGGAATCGAAAGAGCTGCCTACTCTATAGGCACTTGTAAGGCTCATTACCTTTTTTTTTTTTTTTTTTTTTTTTTTTTTTTACATTTTTAGAGACCTCAAGAAACTGACTAAAGCTACATCCTCAGTTATTTTTCCCACTGCAAACTTCAGACCTCTGAGACTTTATGGCAGCCTTGACCTTGCAGTCACTGTTCTTTCGCCTCAGGGCATTAGAAAATCAGTGAAGTCTGTAGTGGGAAGGATTATCATCTAAACGCCTTTTTACTTCATCATTTTAACCCATTGCTTGACTCTCATTTTATGCAAAATTAAAAGTTAGCAGCATTATGATTGCAACCCTTGGTCTTTAACTGGCTCTCTACATTGGAGAGGTACAATTCAAATGCTAATCAAGTCTGTAAGCACCTTGCTTGATTTTCCTTTTTCTCTTTAGATTTCTTATCTTGGATTCCTCTTTTTTTTTTCCTATACTTTTCTGCTGGCCACTTCTTTATGTCTTTCTTTTTGATTTTTTTCATAATTTTAAAAATACATTAAAAAAAATTGGCCAGGTGTAGTCCTAACACTTTGGGAGGCCAAGACAGGATAATCACCCGAGCCCAAGAGTTTCAGACCAGCCTGGGAAACATGATGAAACCCTGCCTCTACCCACAAAAAATATATATATAAACATTAGCTGAGCATGGTGGCACGCACCTCAGTCCTAACTACTCCAGAAGCTGAGGTTGGAGGATCACTTGAGTCCAGGAGGTGGAGGCTGTGGTGAGCCATTATCATGCCACAGCACTCCAGCTTGATGACAGAGTGAGATCCTGTCTGAGTAAATAAATACATAATACATAAATAAATATGTTAAAATAATAAAAACTGTATTTTAAACTTACATATTACAGAATTACTTTAAAAAGTGCATATTTTCTATAATTCCAATACTCAGACATAGTTACTATTATCTCTTTTTTTGGCATGTGTTCCTCTAAATGCTTTTTTCTGTGTAAGTATTAACAGGTTACATTAGTCCTACATAAAATATGGTTATACTTTTATGTCTTATGTTGAAACTTGCTTTTTAAAATTATACTTTAAGTTCTGGGATACATGTGCAGAAGGTGCAGGTTTATCACATACGTATACATGTGCCGTGGTGGTTTGCTGCACCCATCAGTCAGTCATTTACATTAGGTATTTCTCTCAGTGCTATCCCTTCCCTCGCCCCTCACCCCACGACAGGCCCCAGCATGTGATGTTCCCCTCCCTGTGTCCATGTGTTCTCATTCTTCAACTCCCACTTAGGAGTGAGAACATGCGGTGTTTGGTTTTTCGTCCCTGTGGTAGTTTGCTGAGAATGATGGTTTCCAGCTCCATCCATGTCCCTGCAAAGGACACGCACTCATCCTTTTTATGGTTGCGTAGTATTCCATGGTGTGTATGTGCCACCTTTTCTTTATCCAGCCTGTCACTGATGGGCGTTTGGGTGGGTTCCACATCTTTGCTGTTGTGAACAGTGCTGCAGTTGCCTTTTTAACTTAACGGTGTTTCTTGAGTCATATCTTTTCATGCTAGACTGTTTTATACAAACGTGTCTCATTCATTTAGCTGAATAATATTCCATTGGATAGCCATTAAGTTTCTTTTATTTAAGTAACCCTTTATTAATAGTTATTATGCTTTCATAAAGAGAGATACAATGATGGTACGAATTTCCATAAGATACATTTCTACAGTGAGGCCTTCGTTTGTAGGATATGCTTTTTAGAAACTTAGATTGAGGAGTCAGCTCAGATTATTTTGGACATACCTTAGAAACATTTAAGGGAGGCATTAAATATAGACTTGCACTTGAATATTCAATTCTGAAGTGCAGAGGAATAACCTAGGTTTGAGCTATACATTTCAGATAATCCATGCCATGATGATTTATTGTAATGCTATTATATTATATTATATTTATTATATTATATAATTATATTATTACTATTTGTCTTTGATATATTTTCCAGGGGTTGGGGGAAGGTGAGGAATGTGTGTGAAAAATGTTTGTGCATATTTATACATATACATATATAATGTTATAAATATATACATACATTATGTATATAATTCCTATGTAATATATATAACATACACACTCCATTACAGACCTCCACATCTGTATTTATCCATCTACATGTAATATGACTCAGGGTAGTATATTGCTCTATAAACTGTTGGCGTGTGAGAATTGGCTCACCCTCTATTGCAATTTCTCTCAGCTAATGAGCTGTGCCTTCTCTTTCTTCCATTTCCTGTGTGTCCTGGTACCCATAATGGCTCTCCAAGACAAAACCTAATAGATCTTTTAAAAAAAAGGAAGCTTACAACTTAGATGATAAATGCAAGTTTAAGAAAAAATAGAAAATTAATATTTTAAAGAATGGGCTGAAGAAACAAAGCTTGCTGTGATTAACAGAAGTACTTTGCCATTAAGGAGGCAAAGCAAATAAATAAACAAACAACTTTGCCACCACTGAGGGTTATTCAACAGTTGTACGAATGACAGCTGGGAAGCACCATGGCCAGGGTGTGTCCTGTCTTAGATGATTTGAAGGGGATGGAGGAGCCATTGTCGATATTCAGTGCTAAGAAAATTTTCCCCAGTAATAATGCTTTAAAGAACTTTTAGAAAACTGAGTAGCAAATAGTCCCCTTTCCAGACCTGCCTTGGTGAATTGAAGATTTAGGTGTCTTCCGGTATGGACTGTAGACAAATGCTGGTTGGAGAAATTTGTTACTGGCCATTCATAAAATGAATATAGAAACTGAGCATAGTCATTCATAAGAAAGGTTTATAGCCATTAGACAGAGTAATTTTATGCTTGTGAAATCAATAATAATTTTAAAATGTGCATTTTGTCTTTGGATTCACAATTTTGTTTTCTAGCAGTGTATTTTCAGTGTACTTTACTGCATGTGAGTAAAATAACATCTGCAAGAGATTAGAAATGTTAAATATGAAATTAATACATTTTCCACAGATAGTTTGAGAGGCACTGGAGATGACCCAGATGAAGAGTATAGTAGCTACAGTGAATTGAAAGATTAGTATCAAATCTAAAGTTCCCAAGTGAACACCTGGATTTCTGCAGACTGAAGACCACTAACCAGGCTCACTCTCATCTTTGTATGTATGAAAGGATGTCACTGGTTATATAACTGAGGAACGGGCTATGCCACGTCTAGAGCCCCAGTGCTTTTCAAGGGCATGGTTATAATTGCTGCACCAAATAAAAGCATTAGTTTGATGATTTAAAGCAAGACCTATAGAAGCTGTTATCCATTCAAATGTATTGTCAATACATCGTTTTTATTTAGGTCTTTCTAGTGATCATGTCGAAATCGTTTCTAGGTTGTCGTTCATTCTAGAACATTGAGAGCTTAGTTGTTGCATTCTCCCTGAATAATACCAAGAGCCAACATTTTATGAGCTAATGATTTGGTGAATTTATTTATGTTAATCAAAGTTATTTTGACATTTCGACACTCAAAAAGAATCTTCAGCTATTGAATGTTTATGACTTACTCACTTTACTTAGTTTTTTTCATTAACTAAAGTTCTCTCTACTGTACATAGCCTATATATCTATAGGTAGATAAATGAGGATATATTTTTTCTTAAAATATTAAAATATGAAAAGGGTAATGGAGAATTTTATAAGATATTAGATACAGAATATTTCTCAATTAAAGTAATGAAAAATGAATAAATAGCCAGAGAAGCAACCACTTTTAAGTGAGTAGCTAGACTTTTTTAAACCATGAAAACCACATTATCCATATTATCCATTTTATTTACATATTAATTGAATCTGTTTGGTCAGGGTCAAGTGACTAAGATCAACATCTCTAAAGACGTTTTATGCAGTTCCTGGAATTTCCCGGCTCTAAGTAGGCCAAAGCAGAAAGGTCAAACAAGCAATTTTAAGTGGCTGAACACTCTAAAGTAGGAAAATGCAAGAATGAGTAGAGGCCACAATCATGAGATTGCTGAAAACAGAGTGTATGTGGTTGTAAACCCAAATGTATCTGAGGTAAGTCTCTTGATGAGTTTAGAGGTTATTTTGTCAAGGTTAAGGACATACCCATGGCACAACCTCAGGAGGTCCTGAGAATGTGTACTCAAGATGGTCAGGTCACAGCTTGACTTCATACATTTTAGAGGGGCAGAGATGATAGCCAGACATCAATCAACACATGTAAGGTGTACATGGGTCAGTGTGGAAAGGTGGGATAGTGTGAGGGCGTTGGGAATCCAGGTCATAGGTAGACTCAAATATTTCCTAACTGGCAATTGGTTCAAAGAGTTGTTTTGTCCAAAGAGTTGAAGTCAGCAGAAAGAAATGCTGAGGGTTAAGGTAAGGGGGATTGTGGAAGCCAAGGTTCTTGTTATGCAGATGAAGCCTCCAGGAAGCAGGCTTCTGAGACAATAAATGCTAAAGGTCTTCTTATCACCTTAAAAGGTGCTAGACTTTCCTGAAAAGACCTAATAAGGGAAGGAGATTGTCTACAGAATGTAAATTTTCCTCACAAGAGACAGCTTCCCAGGGTCATTTAAAAACATGTCAAAAAATATATTTTGGTGTAAAATACTTCAGTTTCTTTCTGGGCCTGTTATCTGTCATGTGATGCTATACTACAGTCAGCTTGGAATTTGGTATCTTGTTGCTACAAAGAGTCTGTTTTGTTAGTCTTAAGATGTTCATTTTAATGTTAACGCTGGTCAGTTATGCCTGAATTCCAAAGAGAGAAGGGTATAATCAGACATATTCAATGCCTCACTTACTATCATGGCCTGAACTAGTTTTTAAGTTAACTTTGGAGGCTCTAGGACAAAAGAAGGGGTCCATTCAGTTGGTTGGAGGTGGGGGCCTTGGAATTTTATTTTTGGTTTTCCATGTTCATGAAATGACATTTGGAAAGCTCTATTCTGAGGCCAGAGTGGTTCTTCCAAGTCAACTGACCATGTTACCATAGGGCAACTTATTACTTCTTTAAAAAAATTTTTTTTCATTGTTGTGGGTACATAGTAGGTGTATATATTTATGGGGTACATAGGATACTTTGATACATGATTACTTTTTTTTTTTCCTTATTTTCCTCTAGTAAACCTTTATTAAACATCTAATTCTGGAGGCACTATGGATTCAAAAATAGCTAAGATATGTTTCTCACTCCTGAGGAACTCCGATTTCTTTTTTCTTTTTTTTTTTTTTTAAAGAATAAAAATAAACATTACAGTCAAAGTGGAAGAATAGGGTAGTACTAATGGGAGTCAGGTGAGGAGCACCTAACTCAATTTCATAAGTTGCAGAATTTTTTTCAGTGAATGTAATAACTCATCTAGATTTAAGGTATATATTAGCAACATGGAAGGATCAGGAGACAGAAGGAAGTGCACTGGATAGAAGAAGAGCTATATCAGGAACAGGGGACAGTCTGAGCAGAGTTGAGGAGTCCGGAAGGAAAACAGCATGTACACCGTTTTTAGCTGAATAGTGACATGTGAGGCAAGGAGTAAACTGATATGAGTACAGACAGGTCAGTGAGAAAGGACATGGAGTGTCCTTTACCTGATGTTGAAGAAATTGAACTCAGGTCCACAGATGAACAGGGAAATACAAAAAAATCTGAGATGGATGAGTCAGGGTCAGACTTGGATTTTACATATAGCATCCTAACACCCATGGAGATTTTAGAGGAAGTAGATCACAGAAAAGAAGTGTGGTTAGTAGTTTAGGTATAAAATAATGAAGATTTGAACCAAGAAAGTGTATCAGTGGCAAAGTGGAAGAGACCTTCTTGAGAAATATTAGGAAGAGATAAAATATGCTGGACGTGAGAGGTAAAGGAAAAGAAGAGATCGGGGATGTCTCCAAGTTTTTCTCTTGGGCAACCGGTGGAGTATTGGTTCCACCAACAGACAGGAGACATTCAGTTAGAGAAATCAGTTTAGGGTTGAAGAAAATGAGTTCATATTTAGGCAGGCTAAGTTTGTGGAGCCTGTGTAATATCCACATGAACTGTGTGGCTCAGGAAAGATCTCTGGGCTGCAGAATACATTTTGCTGTCCTTATTGAAGAGGGAGCAGTAAAAGACAGAGAGGAGTGGGTATCACAGTCTTCAGCAGGTCTTTCCAGAGATTGTTTAGTGCTTCAATAGTCTTTCCTTCCCAGTTTTATTCTAACCAACAAATGTCTGGCGTGCTCCTGCCTTCACCTGGAGTAGCTAGGAATAATGACAGACAAGTGACTGATCATAACATATGGCCGAATAAAGATAGGAACAAATCTCCAGGGATGCAGAGAGAAATTGGTCATTCATTACGATGCTAACTGGAAGAAAGAATGAGGCCAGACTCCAAGTAAAAGTGAAATTTGAGCTGAGACTTGATGAATAGCTAGGAACAAATTGTGTAGAGAAAAGACATTGCAGTTTGAGTAAAGAGGTAAGAGATAGTCTAATCCCAGCTACTTGGGAGGCTGAGGCAGGAGATTCACTTGAACCCGGGAGGCAGAGGTTGCAGTGAGTTGAGATTGCGCCATTGCCTTCTGCCTGGACAACAAGAGTGAAACTCCGTATCTCAAGGAAAAAAAAAAAAAAAAAAAAGGAAAAGGCATTTAGCTGGGACAGGCCTGGAACTGACAATTGTTGATGGAATAGTGAGCATGTGGAGAAAGGGCGTAAATGGGTATAGAAAGGGAGAGTTGGGCAAATGATGGAAAAAGCATTTTAGTTCCAGGCAAAAGGGACCAGATTTTAGTTTAGAGGCTATTTCCCTATGGGGAAGTTTGTCAACACTGAGGACACAGCTAGAATTATCCTTTGTGGAAATTACACTGGAAATATTGTGTAAAAGGGGTTAAAAGGGGTTGATAAAGATCACAGAAGCTGTTATGTCTATTCTAATTGTCTAATTAGAGAAAAGATTAAGGTCTGATGTTGGGTAGTGACCAGTGGAAATGGAACGGAGAGTAAAGGTGGGAGACTTGTTGAAAGAAGCTGTCGTAAGGGCTTAGACTAATTCAAGGTGAGGGAAGGAAAACTGAAGATTACTAGCATTGATACCAGGAAGCATCATGTGCCTACTTACTGAGCTTGACAAAAGAGGAAATATCATTTAGAAGGAAGTATACCGAGATCACATTTAAACACAGTGAATTTGAAAATCTAAAGGGGCATACATAGGAAATATCCAGATGGCTTTGGGATTTAAGTATGGAGCTTGGGACAGAGGTTTAAAGTAGAGATAAATATGCACAACTTATACCTTTGTTATGTGTTTGGAAAACCCCTCAGGTCATTCAGGTTAAGAATTTCTAAAAGCTATGTGGGTTTCTACTGTAACCTCCACTGAAATAAAATTTTAAGGGTGAAGAATGAGTCTTATTTTTCTTTAAATGTACCATTCTCAACTTCTCATGGTTGGGTGCTGGACGTCAGTAAACTCGATAAATATTTAGGTAGTTGAGTTGAATAGAATAAAGTGAAATATAATTAAAAGTGGTCAAAGCAAAATATTGAGGAAATTAAGTCATAACGTTTAAGGGACAATCAAAGAAGTCAGAGCTGATATTGGAGTGAGGTGGAGTCAGTCAAGGAGAACCAGGAGACAGTACTGGAAAGAATGGTGGTCAACTGTCAAACGCTACAGAGATGAATTGCGTGAGGACCAGTAAGAGGCAACATGTGAGATTTGTGGTTGAGTTTGTCACAGGTGACATTTGTTAGCACCATTTTTTTCCCAATATTTTGAGATCCACCAAAGCTAGATCATGGCTGAGGAATGTGTGGAAGTTATACATAAACTACTCTCTTTTTCCCCTCAATGTTTTCCTTTTCTATTCTCAGCTTCCTGATTCTTCCTCAGATTCTACATTCATACCTCCGTTTCTTCTTGTAGTCTCTGGCCTACCTAAGTTGTAAGTCCTGATAACATCCAACTAACAAAAAAATATTTCATATATATTATTGGAGTCCTCACACAGCAAAGGAGATATTATCATTCCATTTGAATAATTAATATTTCAAATGAAGTTTAAATAAGTTAAACAACTTGCCCAAGTTTATATGGCCAGAAATTGAGTTAATATATGAATCATATCTGATGTCAAATGTTGCACCCACAGCTTCTGATATCTGTTTCCCTCTTGGCAATGCACTAAGCTAAAATACCAAAGTCTTAGACAACAAGCACCTCCTAGGTCTGTCCTCACTATACCCAGATTTCAACAGCACAGATGTTTAAGGCCAATGATGGAACAATACCAGTAAATACATTCAGCATACAAGATTTTCAAGGTTTAATGTTAGGAATTCTTAAATTCATATATCAGCCCCTCCTAAGGAAGTGGCTCGCTTCCTTCGGTTCTTGACACTATCAATGACCACGACTCTGAACTTAAAACATAAAATTATTCTTTTTCATGTTATATCAGTTTATCATTTTAAACTCATCTTTATCCCTTTCCAAACTTTCCAAAACACTTAATATAGTGCTTTTTAAAATCTAACCATATTTCATTTATTAAAAACATTGTGTGATTGTATGTGTATGTATATACATAACATATATATATGCATCTAAATATGTTCTCTACGTTAACAAACTGTCCATTTTGTTTCCCTTTCCTACAGCTGTAAATACAGCTATTGTAGATGCTTTTCAAACTGCTAAGAAATGAATAACTATTACAATTGTTACTCTACAAATCAGGATGTATAATATAATTTGAAGCTCTCTGGGATTAATTTTTCTTGTGCTTAGCATATAACAGCTACGATTTTTCAGTATACCAACTTACTTATTTCTTTAATTAGATTGTGAGCCGAAGTTCTCAATGATGACCAACGGTTAAGCAGGCAGTTTAACCATGTTAGGAGACATCAGTTCACCGTGACCCAGATGCTCTGCCTGATGACACTTATTTCAAGTATAACTTGTAAAACATTATCAGCATGACATAGTTTCATTTTTAATTTATATTGAACAGTAAAACATTAGTGAATTTGGGTTATCTGAGCAGATCGATGGTGTTTTTAAAATGCAGCTGGAAGTATTGCTTTCAAGTCAAATGGAAACACCAACAACGGAATGTTGTTAACTGATTCTGACCGTATATTTCTCAGGACTCAGTCTATAGGAAAGTGGAAAAAAAATCCAGTCAAACAGATTAATTCACATCTAATATCTCATCCCACCATCAAAACCATCCTGGCTTTTAGGCTTATTTCAATTATTTTTCACTGAAAAAAATGTAATCAAACCAGTTTACATCCGATTTACATTATTATCAGCACATAAGCACCCTTTGGAAAATTAATTCTGTTATTGATTACATTTATTTTTAAATCTTGTTGATGTGTTAAAAAAATAACTAATAAAGATTTAGAAAACAGTTATCCCCAACAGTGACAGCATTTCATCAGGAGTTTACTGATTTCTTCTCTGATAATATTTCTATGACATATATATATTCTATGACACATATATATGACATATATAACATTTCAGAATGCATTTAACTCAGAGGAACAGGCTCATATTCCTTTGCATATGTTGGACAGGGGACCATTCACAAGATGTTTTATGGTGGCAACCTACTTGTATTGAGAAACTGGCAAAGATGGTGAAAAGTGTGTTTCTTAAGAGCATAAAAACGTCCCAGGGGAGTAGTTACAGGTGAGGGCAGCTCGGTTTTAGAATCACATGAAGAAGACAGCTCTACCTCAGAGTAACTTTTTGGGTTGGTTATTGACAGATAACTGTGGAAACCCTAAGAACTGATGGCAACCTGCCAATCTACTTAGAACACAATTTAACTAAAATATTTCATGCACCCAATATATACAGGATTCCCAAATGCAGTCACCTGTTTTATCCTGTTATTGTAAAAGCAGCTATTGAAAGCAAAATGCAAATCAAATAACGTTTGCAAAAAATGTAGAGGCGGTTTAGGCTTTCTTGTTGATTTCTGCACTCTTGCTTTCTATTCCTTTGCTTGCTCTATAAGCAGAGTAGTACTCAGAAAGACCACTATGCCTTTTAGTAACAGACCTCAAACCACAATTTAAAATAAGCAGGTTAATGATCAAATCAGAAAAAACAAAGTTAATTTGATAGATTGTAACTGAACCTTAATGATTTGTGTATTGTAGAGTTATCAGGCACAAACTTTTTTGGTAAATATTGTTGTTCTTATTGTTTAGGGGTATTTTGAGCAGTGATCAGACTTTTTGGCTCATAAGTGCTCTAAACAATTTTAAACTATATATTCCCCGTTCTTTGATATCTCAAAGAATTTTTTTATTATATAATAAAAGATAGAAAATGTTACATAAAAATGAGATTACATAAATAACATTACATAAAAATGATTATAATTATAACAAATATTCTACAGCATGATTTAATAAAAATAGGTTTTATGCACTACTGAATAAAGCACAGTAAGTCTGAAAAAAAAAACTATGCACAATTTTTATCCATAGATTTTGTTCAATGTATCTCAAAAACTTATAAGCCCGTGAAGCATTTTATTTAAATTTTTAAAAATGAGTTATCAGGAACTCTACTGCTGTGGCTGTTATGAATTTGAAAAATCCCTACAGAGACCAAAATCTTCTCTTTCTTTGCTCAGGACCAAACAATATTATTAGGCCATGTGGAAATTACAAACTCGGGCTGGAGTGCAGTGGCACCATCATGGCTCACTGCAGCCTCCACCTCCTGGACTCAGGTGATCCTCCCACCTCAGCTTCTGGAGTAGCAGGGACTATGGGAATGTGCTACCATGCCCAGCTATTAAAAAAAAGAGAAAGAAAAAGTTGGATAGAGAGAGAGGGGTGGGGGGGGTAGGGAGGGAGGGAGGGGGGGAGAGAGAGAGAGAGAGAGAGAGAGGAGAGAAGAGAAGAGAGGAGAGGAGAGGAGAGGGGAGAGAGAGAGAGAGAGAGAGAGAGAGAGAGAGAGAGAGAGAGAGAGAGAGAGAGAGAGAGAGAGAGAGAGAGAGAGAGAGAGAGAGAGAGAGAGAGAGAGAGAGAGAGAGACTTTCTATATTACTAAGGCTTGTCTCAAACTCCTGGGCTCAAGCGATCCCACCTCGGCCTCCCAAAGTGCTGGAATTACAGGCTGCACCTGACCCTTAAATACCATTAGAGACCAGTCAGGTATCTTACCTCGGTGAAGTCCCAGGTGGAAGGGGGCTTGCTCAGTAAAACTTGTTAGATCTGGATAATTTATGTCCTACCCAAACACATCTAACTTAAAAATCAAAAACCAAAACCCAGAGATGGGCCAAGCAAAACTGCTGTACAACTTGGGTTGACGTAACTCCTTTATTCACACCCAAAGTTTGAAATAAGATTAATTTGATTTACCAAGGAGAATCTGCTAGGAAGACAGGGCATACATTTCAGAATTTTCCCACAATTAGGATGTGTTTTGTCTGTTAAAACAAATTAAATTCAGACTAGGTTGGGGCTTCCAAACTCAGAGGGAAAAAAAAATCAGTTAGCATCTAATATTGCCATGGTAGTAATAATGAGACTTGTTTGGTCACTGTCATGCGTGTCCGTGTGAAGAGACCACAAAACAGGCTTTGTGAGCAATAAAGTCTTTTACTCACCTGGGTGCAGGGGGCTGAGTCTGAAAAGAGAGTCAGCGAAGGGAGATGGGGTGGGGCCGTTTTATAGGGTTTGGGTAGATAAAGGGAAATTACAGTCAAAGGGGGCTGTTCTCTGGCAGGCAGGGGTGGGGGTCACAAGGTGCTCAGTGGGGGAGCTTTTGAGCCAGGATGAGCCAGGAAAAGGAATTTCACAAGGTAATGTCATCAGTTAAGGCAGAAACTGGCCATCTGGATGTGTATGTGCAGGTCACAGGGGATATGATGGCTAAGCTTTGGCTCAGAGGCCTGACATTCCTGTCTTTTTATATTAATAAGAAAAATAAAACGAAATAGTGTTGAAGCGTTGGGGTGGCTAAAATTTTGGGGGGGTGGTATGGAGAGAGAATGGGCGATGTCTCTCAGGGCTGCTTCGAGCGGGATTAGGGGCGGCGTGGGAACCTGGAGTGGGAGAGATTAGGCTGAAGGAAGGTTTTGGGGTAAGAGGCGACATTGTGGGGTTGTTAGAAGGATCATTGGTCGTACAGAATGATTGGTGATGGCCTGGATGCGGTTTTGTATGAATCGAAAAACTAAACGGAAGACACAAGGTCCGAATAAGAGAAGGAGAAAAAAACAGGTATTAAAGGACTAAGAACTGGGAGGACCTAGGACATCCAATTAGAACTGAAGGGGGTTCAGTGTAATTACTTGCTTGAGCGATGGGATCTGATGCCTTTTGATGGCCCTTGCAGTGAATGGTTCCAGCTTCCTTTGGAAGTAAAGCGGCTTTGAGAAGCATTTTTATTCAAGAGACATTAATGATGGAGGACCCTTGCTTAGTGAGGAAATCTCTTTCAGTCCATATAACAGCATGGGGGTGCCGGATACGGAAGGCGTATTTACAGTCAGTATAAATATTGACACGTAGTCCTTTTGCAAGAGTGAGGGCCTGAGTTAAGGCAACTAGTTCGGCTTGCTGAGAGGTCGTGGAGGGTGGCAGAATGGTAGCCTCAGTGATAGGTGTGGAAGATACTATTGCATAGCCTGCCTTTGCTGGTGAGTGGCGATCAGGCCTGGTGGCACTGCCATCAATAAACTAAATGTGATCAGGGTGAGGAACAGGGAAGAAGGAAATATGGGGAAATGGGGTGAATGTCAGGTGGATCAGAGAGATGCAGTCATGAGGGTCAGGTGTGGTATCTGGAATAACGTGGGAGGCCGGATTGAAGTCCGGGCCAGGAACAATGGTACTTGTGGGAGAGTCAACAAAGAGTGAGTACAGCTGAAGGAGTCGGGGAGCAGAAAGTATATGCGTCAGGTGGGAGGAAAAAAATAGATTTTGGAAGTTATGAGAACTGTAGAGAGTGAGTTGAGCATAGTTTGTGATTTTGAGGGCCTCTAAAAGTATTAGGGTGGCAGCAGCTGCACGCAGACATGAGGGCTAGTAGGCTAAAACAGTACTGTCAAGTTGTTTGGATAAAAAGGCTCCAGGTGTGGTCCCGGCTCTTGTGTAAGAATTCCCACCTCAATAGCCATGCCTAGGAAGGAAAGGAGTTGTTGTTTTGTAGAAGGGATTGGGGTTTGGGAGATTAGCCAGACACGATCATCAGGGAGAGCACGTGTGTTTTTATGAGACTTATGCTGAGATAGGTAACAGATGAGGAAGAAATTTGGGCTTGACTCTAGTAATGGGGGCTGTCTGTGAAGCCTTGCGGCAGTACAGCCCAGGTAATTTACTGAGCCTGATGGGTGTCAGGATCAGTCCAAGTGAAAGCGAAGAGAGGCTGGGATGAAGGGTGCAAAGGAATAGTAAAGAAAGCATGTTTGAGATCCAGAACAGAATAATGGGTTGTGGAGGGAGATATTGAGGATAGGAGAGTATATGGGTTTGGCACTACAGGGTGGATAGGCAATTTGGTTGATAAGGCACAGATCCTGAACTAACCTGTAAGCCTTGCCTGGTTTTAGGACAAGTAAAATGGGGGAATTGTAGGGGGAGTTTACAGGCTTTAAAAGGCCACGCTGTAACAGGTGAGTGATAACAGGCTTTAATCCTTTTAAAGCATGCTGCAAGATGGGATATTGGCATTGAGCGGGGTAAGGGTGATTAGGTTTTAATGAGATGGTAAGGGGTGCATGATCGTCGCCAAGGAGGGAGTAGAGGTGTCCTATACTTGTGGGTTAAGGTGGGGAGATACAAGGGGAGGATGTGAAGGAGGCTTTGAACTGAGGAAAAGGCAGCAATGAGGTGCGGCTGTAGCCTAGGAATAGTCAGGGAAGCAGAAAATTTAGTTAAAATGTCTCGGCCTAATAAGGGAGCTGGGCAGGTGGGGATAATTAAAAAAGGAGTGCTTAAAAGAGTATTGTCTAAGTTGGCACCAGAGTTGTGGAGTTTTAAGAGGTTTAGAATCTTGGCTGTCAATACCCACAACAGTTACGGAGGCAAGGGAACCAGGCCCTTGAAAAGAAGGTAATGTGGAATCAGTAGCCTCCGTATTGATTAAGAAGGGGACGGACTTACCTTCCACTGTGAGAGTTATCTAAAGCATCTGTGATGGTCTGTAGGCTTCCGAGGCAATCAGGCAGTGTCAGTCTTCAGCTGCTAAGCCGAGAAGATCTGGGAAGGAGTCCGTCAGAGCCTTGGGCGAGAGTTCCAGGGGCTGTGGAAGTGGCTGCCAGGTGAGTTGAAGAGTCTGATTTTCAGTGGGGTCTTGCACGGATGGGACACAGCTTAGGAGGAATCCTGGGCTGCAGACATTCCCTGGCCCAGTGGTCAGATTTCCAGCACTTGTAGCAAGCTCCTGGGGGAGACGGTCCTGGAGGAACGCCTGGCTGCTGTGGTTCAGGTATTTGAAAGTTCTTGTGCACTAGAGATGTGGCTGGGGTTTCTCTCACAGTGGAGGCAAGGAATTGCAACTCGGAAATACATTGCTACTTGGCTGCCTCTACTTTATTATTGTACACCTTGAAGGAGGTTAATTAAGTCCTGTTGTGGGGTTTGAGGGCTGGAATTTAATTTTGGGGGTTTTATTTAATGTCGGGAGCGGATTAGGTAATAAAATGTATATGAGAATAAGACGGCCTTTAGACCTTTTGGGATCTAGGACTGTAAAGCGTCTCAGGGTTGCTGCTAAATGAGCCATGAACTGGGCTGGGTTTTTCATATTTGATGAAAAAGAGCCTAAACGCTAACTGATTTGGGAGGGGTTGGATAAAGAAAAAGGAGCATGAACCTTGACTATGTCTTTAGCTCTAGTCACCTTTTTAAGAGGAAATTGCTGGGCAGGTTGGGGAGGGCTAGTCGTGGAATGAAAGTGTAAGCCAGACGGGGTGTGAGGAGGGGAGGTGATAAAAGGATTATAGGGTTGGGGAGCAGAGGCTGAGGAAGAATTGGGACGTAGCTCGGCCTGGCAAGGATGGGAGAGGTCAGATGGGTCTGTAGAAAAGGAAGATTAGACTCAGCGACACTTGGGGTTGGGACAGAGGGGACAGGCGGGTGGGAGAGAAGGAAGATTTGGGACGAGTCACGCTGGGAACAGAGACTAGGGAGGGACCAATGTGTAAAAGAATGCCTGGACGTCAGGCACCTCAGATCGTTTGCCCATTTTACAACAAGAATTATTTAGATCTTGTAGGATGGAAAAATAAAAAATGCCATTTTCTGGCTATTTGGAACTACTGTTGAGTTTGTATTGGGGTCAAGCGGCATTGTGAAGAAAATAAGGCATTTAGGTTTTAGGTCAGGTGTGAGTTGAAGAGGTTTTAAGTTCTTGAGAACACAGGCTAAGGGAGAAGAAGGAGGAATGGAGGGTGGAAGGTTGCTCATAGTGAAGGAGGCAAGCCCAGAGGAAAGAGAGAGAGATGGAGAGAAGGGGTTGCGGGGTGCTTGCCCTCCAGAAAAGTGGGAAAGGGGTCAAGACATAGAGATAAGGGGTCGGGGAGTTCTTGCCCCCGAGAAAAGCGGAGAAGGGGTCAGGGGGTTCTTGCCCCCCAGGAAAGCAGAGAAGGGGTAGAGACAGGGAGAGAAGGGGTTGGGAGTTCTTGCCCTCTCCCCCCAGAAAAGCGGCGCTTGCCGCTAAGGGTGAAGGACCAAGGCAGGTGTCCCCGTGTGCTCAGACACCTCTGAAATGTGGGTGAATAATCAGGCAGGTGTCCCCACATGATTAAACACCAAGGGAAGACTGTCTTCCCGAGTCCGTGACCCATGCCGGAGTTTTGGGTCCACGGATAAAACGCGTCTCCTTTGTTTCTACCAGAAAATGAAAGGAACTGAAATTAAGAGAGCGGAGAGATTGAAGTGTGGTGCCAAGACTGAAAGGAGAAAGAGGTTGAGGGATAGTGAGAGAGGCTGGAGAAGAGAGTGAAAAGAGGCCGCTTACCGGATTTGAAATTGGTGAGATGTTCCCTGGGCTGGTGGGTCCGAGGTCGCAGGTGGATCTTTCTCACAGAGCGAAGAGCAGGAGGACAGGGGACTGATCTCCCAAGGCAGGTCCCCTGATCCAAGTTACGGCACCAAAATGTCATGTGCGTCCGTGTGAAGAGACCACCAGACAGGCTTTGTGTGAGCAATAGAACTTTTTACTCACCTGGGTGCAGGGGGCTGAGTCTGAAAAGAGAGTCAGCCAAGGGAGATGGGTGGGGCCGTTTTATAGGGTTTGGGTAGGTAAAGGAAAATTACAGTTAAAGGGGGCTGTTCTCTGGCGGGCAGGGGTGGGGATCACAAGGCGCTCAGTCGGGGAGCTTTTGAGCCAGGATGAGCCAAGAGAAGGAATTTCACAAGGTAATGTCATCAGTTAAGGCCGGAACGGGCCATCTGGATGTGTACGTGCAGGTCACGGGGATATGATGGCTTAGCTTTGGCTCAGAGGCCTGACAGTCATTTGTAGTTTATTTCTGAGGAATTGAAAGTGTAATTTGAGAAGTAGGAAAATAGAAAAGTTGACTGCAGTGATTGGGGTGGTTTCGTCTTTCTTTGGAGGAAGAGGATGGCTAAGAGGGCAACTGGAAAATCTGCCATGAAAAATAGAACGTGAGGCATTTTATGAGGCACACTTGACATGAGATAGCTTTTTTGTAGGACAGCGAGAGAGGGGCATACTTCTCTCAAGAAGATATTGTACTCTTAAGTTCAGGATTGCGGATCATGATGTTTAAACATAGGAAAACAGGCTCCTCTGACCCTAAGGAATGGGAAGTACTCTTTGCATCCCATATTATTGTCCTTTCTGTGTCTGAAGGGAATCTCACTCAGTCCTATCAAAACTGCTAAGAAACGGGGTGAAAACTGATGAAAAGAGAAGCCATTGCAGATGTTTCAGGGAAAATAAAATGCTTCTCATAACACTGGTTCTATGCAAATACATCTATGAAATATTTTTATGGGGAAAATAATTCTGTAAAAAAGGTAAAAACATATTTCTTTCCCTTAGCTTTGTAAAATAGTCTCCATTTTGGCAAAGAGATCATACAACAGAAGTCCTAGGTTAGGGTAATCTGTGTCTGGAGGCTAAGAAAAAGGGAATATGAAAGGAATGTGCAACCAGGAAGCCAGTGTAAAGGTTCTATGAGCCATGAGTACGGCCAGTTTTATTCTATTGCTATCTCACCTGCTCTGCCACACTGCCTGCCCCCTTGCTTTGTAACAGAAGCAATGAAAAGATAGATACGGAAGTAAAATGTGAGCCTATTCTTTGGTTTCAGTAAACTGATGGGCCTCCACAGCCGGGGACCATAGTTCTTTCTGGGACAGAGATAGAAGCAATGTGGTGCCTGCTAAATGCTGTTACATTTTAACTACTGTTAAGAGCTGAATTACCACTACTATTGCTGCTCGCAATATTTATTAATTTAATTAAAACTTTGTTTTCATCAACACATTAACCACTCAAGTTTTCTTCTCAGCACACATTTTTTTATTATATCCTGTGGATTCTAATTTGAAGCCGAGCCTTTAATTAAGGGAGACTTACTTTCTTATACTACTCAATATGTAATAATAATTTGTCAAATGTGCTTCTTACGATCATATTTTTCCTGTGATAAGGCATATACTCATTTGTATTGATGCAATTAAAGCTGAATATAATAACTGTCTTATCTGACAAAATATTGAAGGTACATGGTTTATGAATTTTATATTTATTCAATAACTCATTTGTTTGCATTTATGCAAAATACCTTGTATAATTTTTAGATAGATATAGAAACCTTAGGAAATGGTTATAAATTCTTTATAAAACTTGCATGCAAGTTAGTTTTAATTAATCTTTTCCTTTAAGGGTTCTATGTATCTTAGCTTTTATAAATAATACAAATTTATCTGGTTTTAATAAGTTTTATTTAAGAAAGAATGACATAAATCTTGTAGTAGTTTTTTGTTTGTTTGCTTGTTTTAATAGTAGCTTCTGTCAGGTGTGTTTCTAGGCTAGTTTTGCCAGAAAAAGATCAAATTATTTAGCCTTCATCATCCCGTGGGTTTGTAAAGAATGAGGGATCACATAGCCTCAGTATGGCTGCCAGAAATGTCACCTTTATTTAATACACTACATAAAAGTCAGTCAGCAAGCGTCAAAGCAGGATTTAAACCTGAAGTCATCTGGCTCTATGCACTGTGCTTTCTACCCTCTGGTCAAATCTGCATTCTTAATTCATGCTGATATATCACCTGCTGTAAGGGGCATGAAAGGGTGACTGTCTATGTCTTGCCCACCATTGTGTCACTAGAGCCTTCCGTGGTGTCACAATGAATAAATCTATTTTATAGTAGAGAGTGCATGTATTTATAGTATTTAGAAAAATGATTGTTTTACCCTTATATTAATTATAAATTATTAATTAAAACATACATTTGTTATTAATATCCTACAACTACTGTATTCAGCCTCTAGAGATGATTTTATTATTATTTTTATGCTATTATTGTTTTTAAAAATTGGTCATTTTGTATACTTGACTTATGAACCCTTAAAATGAATGATTTATTTTAGATGAACTTACTTTAAAAAAATAAATAGGAGCCAAGCAGTGGTAAGAGCTCTATTCCACATGCCACGAATAACTCACAGGACGTGTATCCTTCTCATCCTCAGACAGTTTACAATCCTGCTGGGGCAATTAGCAACAAATAAATGAAAACTTAACAGTACTTTAAAACAAAATGTCATAAGGCATTATGTGCTTAACTAACTGACATGTCTTTTCTAAGTAGTCATATAAAGCAGAAATAACTAATGGATAGATCTAATTGCGGTAAAATTTACCTAAGGTTACTCTATTACAAAGGTAACCTGAAAAATAAATGGAAGACATTATCTTAGACATATATTCCCTTTGGGCTTTTTTCCCCCCTCTTGCCATGCAGGACATCTAAATAGCAGGTACTGTACTTGTGTACTTGGAGAATAACACTAGCCTCCCCTGTAGAGTGTAAAACCTAAACTGAAACTTACCTCTTTTTTAATACCCATGCGTTAACCAAAATACATCCTGATTTGAAAAGCTATTAATTCTTGAGTGCGTTTTAACATTTACATTGTCATTTGAACAGCATGGCCCACACAATACTTCTCAGGAAATATAATTTCGAAGCATAAGTGTGAAAATTCCAGTCATTTATTCTCATAGGTTGCTATTTTTTAATTTTAAAATCACATATAAAGTTTCCTTGCTTAGCAACACAACATTGAGATATGGAGAAGAGATTCTAAAGTAATGCTAACAGTCATACAAGATTTATAAGAATATTAAAACATAAGTATATAAATATTTAGAAAATAGATATTTTTGAAAAATAAAATAATCTGTAATCATACATAAACTTTTGTGTAGATATTTAAAAGCCTACTGATACATATTTGTATTTTTAAAATAATTTAAATTACTGCTATAATTTAAATAGTAGAGTAAATGCTATACTATTTTTTAATCTGGAAGCCTTAATTTAAGAACACTTCAGAAGTCTATTATGGTTTATTCAGAAACTGAGTTTACACAGTATTTTTTATGTAGCATGTACTGAAAGCAAGTAAATAAATTATGGTTTCTGCCCTGAAGGAATTCACAAAGATTTTATATAATTTGTGATTAAGGTAGTCTATGAATAAGTGACCCTAAAAACATTACTTCAACAAAAAAAAGTTTGTTTTTATTTTTTTCAAATAAGTATCCACATGTAGAAATCTTAGTGCGGGCAAGCCAGCCTCTGGCTTTCTGCTTTGCCATCACTACGTCGTGAACTTCGTTGTGGGCTAAGATAATTTCTGAACCCATATTTACATGTCAAGCAGAAGAATGAAGAGCAAGGACAAAGGGTGGATCCAGCCGAATTTTAAGAAAGAGTCCTCAGAACTGCCACATAGAACTTCTATTTATGGACTTGGCCAGAACTTTATGTCCTGGTGACGCGTAGCTGTAAGTCATACTGGACAATATCTTTATTTTGGAAGAAAGTGTGCCCATTTGAATGAAAACAAAGTTCTATTTACTTTGGAAGAAACGGAAAACAGATTTTAAGGGATCTTACCATAGACAAGTAAACAAAAATACTAATAATACAATATGAAAAGTCCTATAATGTTGTACATATAAAGTATATGAGAAACATAAGTAAAAACAATCGAGTGTTTGTACATTTGAGGGAGGAAGACAGCATACAACATCAATAAATGTTATACTAAATGCTGTAGGTTAGAGGTATGCAGGTGGAATTACTGAGTCAGGCGCAATGACCATCTTCATATGACTTTTCATACATTTTGTTCTTCAGTCATCGAAAGAGTGTGCCCATCTCCATGGCCATGAACAGTAAGCAGGTTATGCTGATTTCTTTACAACTTCACGTTGTATTTGATTGTTTAAAGCCAGCTACCTTTATGTATAAAATGAAAAGTGTTGCAAATTTATTGATACACATCTTTGATTTTCAGAAGTTTTAAGCTTTTCTAACTTATTATATTTTCATTTAATGTTAATATTGATTATATTTGCCATGTGAGAATTTTAACATTATCTTGGATTCCAGTGTCTGTGCTCTGTCTTAAGTGACAAAAATGATAGTAGAAGTCTATGAAGCAGTAACGGTGGGGAAAATAGCAACTAATGCTTTCCGCGTTTTCCTAAATCCACTTCTCCTGGTAATCTCTTCCGTGTCTTAAGGCCATTTACTGAAACAGTCATGCTTTAGTAACACGAAAACAGTGAACAGTTCATCTCCAGTATTCTCTTCTTTTATTAGTTAACCTCTGTAGAAGATGGTTACAGTCCTCATCTCACCAACGAAGGTTTCTTCAAGCTCTGCGATGACAAAGTCTTACGGACTCTGCTTATACCAGGGGTTCTCATACTTCACTGGGTATTGGAAACACAGAGAGCTGACCGAGCCCCACCCTCAGAGTTTCCCGCGGGGTGGTGGTGGGATGGGGGGACTCTGAGAGTTCGCAGTTTTAACTGGTTAGCAATACCCTAACAAGTTTATTTTCACGGAGTCTTGTGGGCATTTTACTGGCAAGCAAAGGCAGGTACAGAATTTACGCTTCTATGCTTCAAGTTTCAGAACCATTCATATGTTGTAAAATGTTGAAAACAATGTCTTATTCATAGTAAACAGAAATCAAGAAATGTTAACTTTTAAAAATGCTCAAAACAGTTATGTGTCAGCCATCACTGGCCTCATTTTCAGATTTAAAAAAGTTCAGATTGTGGAGAAGAAGGATTTTCTTTCATCATTATAAGTTTCTAGGACCAATAGGATCACTTTTTTAGCAACGTGAAAATGAAAATAGCCCCCAAATTCAAAGATTTGTTTATGCAAGTCAAGAATAAATAATAAACTTCACACAATAATTTATTATAAGTAATTCCTTTGGTTTAATTTAATTTTTTCATTGGTAACGCATTCCCTTAATCACCAGAAAATCAATATAAGCTATTTATTAGACTTATAGTCTTATAATGTGATCTTTGTAATAGAACAGAATGGATGGATTGAAAATGTTTTAAATCTAATATAGAAAATTAGCTGGTTTTAGTGCTGTCTTTCATACATTCAGAATTGGAACTCCCCCACTGAACGTGGCTTTGAATATTAAATTGTTATTCATTTTATATATTCCAGCCAATCACAAATTTCAGTCAGAGATAACGCTTAAGTAATACTTAGTATTTTCTAGAAGTCTACATTCCAACTGATACTCTGTAAACAAAAGGGGAAGGAGGGAGCCAGAGGGATACATCCAAAACTAAAGCCATTCCATTATCTTTCAAAAATCAAAATGAAATATTCAAATCCCAATACACAAAATATAGAGACATTTTGCCTTTCTTAAAATTGCAGAGCAACTTGTGAGATACTGATCTTGGAAGGGCACTAAACATGGCAGCATCCCCCAGGGGGAAAATGTGTAGTGCTGGGCACCAGGTCACTGCCAGAGCTCCCCATCCCAGTACCAAGCAGGGACCTCACAAGTCTTCATCACTGGCTGTTGTCCTTTATCTAAGGGGACCCAGCTGGACCCTGAGTTCCAATTGACAGCAGTCACTCAAGTCCTTTGGGATTTTACAAAGACAAAAAGTGAGAAAATTCTAATAGAGACTATGTTTTCTACCCTAGTCCACCTCCTAGTGTGTACACACACATGCACACACAGAAACCTGTAGAAAATGCAAATTAAATAGTATAAACAAACAGTGCTTCTCAAACTTGAATGTGTTTAAAAACCAGATTCTGACTTGGTCACACTGGGCTGGGCCTGCGATTCCGTCTGCGTTTCCAACCTGCTTCCAGGGGCTTCTCCAAGGTGGGCAACCACATACTCGCCAGCAAGGCCTTCCCGCTTAGGCTTCGTCTCTGAGAAAGTCTGGCTATTTCTTTTATATCAAACTCCACTATGTGGCGAAGTTTAAATTTCTGGTATACAATGAGTAGGGAAAAACAGAAAAAAAAAAACCCAAAAAAGAAACTTCCGTATTGTTTAAAGCAAAGCATAGTAGCTCCTTTGGAGAGTGTCATAAAATATTGATTGCGTTTAATTTATGGAGAATGGAAGCAGGAGAGGGCTGAAAAGAGACCATAGCCATAGACTGTTCTTCAGACTATAAGGGCACAGCATTGGCTGTCTTTAGTAAACTTCTCTGAATTAGTGACGTGTCTCTCTGACTACAAAGTTCCAACATGCCTCTGCAAATGTCCCTGAGTTTCCTCCAGGGGACAGTTTTCCTGAAGGATATGAGGAATTAGTAAAACCCCTTCCACTGGATCTTGCAAGGACGAGCTGAAAAAACAAAGTCTCTAAAACAAGCTGTCCTGCTTGCCATATTCCCAAGTAGAAATCAGAGAGTACTCGAAGCAGTTTACATGCTGCAGAACAAATCTTACTTTTTTCTATAGTTTTTGCTCCCTTCAAGAACAATGATTTTCTTCCCGGGGTGGGGGCCGGGGGAAGAAAACACATTTACAAACGCATATGGCATTTTATGTATAACCATCGGGGAAGGGTTCATGAATGCTTTGAAGTCCAGATCTCACAAGGACCTGCAAATTAACCCTACCTTACAATCCTCTATACATGAAGCCTACCTAGACTAGGGCTTAGAGCTGACAGACTTTAACTGGACTTTTTATAGTGTGCCCTACAGGACTATGGATCAACCCCAGGGTTTATTTAGACCATATTCTACAAAAGTTCTGAGAACAAAGGTTTTAAAAGATACAATATAGCTTTGAGGAAAAAAAACTTCCTTCTCTTCTAAGTCTCAGAATTTCAACACATTAAGAGGATTTTTTTCTTAATATTCCAAATGTACAAAAGTCTTGGGGGAGCCATAAATTCATGTTTGTTTCTGCATTTATTGAAGGCAATTTTCCATGAGGCTGGTTGAAAGAGTTATGAGACCATGGATGTATAGCATTAAAGTATACTAAGATTTGTTTTTAGTTGTTTCAAAATTAATTATTTAAAATGTACCCTTGCCATTAAGTGGATACAGTAAATTTATTGACACATTATCATAATCAGAACATATGCTATATTGTTAAGTTTTTGAAAAGGGAAATTTAGAAAGCAGACGTGTAGGTTGTAATTACATTACTGAGTAAAAATAAAACAAGTGATATGGTTTGGCCATGTCCCCACCCAAAACCTCATCTTGAATTGTAATCCAGATTATAATCCCCACGTGTTGCGGGAGGCACCTCTCGGGAGGTGAGTAGATTATGGAGGCGGTTTCCCCACGCTGTTCTCATGATAGTGATTTCTCATGAGGGCCGATGGTTCTATAAGGGGTTTTCCCCTGTTCACTTTGCACTTCTCCTTCCTTGCTTCACCTTCTGCTATGATTGTAAGCTTTCTGAGGCCCCCCTAGCCCTGCAGAATTGTGAGTCAATTAAACCTCTTTCCTTTACAAATTACCTCTTCTTGGGCAGTTCTTTATAGCAGCATGAAAACAGACTAATACAACAAGGTATAAACAAAGTATATCTCGGCAGGTAAGATAGGATTATGGGTATGTGTGTGTGTGTGGGTGAGATTTCTTTTTTGCGTGCACACGTTTGTTTTTCTAAAACAAACTGAAGCAACCTTACAATCTTCAGATTTCAACCTTCTCTTCAATACCCAAGTAGCAATAGCCTGATTTCCTTCCATGCCCCAAGTGTTCTGCTAGCCATGGATATTTCTCTGAGGAAATACAAATGGAAATATGCATGTACACTCAAAAGACTGCTAACATGTTGCATAAATACATTTTGGTTGTAGGGCTTTTTTTTTCTTTCCCCCTCAGGTAACATCTGTTTCCAGGCCACTTCAAACTTCTTCGGTTCCTTTTTTTTATCATTTGAGGTTTCTTCTTTAGGTTCATGCCCATCACCTGAGGAAGGTACCACTCCACAGAGCCCCCTCCAGGCTTCCACACAATACAGATTAATTTTAATGTATCATTTAATAAAACTCTAATGTTCTGAAATAGCAGAAAGACATAATGTTGAAAAGGAAATTTAACACTGGTACTATATTCGAGTGCTACTAAAGTCACTAGGCATTTCTTTTTTCTTTCTAGGGTTTATCTTTCCAGTGCTTTTATAGGATATAACAACATTCCTTAATGGGAGTATCACTAAGTACCCAAACAATGTACCCAGGGGAAATCTAGACTTCTCATCTTCTCTTGGATTCAGAAGAAGAAAAAGGAGGTAGGAGTTGGAGAAGAAGGAGGAGAACAAGAAGAGGGAGGAACGGGAGAAATCAGAGAATGAGGAGAAGGAAAAGGATGAGGAGGGGAAGCAGCAGCAAATGACTCCATTACACTTAGTCTAGGGCAGTGGCCCCAACCCAGGTGCACAAGAGAGGTTAAAATTACTGACCTACTCTAACCAAATAATTACATGTTCCCAGATGAGGCCTTAGACACAGGCATTCCTCTAAAACATCCCACATGATTCTAAAGTGTTGCCAAGGCCCAAAACCATGGGTCTAGGTTCTGCCTCCAATTCAAGAAAAGAATCTGCAGAGAAACAATCATGTTTCCTCAGATCACTCTGCCCTCAGCAGTCACAGAAAGAGCAGTTTCAGGAGGCCCATGACCCAGAGTGGGAGGTGGCAGAAAATCCATCACTTCCTTATAAAGTAATAGCTAGGGGTCACAATATTTTGCCTGCTCTGATTCTATACAGTACTTTTATACTAAGAAAGAAAAAAAAATATTTTTTTATTTAAAATATATAGAAGCTTAAATTGTGTGAAACAATTTTGTGGTCACGCAATTATAAGTGACTATGAAACATATCCCATACAATAATCATATAAGACACTACTGCTAGCTTCTAGCATAGTCCCAGGGTTATGTCTCCGCTGACTTGCCTATGAATATTATACGTTCATGACTTTTATGTCTAACCTATAGGGTCTATTTTCTCTCACAGAGAAAGAAAATACTTTTTTTTTTTTTTTTTTTTTTGAGACGGAGTCTCGCTGTTGCCCAGGCTGGAGTGCAGTGGCACAATCTCGGCTCCTCCCGAGTTCAAGCAATTCTCCTGTCACAGCCTCCCAGGCAGTTGGGACTACAGGCACGTGCCACCACGCCCAGCTAATTTTTGTATTTTTAGTAGAGACAGGGTTTTACCATATCGGTCAGACTAGTCTCGAACACCTGACCTCAGGTGATCCACCCACCTCGGCCTCCCAAAGTTTTGGGATTACAGGCGTGAGCCACCACACCTGACTTTTTTTTTTTATTATTATTTTATTCAAAGTCTTGCTCTTGTCACCCAGGTTGGAGTGCAGTGGCACAATCTCAGCTCACCGCAAGCTCTGCCTCCTCTGGGTTCAAGTTATTCTCCTGGAGTAGCTGGGATTACAGGCACACACCACCACGCCCGGATAATTTTTGTACTTTTAGTAGAGACGGGGTTTCTCCACGTTGGCCAGGCTGATCTCGAACTACTGACTTCAGGTGATCCGACCGCCTCGGCCTCCCAAGATACTGGAATTACAGACCTGAGCCAACACACCCGGCTGAAAATATACTTTTAATCGTAGAGTTTTTTCTTCATGTATTTGTAGTCTATATAAATGTCAGATATCTGGTCTAGTTTATTCTGAGTTCTTTTTATGATGAACTTGGTGTTAACGGATTGGGATTTGAGCTGGTCCAAGGTGAGCTATTGTAGATAGAGTAGGGGCTTGGCAGATGGGGCATTGTGGAGATAACACTGATGGTCAGGTTCTGAAGTTCTGCATTAGCATTAACATAATACAAGACAAGCAGGCTCTTAATGAACTCAGAGATACTTGTCTTTTATGTTAAAGCTTTTATTTGTAGGATCTATGATTTTTGTTTTTGTTTTTAAGATTATTCTTCGTTTGGAAAATAGTTTGTGTATATATAGATGAACAGATGAATATTTTAAGTATTGAACTTTTAGTGAATGTCGTCAGTGCTTAATTAAAAGAGGGGCTCTGGAGACAAGCACTTAGGTGGAAACTTTTTCTCAGCCACTAATATTGGTATGAAATTGAACAAGTGCTCAAGTTCTCTGTGCATTAGTTTCGTTAACCGTAAAACAGGGATAATAAGAGACATGAAATGGAATAATTTATGAGTTTTAATGGGATTATTCATGAGAGCCCTTAAAATATAGACATATAGGATGTCCTCATTACTTATGTACTTGTATCACCATTATGATTATTGTTGTCATATTTAGGCTAGCTCTAGTCACATATCGTGGAATTTATCATAACACCTCTACTCATTAAGTTACATGTACTCAATTTGACAGATGAGACAAGTGTGGCAATGGCCACCAGTGTTGTAAATGGTGATTCAGAACTTGAACAGAGCTTTGTGTGACTTCAAAAATTTTGGCTTTCCTTTACATAATACTTTTAGCTTAATTTAATCTTTGTTTTCTTAAATAACACCCTCATTTTTGAATCATTTGAATGTTTCTATTTTGTTTCTAGGAACTGTTGTTGGTCAATTAACTTAAGAAATAAAGACTCAAATTACCTGTGGCAGATAAAACCTTGCTAACATTTTATAGATATTTATTTTATCTTATAAGATCTTATCTATTAATTAATGTTTATATTTTGTGTTTAGGAGTCAACTCTCCTTTAAAAAATTTCTAATCTGAGTTACACTAAACTATTTTTTTATACTAAAATTGTAAGTTGCAGAGAAAGTTGTATGTTTACATATGTCTCTATGTAGTCATATAAATGTAAAATTATATAGGCATGCTTTATGCTGCCTGCTAAGTAATTCAGTGCTAAAATCTGTAAACCTAAATTTGGAACCTAAATTTGTAAGAAAATAGCTTTCTTCCTATGGAAACTTACCTTCCTCAGCCTGCTATTTGGACACTTTATTCTAGAAGCTGTTAACAAAAATAACACTGTTAGTCCACTTGGGGGGGTAGGAGTCATTGAAATCAAGTTAGAGATTTTGCTACGTTAGGTAGCATATAATTATGTAGTGAAATTCTTTGTGTCTTTTTATTTTATTCTAACTTTTGCCTTGCAAAATTAGCTATTCCACATAAGAAAGTTGCAGTAATTATTTTCTTAAAAATTTCTGAATGTGTACTAATCCGGGGATAGTTATCTTTATTCCTTCTTTGGCTTATTACAGATTTAAATTAAGCTGAGATTTCTTTACTGTTATTTTTCCAGAGCCACTGGGATTAGAGATGATGGATTTTGTGGTGCTCTGAGGGTAGTTAAGCTCTTGTCAACATAAGTATAAAATTATTGCTGTGTGCAGTTGGTATATTGCTGTGTGCAGGTAATTGAAGCTAAACATTGTGCAAAGAAAGATGACTAGAAATCTTAAATTCACAAAGAAATGTAACTTTGACAACTAAAACCTCAAATTCTTTACGTTAAACAAATCTATTAGACTTGAAATTTTATAGGAAACTTGGTGATACTTTCAATATCAACAAAAATGCTGACATTTATTTAGTTGTATAAAATGTATAACCCTTACCTCCTACACCCCAAGCACTGCCTGAATATTTTAGAACATTTTTTGTTTGTTTGTTTGTTTTCCTTTTAGTATTGAATGCTCTATATACTTCCTGACATGGATATATTTAAAAAAAAAAAAAAAAAAAAAGGAACAAGACCAGATTTAATATGTTACCTCTTTTCTTTCTTTTCTTCTTAAACTGTCCATTTAAAATGTATTTTTTTTAACTCGTAACATTGCTGATTTCATAATTTTAGAGTGATTAGGAATGTAGATGTAGACAAATGCAGGAGAAGGTAGGTTGATGCCAAAAGCTAGCATGTTTGGTATCAACAGGTAATTTGGGTTGCTCCTAGCTTCTCCTTTCCATATTCCCACATAAAATAGTCTTAATATTTTGTGTGATAGATTTTTTTCTATTCACCCCTTCAGTTTTAAAATTCTAAGGAGAAGATTAGGAATATTGTTGTTAAATATCACAAATTTTAAAAAATTATGATTACCTTATCACCATTCAGTACAGTAGAATTTATATTTTATTTTTATTTTTATTTTATATTTTTGAGGCAGAGTCTCACTCTTATCACCCAGGCTAGAGTGCAGTGGCACAATCTCGGCTAACTACAGCCTCTGTTTCCCCGGGTTCAAGTGATTGTCATGCCTCAGCCTCCCAAGTAGCTGAGACCACAGGGACGTGCCGCCACGCCCAGCTAAGTTTTGCACTTTTAGTAGAGACAGGGTTTCACCATGTTGCCCAGACTGGTCTCGAACTCCTGACCTCATATGATCTGCCCACCTCAGCCTCCCAAAGTGCTGGGATTACAGGCGTGAGCCACCATGCCCAGCAGATTTTATATTTTAAGTAAACAATTCTATTATTATCTAAAACTCTGCCAGTGAGTATATGAATACCAGCAAAGACAATTAATCTAAAATCAAACTTTAATAAGAGGTTTCTATGATGTTGGAGCACAATGCAATGAAATGATTAGAGAAAGAGAACCCAGCACTATAAAGTTTCAAGTCTGTTGGTTGAATACATGTGAGGGGAAAGCATAATCTGACATGTTGATGAATGAAGAGAAGAGAAAAAGAGGCATGGAAATAATAATTTCTGTAGGCTTACCATACAGCAGCCAGTGCATTCTAAGCACTTTGCTTTCAACCACTTCAATCCTTTCAACAACCTTATGAAGTTCATAGTGTTATTATTTTACTCATTTTACAGATTTAAAAAAATGAGGCTCAGAGAAGTTTCCAAACTTACCCAAAGTTAGTTAGCAAGTGATCGAGTCTGGCTTATAAGCTTATTTTGGGTGAGGTGATCAATGGAAGCGTTTTCCTCCAGAGTAAACATTTAAACTACGATGAAAGGGAACTGGCCATGTGAAGGGGTGTGGTGTGGAACAGCACCCAGGAGAGAATGACTTGTGCGAAGACCCTGGAGCGGACAAGAGAGTATGGAGATCTGAATATCAGAAAGAGAGTCAGTGTGGCTGGACAGGCATGAGCTTGCGAGTGAGAGGTATTAGGCTGGTGCAGAATAATTGCAGGTGAGATTTTGGCCATACTTTCAATGGCAAAAACAGCAATTACTGTTGCACCAACCTAATTCAGGAGATGTTAGAGAGATAGGCAAGGGCTACATTATCGGAAGTCTTGTATTCCATGGAAAGACCCTGGATTTCATTTGAAATACGGTCAGAAGCCATCAGACTAGGAGTCAACTGACTTGCCTGGCATGTAAAGAATACATTTACTAGAGATCATGTGTGTGCCTGCATCAGTGAAGATGGGAAGGCGATTTAGGAGGCTACTGTTGTGTTCCAGATGTGAAGTAAGAGCCAGTAACAAAGAAAAAGGACACATTCAGGAAATATTTTTGTAGGTGGTATTCATGTGAGTTGCAGATGAATTTGAACTAGGGATGGCAGGGGGTGGAGGTGGGGAAGAGGAAAGAAAAAGGAAGAAATCAAGAATGACAGTTTTGAACCCTGATATCAACTATGGACTTGGGGATTATGACTCACCAATGTAGCTGAATCTGTGCAGCGAATGTACCTCTCGGGTGCAGGATGTCAGCAGTGGAGGAGGCTGACATATTGGTGTGGAAGAAAATCTGTAGAAAGTCTATACTTTCCGCTAATTTTGCTGTGACCTTAAACCTGTTCTAAAAATAGTCTTATTAAAAATTTGTCTTTTTTTGAGACGGAGTCTTGCTCTGTCGACCAGGCTGGAGTGCAGTAGCGTGATCTCGGCTCACTGTGACCTTCACCTCCCGGGTTCAAGCAACTCTCTGCCTCAGCCTCCTGAGTAGCTGGGATTACAGGTGCCCACCACCATGCCCAGCTAATTTTTGCATTTTTACTAGAGACAGGGTTTCACCATCTTGGCCAGGCTGGTCTTGAACTCCTGACCTCGTGATCCACCTGCCTTGGCCTCCAAAGCTGCTGGGATTGAAGGTGTGAGCCACGGTGCCCGGCCCAAAAATTTCTTTAAAATTGAAAAAGAGTGACATACGTAAGCTTGAGTATCTTGCCAAAGGTGCTACCATTTGCTGAAATGTGGAAGGCTGGAGAGCTGTAACAGTGAAAGTCAAGCACTCCATTATTAACATGTTAGGTTGAAGATATCTGCAGGACATTCAGGAGTACATGTCAGCTAAGCAATTGTATAAGAGAACTGGTGCTCAGAAGAAAGGGTTAGATTGAGGGTCTACATTTGAGAACTGTTAGTATAAAAAAGAGATTTAAATGATACTTGATGAGATTAGCAAGACAGAACAATCAGAGAATTGGGGAAGGATCAGATGCGAGCCTTGCAGAACCCCTACATCATTAGATAAATGATCTAAACAAATATTTCATAAGAAATAGGTTAGGTCCCATGTATTTTACAAGGAAAAGGAGCAACAGAGTAATTGTGGCATCCAGAGGCATATTTACGAATTTTAAACCAGAAAACATGATTACCAAGGACAATGGAATTAAGGTAAAATAATATTTCTGTAATTTAATTACTTTGAAAATAACCTAAGACACTTATTGAGAAATTGAAACCAACCCATACTTGGTCAAAAACCATTTCAGTTTAATATTACAAATGACTGCTTGGTGTTTATAACTTGCTGATTTTTTTTATAGATGGTAATCTGTTTAAAATTCCAGTTGCTTCAGTATAATATGATCCAGTGCAATATAGATTTGGATGATAAAATTCTTTTTATAATAACCCCCCCAGAAAAAAAAAAAAAAAACCTGGTAAACACATGCATGTGTCATCTGGTGTCTATCAAGCATTAGGTTACAAGCTATTTCTTCACATTCATTACCTTGTGGTTCTCCAGTTGATTACAAAAGTTTCATTTATGTTATATCTTCTATAATCTCATGTAACTAGGATTTCTGAGACATATATTTGCAATAGCTTTTAAGCTCCTATATGCATTTGTTTAGACTTGAAATAAGAAAAAAAGATTCAATTTAAGCGAACATTTCTAATGGTTGTGAAAGCCTTTTCACAAACTATCCCAGGATTTTATCTATTTCTTTAGCTACTTTGACTAAACAGAGAAGTTATAAAACAACAACCAAAAAAGGGCAATGCTGAATTGAGTTTTATTCCCATTTGAAATTTAAATTGAACTTTAAAACTTCTAATATCTAAATTTAAAAAAGAAATAAAAGGTTTATATTTTTTCTTTTTAAAAATAAATAAATTTTATTACATTTCACTTGTTTCAAGCAGTTAGATTCTAAAAAGACTTTGCAAATTTGGATTCCCTTTCGAGAGGCTGTTTGTAACTGAGATGTCAACTGGCGATGATTGAGAAGGAACGTATACTCGGACATCATTAGATCTGGCTACAGAAAGAGAAGAGGCGTGTAGAGTTAGGAGAAGGAAAAATGAGTCTATTGATTAAAAAAACAAGCAACAAATAAACAAAACACCCATCATGTCGTGGAATTTCATGCTGCGAAAGTGTCCAAACACCTTCTTCCTTTCTTCTCTCTTGTTCTTTCGCTTCTCTGCATCCTCTCAGTTGGAAGCTACATGGCCTCACTGGGTTCCAGAAAAGCTGTAAGGTGAAAAAAGTACCTGCAAGGACTTTTGACAAGAAAACAGTTTGAGTGTCTAAAGCTGCGAGTGATCTATAGTAGAAATTTGTTAAATTCCATGTATATAGTGAGTTAATTCTATTTAAATCCCACAGGGAAAGAGTGGGGGATATTAAAAGGAGAAAAAGGGCAATACTAAATTGATTTTAGTAATTAGTAAATTTTAGTGGCAAGAATAATTTGTCCATTACTTAGTTCCTTATTTTCTTTGCAATTTGCTTTATTTCTATATTAATTTTACATTATAGTAAGAGTTTACATCAATGCATAAAAATTCTGTCATACAGCATAGAACTGTATTCTACTTCCAAGAATATCATTGACTAAATCTGTATATACTTTATTATACTACTGTGTACAAATAAACAAAATAAAAACATGTTTTCTTAAAGCTGTGCCCTCACACTGGCAAAACGGATGGCATCTATTTAAAAGAATTTTATCTTTCTGAGCTTTTGTCACTTTTAATCAGTGTTACATAAAGTTATCTTTCTTTATTCTTAGCCACGGTTTCAGGTGAAGAAAATTATTTGTATGTGTATTTATTTTAAATGGCACTTGATTAGAAGATAATTAAAAACCCCAGGCAAAATTTTTGTATTGCATATGAAATAAATTGTAACATTTGCACTACAAATGCAAAGTCTTTCCACCACCCAAGGAAAGGAAAAAAAAAGTTTCCCCACCCCTAGAAGGAAAAGTCTCTACATAGGACATTTTTTCAATAAAACTTGCACAGAACAATCAAAAGAGTTAATTGGTATAATCATAACTAATTCTTGAAATCATAGACCACCCAGCCCTTTGTCCAGCCACCAAACTACTCACGGGTTGTTGTGGGTTGTGTGTGTTTTTTTTTTTTTTTTGCCAGTAATTTCAGCTTAATGAGTACCAAAAAGTGTCTGGGACAAAGAAAGATAGTTGAGGTTTGGAAGCACAATGGGGACTCAAGAAAAGGAAACTGCTATGGGATGTCCTGTTCTTTAATTTTGACATTGCGCTTCAAATTATTGTAAGATCATATTTTAAAGGTTTAAAGGTTAAACTGTTTTTATTAAATCACAAGAGTTTTAAATTATTGAAAAATTTCTTTCTGATAAAATAGTAGAAATGGTCAAAATATGAAAAGTAAGAACAAACATATTAGTGATTCATATTTCTAGTTTTCAAATGGAGTTTCAACTCATTGTTGACTTCTGATCACTTAATTATATTTTCCCCTTCTGCAGTTTTATTTTATGAATTCTGGGTTTTTCCAATTCTTTAAAAACACTTTCTAATTAAATTTTTGGTACCCATTTTTGACCACAAAATTTGGGCGAATAAAACTAGTCCTTTTTTAAAAAACGAAGTCACTTGAGTTTATCTTCAAAATAGAAGGTTCATACTAAGTTGGAACTTGTAACTGCAGCCCGAATGTTTTCTTTGCAATTAATCCTTAGACAAAGTAAATGAATATTAATGTGCATTGACAATGAATAATAATGGAGATATTGTTTTATTTAAATGATTTAGATACACATGACTCTTAATTAATTCATCTTCAAGTTTTGGCAGAGCGTATGTGTCCTTTCTTGGCTTTGCTTAACTTTGAAAGGTGGAAAATCTGGCCTTGACGGAGTAAGCAGAAGGTTAATGAGAAACTGGGACTCCAGTGAGTCATCCTCTTCGCTTCTCCCTGAAGCCTGTGTTTTCCTTTCCTTATCTCTAAAAGCATGTGATAGCGATCCAAGTGGAGGGGAAGGGGTCGTCTTTTGATCTTCAGTTTAGTGGGAAGACACAGTCATAACCTATTTGCCATAATCAAAGGTTTTCTGGTTGAATCAGTCAGTGCAGAGGGGGAAAGGAGTTAGGTGCTTACAATGACTTTAAACCCCATTACTAGTGTGTACTTTTCCCATAAAATAATTTTTGATTGTGACATTTAGAGAACCCAAGTTTCGGTGTTAGTCTTCGAATTTCTAGTCTGTTCTATCCATAAAGAAAAGTAATCTTCCTTGCCAAATCAATTTATTCAGATGAATTACTTAAAAGGAATCCATAAAAGAGTAAAATGTAACAGCTAAATTCTCCTACACCAATACTCCTAATATTCTCCCTGAATTCTCCTACACCAACACTCCTAATATTCTCCCTGAATTCTCCTATGGGTCCTGCTGAGAATCTTCTATAAGCCATAGATTCTCTCCTTCCAAACAGCAAATAAATATACCAGATTTTTAAAATAGTTTGAGAGTCTATGTAATCCCCATAAAGTCCATGAGGAGACTTGCAAAACCCCAGTTGTTCTTGAAATCATGTTAGTATTTGAATACTAACTAAAAGAGAAACAGAAACATTCCCAGACCAAAAAATATTTTACAGCCAGATACACTGGCTCATGCCTATAATTCCAGCTACTTGGGAGGCTGAGAGAGGAGGATGGCTTGACTTTTGGGGTTCAAGACCAGCCTTGGCAAACAAGGCAAGAGACCCCCATCTCAAAAAAGAAAAAGAAAAAAAAAGTATTTTACAATGAATAATATAAAAGTTATAGCTATGTCATATCAACCAGTTTTTTCAGGAGTCAGATAAACTCCCTAAGTGATCCTTCAGCAGAACACTCATCATTAATAAGTGCATACAAATGTATAACTTCCAGTAGTATATTTTCCATTAAGTTTGGACTCAACTTTGTCTTTCAACTGGGTATCCCTAAGATCTATAGCTTAGTATAACAGTCCTGTTCCCAAAATTTTAGAGATAGCCTAAAACCGACCTGACAAGCATCCTAGTTATTCATATTAATCTGAAACCTTTTTTGTTTCCATTTTGGTTTTGAATTCTTTGTAGATATAACTAAAGAGCAACTTCAATATAAACAAATTCACAAACAGTTTGTGAAATTTATAATTAGTCATAGATTTTACATGAAAATTTCACTTCCTAAAATACAATACAATCTTTGAAAAGAGAATATAAAATATTGCTTCTTATGAAGACAGTGAGAAATGTTTAACTTAATAAGCCAGAATGTTAGGAGTGGCTATTGCTGGAATAGGATAGCTTCCTCCTGCCATAGGCCCTGTGCTTTCCTTTACCTTCCCTTTTCTGACATTCATTGCATTCTAATACCGGACCCATTTCTGGTTTTCCCATTAGACTGCGTATTTCATGAGAAACATTGTGTTATTCTGTATTCAAAGCTTCCTGCTACATACTAGGCACTTTAATATGTGTTAAATTTATGCATATTGGGTTTGTCTCTTGCTTTCTATGTATCCTTTGACTTCTAAAATTTTCATGTATCTATTTATCATACATTTATTCATTTATAGGTTTAAATGTTGCAATACCTACTTACAGGTAAATTGGTAAATAGGTATTGCAACATTTAAACTGTGCAATATTTCAGAGCCTGTATTATTGATCATAGCATAGAGATCAATAATACAGGCTCTGAAATCAGGCTAACTGGGGTCAAATTCCTACTAGCCATGTGACATTGGACAAAAACTTTAGTTTCTCTGTGCCTACATTTTCTCATATGTAAAATGGACAAAACATGTGAGAATTAAATGAGTTAACATATAGAGAGAGAATATAGAGGAATATCTTGTACATAGTTCATATTCAATAAATATGCATCATTTTTTTCATTTGGCAGCCTCAGCATTAAAATAAGTATGAACATTCCCAGGGCCTTAAAGATGACAATCACGTTATCAAAAAGAAAGATTTTAAAAAATACCAAAGTAGACACTTTAAAAAAAAAAAAAAAAAAAAAAAAAAAACTTGAGAAACAAACAGGCTCAGGAAAACAGTCCTGTAGGCTTCAATAGCCCCTGGAGATATCATTATGTAACAGAACAGAACAACAATGTGTTCAGAATAAAACTGAGCCATTAAGAACACATTGAATTTTATTCATGGTGATCAGCTTCAAAAAGCAGGAAATGGTTAACACAAGTTTTGGCAACACAACCAACCTTTTTTATTTTTTCAAATTAGGGATTAGAAAAAAAGTCTTATTTTCTGAAAAAAATTACCAGGAAATACCAAAAATGCCAAATCAATACCAGATAAATGAAGTGTCTCCACATTCTGTAGCCAATATTAAGGGCAAAGGAGTACCACATGTTTTGTAACACTAAATCTCCTTAAACACCACAATTTTCAAAAGGGCATATTTAACTATGGGTTTGTATATATTGGCTTATGCCACTTTGTATGAAGAAATTTTTAAATCTCTACTGAAAATATGAAATGTTAAAGTGTTAAAATTATATTTTTCTCCTTATTAGCTTTTAAATACTTCAAAAATATAGGAGAATCACATCAATGACTGAAGATTGAAAAGCTACACTGAAAAGTATTAATCATATTAAGGAAACATATTATGCAATATTTTATGGTGTATCTGCATTTTCACATTTATTATGCTTGTTGACAAATCATCTATCATAGCATTTATTAAGGAAAGGGCAAGGCATGCGTCAGAAAACCACAAAATGATCATTGTGATAATTGTTCAATTGTGATCAATTATTGGTGATAATTTATTATGAATACAAACATGGTTAGGTGATTTTTTAAGATAGGGGTTTGATAAGTTACACAAGCCATGCAAAGTAGTTCAGATTTAAATCAGGAGATGGTAAGAAATTAATAGACTATTTTTTAAAAAAGCAAATTGTGATGCTTCGTGTTTCAGAAATGTCTGGATTATTTCCTCACTGAGAAAATTTAAACATTAACTATTTAGTCACTAAACATTAAAGTATGAAATAACTAAGCACTAGTGAGAAAAAGGAAGGTAATGAAAGTCTTTTGTTGTGGGCTAAGGAGAGAAATTTTAGTGGCGTGTGTGTGTGTGCGCGCGCGTGCAAGAAACCAAGAACAGCGCAATCCTAGTCCTTTGAAGTTATTTGTTAAATATTTATGAAAATCTGTCATTATTTTCCTATGAATGAGCTGTTTCACTCCTTGTAATCATCTTTCTCATTGATTATTTAACACTCCACAGCTTTATACCCAATTTGTAATTGTAACTCATTTCATATTCTCTCTCTCCAATCTCTCCCTCTCTTGGTCTCACCTTTCTTCTCCTTTTCTAAAAACATGGTGTAAAAAAATGGGTGTATCTATGAACGATGTCTTTTTTGCCTATTACATGAGCATATAATCTCATAGGCATAAAAAAACCACATCATTGCTTATCTTGGTTTTAAGTTGATAAGATATGCAATGATGTATTTCTAAAACAAATTTTTAAAAAATTAAATGATTGAAAAATAATACATAATGTTAAATGTGTATACTTATTTCTAAAAGATTATTAAAATTGATTGTAATTGCTGTCTCTTTCATTAATAATTATACAGCTTTGAATTGCTATCCTCTGGTATCTTATTGACAAATTCAATTATGTTTCAGAAATATATAACATCGTGTTTCGTGTTTATTCATGCATTTTTTATATATTTTTTGATTCATTTACTAAACATTTACTTATTACTTATTCTGTAACTGGCACTGGGCTAGCAAAGTTAATGAATCTTGTACTAGTGAAGCTTAATATTTATCAGAGAAATCACACAATTAAACAGACAATTACAACACAATGCATGGAGCACCAAGTAATTAAAATACATCTCAGACTTCTCCAGTCCACTTTATTAACTCATTTGTAGGTTTTTTTCCCATCATCTCAACGTTTATCTTTTCTTTGTGTTGGGAAAATTACAATTATTCTTTTCTAGCTACTTTGAAATATACAATAAATTATGGTTCATAATAATTTCCTGTCTCCTACTTCTTCACACAAACTTTTCCATCTCTCCCATCCCCCAAAAAAGAAAATGTAGGAAACCCAGCTTAACTACTAGAAACCTTAATAAATAATGCTCATCTCTATCGCAGTGTTCCTTGGAGAAGAACATGAGAGAGATTACGTAGGCATCATACAGAAAGCTCTCCAGTCGTTCTGTATGGGTATTTCTCCTTTTCTCCACGTTTTCCTCCTCCTAGCAGGTATTAAAACTCTCTTTTCCTCTTTCCTATCCAGTCTCCCCCCTCTCTGTGTGTAGTCAGTTCTGTCTACCAAATTCTTTGTCCAATTTCTGATCTTTCTTTACTCTTTGCTTACGTTTCCCAACATGTAACATAACCTTCCCTGGGAAATGTCGTCCTCCTTCCATTTTACTCCCTCCTCCCTGAGGATTAACCTGGTCATTGAAATCAATCACGCCCAAAATAAGTGAAATATAAGGTACCACCAGAATACATCGCAGGGCGCCTACATTTACCTAGACGTTGAAGGAGACCAAGAGAATACGTAGGAGTTGTCCAGAATCAGAAATGTCTGGCCACAAGGAGAGTATGGAAACATTTTCTAATCAGAGGAAGCATCGTACAGAAATAACAGGGAAAGAGACTCGAATTGCCTGTGGACCGAGACTGCTAAGCAGATGCTCAATCACGGAGTGTCTCTGGAGCCGTCTGAAGGAGCTGGTCCTTGCTGTGACCTGAATGTGTCCACCCATGTTTGTTTTAGAAACTTGATCACCAATGTTACCGTATTATGACGTGGGGCCTGGAAGAGGGGAATGAGTCCTGAGAGCAGAACCCTCATGGTTGGGATTAGCAGCCGCTTATAAAAGGAGTTGGGAAAGTGGCTTTATCCCCTTTCATCATCTCGGAGGATACCACATCAAGGCAACATCTCGGAATCAGAGATCAGGCTTCACCAGACCCCAAACCTGCCTCCATATTATCTTGAACTTCCCAGCCCCAGAACTGTATGAAATAAATTTCTGTTATTTATAAATTATCCAGTCTTAAGTATTTTATTACAGCAACACAGACTAAGACAGTCCTTATATTTATATTTTGATATTTATTTATTATTGAATGAATTTTTATATTCCCCTCTAGATGAAAAGAGCCCATGTCTGGCTTCTCACTATTGTATCCCTAGTACCTTACTGGTTCCTGGAACCTAGAAGATATCATTAGATATTATTTAACCAAATGATGAATTAATAAGCATATCTGTGAAGACAGGAAATTTATCCAAGGTTGAGATTTTTCCAGGTAGGCATGTGCTATGCATGTTCCTTCTAAAACGCATGTTGAAATTTAATTGACACTGTAACAATGTTAACAGGTGGGTCCTCTGGAGCCTGGCATGCTGGCATGGGCTTGTAATCCTAGCTTTTGAAGAGGCTAAGTTGGGAGGATCACTTGAGCCCAGGAGTTTGAGACCAGGCTGGACAATGTAGCAAAGAGTTGTGTCAAAAAAAAAAAAACAAAAACAAAAAACCAAAAAAACAGTAATTAACAAAAACTTTTAAGTGAGACTCTTAACAGGTGATTAGATCATGAGGGGTCTGCCCTCATGAATGGATTCATATCATTATCTTGGGAGAGGGTAAGTTATCAAGGGAATGGGCTCCTAATAAAGGAATAAGTTTGGCCCAATCTTTCCATCTCTGTTTCGTAAGCTCTCATGTGCCCTTCCACCATGTTACATCACAGCAAGAAGGCCCTCACAAGATGCAGTCCCACAGTCTTGGACTTGCCAGCCTCCAGAACCATAAGCCAAACTAACTTCTACTGTTTATAGTTTACCCAGTCTGCGCGATCTTGTTTTAGCAGCAGAAAATGGAGTAAGACAGTGTGAGATTAGGAAACGGGGGTTGTGATGAAGTAATTAATCATGAACTTTACATTGGAAAGGGATCAAAAATAGGTGGAGGCTAAAAAGTGTTAAGTGGGCAAAAGGACTTGGAGATATTAACGAGCTGGAAGAAATGATGATTGGGAATGGAAGTGACAGGGCTCGAGGAAAGAGGCTTTGATGAGAGAATGAATGTGAAAATAATAATTCAGAAGTGAAGTAGTTCTGGATAATGTTGATAAAATCCAGGGCATGGACATAGGAGAGGATGGCCTAAAGTGAATGTTTTTGGAGATCATGAGATCAACGAACAGAGAGAACAGAGTGACTTGCAGGCTGAGAGCAGGATCTAGAGTGGAGGAGTCTGTGAGTCTTATACCAAAGAGGTGCCTCCATGAAAATGATAAGGCAATGAGAGGGAAGCATAGCAGAAAAATATGTGGAATAAGAAGGAAGCTGACCAACTTCCAGATCCAAGGTGTATGAATTCTAGTGATGAACAATCACGAATGGAGAAGATTTCAGAGAACTGATGACTTCAGAGAAGAGCCAAGTTACATTTTAGCCAAGAATAGGGTGAGGAACTTCAGAGAAGTAGTTGTGTGTGTAGGAGTTCATTTAACCTTGTCCCAGGAGAAATAATTTGAAAGTTGGGGGAGATGAAGGAGGAGGAATTGGGAGAAGAATGGAGATGTAGGAGAATAGAGGAAAAGAGGGACTAGATGACTTTGGCACTCACCAAAAATAACAAGGTTGGGGGAATTAGCTGACCGCTCCCATGATGACCAGGGGAGAGGGGAAGCAGGTGCTTTGGGTCATTCAGAATGCTGCCGTGCTCCGGCCATAGACATTCCCAAGGAAATTCTTTGGATTAGTATATGAGAAGTCTCTGGTCCCTTTGCAAGGAAACAAATGTGGTTACAGTGGATTAACCCCAAAACGTAAAACCCAAGTATGAGACTTCCCCAGTGCTGGTTACAGGCCTGGTGCGTTTGTGCCAAGCATGGTGGGCAGAACCGCTGACTCCCAAGGCTTAGTCTGTAAATCCCAAAGACAGGATATGAGCAATTCAGCTTCTAAAGAGCATGTGTTCTATTCATCATGAGCACCATTTCTAGCATTCGAGGCAGTTTTTTGGAACAATGAGATTTACAATATTTAAGGTCTTCTGAGATGATCCATTGACTGACTTTCAGGTATAAACTTACCTGTCAGGCAGACGTGACATCTCAGTAAGTTTGGCAATACCCTTTTCTTCTTACATTCAAGATGTTTGGGAAGCCATGTTTTCCAAGGGGAAGCTTTAAAAATTTTCCCAAAGCTCTAAATTTTGAGTATAAACAGTGAATATTTCTAGAATGCATAATCCAAGTCACTTTGGGGAGTATTTATATATTTTATATGCATAATTCTATTTGATAGAGAAATGTATTATTCAGGGCTCTCCGGAGAAACAGAATACACTCACAAACACAGTATATAACCCCCTCTCTCTCTCTCTCTCTCTCTCTATATATATATATATATATATAGTGTGTATATATAGTGTGTATAGTGTACATACACACATCCCTATATATGTATGTGTATGTACACTATATATATACACTATATAGATACTATATATGTATATACACACTATATATGTATATACACACTATATGTATTGTGTGTGTATATATACACACACTATATATGTGTATTGTGTGTGTATACACATCCACATATAGATGGAATTCTTTGTGGAAATTTATTGTGGAAATTGGCTCACATCATGATTATGGAGGCTGAGAAATCCCACAATAGGCTATCTGCGAACTGGAGGACCAGGGAAGCCAGTGACATAGCTCAGTCCAGGTCTGAAGGCCTGAGAACAAGAGGAGTTGATCATGTATCTCTCAGTTTCTCAGCCTGAGGCCGAAGGCTTGAGAAACTTGGGGCCACTGGTGCAAGTTACACAGTCTGATGTCAAAGAACCTGTAGTTCTAGATGTCCAAGGGCAGGAGAAGATGAGTGTCCCAGCTCCAAAAGAGAAAGATAATTTATCTTGCCTTTTAAAATCGATCCAGGCCTTCAATCAATTGGGTGGTGCCCACCCACATTGGATGAGGTTCTATCTTCCTTCCTTAGTTCATCGATTCAACTGTCAGTCTCTTCTGGAAGCATCCTCAGAGACATACTTAAAAATAATGCTTTACCAGCTGTCTGGCTAACACCGAAAACTAACCATCACAAGGAGGATTATGGAGAGCTCTCCACTTGCCTACATTTTCATAACCTAATGCCGTTTGTCTGGATATAAAACTTTCCAAAACATTTGTCTGGAGAGAAAGGCTTGCAGTGACAGCATGCAGTGGCTGGCCCTAATGCCTCACTTACATCAATCGTGTGTTGCTGCCTTCTTGCTATGCTTGCATACTACTGAACGTTAACATGATAAATTAAATGGGCGTTTTTCTTTATTCCAAATCAGTGCCAGAGATCAAAAAGCTGCTAAAAGTCCTTTCCACAAGAACGCCTCTCAGAAAATGATGAGTTATAGTTATTCTCGCCAAGAGATGCCTTCTGTTGTACTCTATCACTTCCTATGATCCAATAGCTTGAAACCGTGCCAAGCTAATTAGCTAGTTCAGTGACTGTTATATTAGGAGCCCAAATAAGCCAAAAGAGGTCATCCTCTTACTACTCAAGTGCAGCTTTATTAGTTTTCTCACCAATCAGAAAGCCACACACAGTCTTTCGACTAAACCCAATCTAATAGTTTCATGTAGACACTTTATAATGTTTTTTGTTTTTCAAGAACAGTTGCCATTTGTTTAAGTTAGGCACTTCATGGGAAAGCGTTCCTATCCTGTAAAAAAAAAAAAAAATCTTTATTTAATTTTGAAATGTACTTTTATCAACTCAGTAAACATAAATAAACTTCTAATATATGCAAAGTATATGGTGCTATGGGAAATAACCATTTTATGAAGCAGAGGAAATTATGTTTTCCTTCTTTCTTAATATAAGCATTGACGGTGTTACCCTTTCATAATTAGTATTATGATTCCTTAGTTTTATCTTCTTTTATTAAAACCTATTTTCACTTTGGGAGGCCAAGGCGGGCGGATCACTTGAGGTCAGGAGTTCAAGACCAGCCTGGCCAACATGGTGAAACCCCATTTCTACTAAAAATACAAAAATTAGCCAGGCGTGGTGGCGCTGCTTCTAATCCCAGCTGCTCGGGAGGCTGAGGCAGGAGAGTCGCTTGAACCTGGGAAGTGGAGATTGCAGTGAGCCGAGATAGTGCCATGGCACTCCAGCCTGGGCAATGGAGTCAGGCTCCGTCTTCAAAAACAAACAAACAGAAACAAGAAACTTATTTTTTAAATATGAGCAAGTCAAACATCATAGTAAGATCCTTAGCCCTGAGTTTTTGTTTCGGCACAGATAATAAACCCCTGAACCTCTGCAATAACGTTATTCATCCCTTTGGAGATCCCAGGGTTTTGGCATCACTGGGAAGATGATGTACAGAGATCAGTGATGTTCAGCCCAGAGTTGAGAGAACCAGAGACTCAACTATTTTTCTATGCCTGTCGGGCAGATCTGTCAGATAAACACACTAAAATTGTTTGTTTCTTAGTAGGCCATCTTCATAAGTAATTATAACTACCTTTTAAATTCTCAGGCTTGTTTTTTTTAAGTTGAAAAATATTTTCACTCCCTCTTAAATGGGTGTACAGTTAATATTTACTGATAAAGAAGCTTTATAATGAGAAAAGGCTACTATAAATATAACAATGCCTTTGAAATAGTTTTTGTTTCATTATTAGTTTGTATTAATTCAGTTTATATGACATGTTATAGCTACATGTTAATTGTCCTGTAAATATACTGATGGCAAACACTTGTGGTACTATTGACTATGTACCAAGTCCTATTCCAAAAACTTTAGATGTTTTAAGTCACTTAGCTCTCATAACCATTCAGAGGGAGGAACCACTCAGTCTCCCGTTTTGTAGACAAGGAAGCAGAGGCTCAGAGAGGTTGTATAACTTGGGCAAGTCACATGGCTAGGAAATAGGATTAGAATCCAGGTAGTCCGGCTTCCATCCATACACCTAATCACTATAATCCACTGCTCTGTAAATAAGATGTGGATATCCAGGCAGTGGTGCACATTCATTTGATGATTTTTTAAAATGCCTTCATGCTTTCCATGAACTTACAACTTCCCGCTGCTTAGGTGCTCCACAGCCCAGTTTGGGAACTATAGTTATATAATTTACTAATGGGCGAACTGCAGTTTTTAAAATGTCTTCTCCCTTGTGATCTCTCATCAAAGTGTTCTTGGCCAGTTTCAAACATATCTAATTCTGGTCCAGTTCCTGCCGCACAACTCAGTATTAATGACTTGAGGCAGGAAAGCCGTAACGAGTCTAGCCTCCCCAAAATTGTAATGGAGACATTTTATCTAGATTCTTCCTTATTATACGAATTGTTAAATGGTAGTCAAGAGGCAGTATTGCCACCTTTTCCTTTGTTTATCCCAGTTACCCCTAGACACTTTTTAAAAATAAATACAATTTTAAATGGATCTCTATCTTTTTTGTTTGTTTTTTGTTTGGCAGTTGCAAGATTTAATAGAGTGAAAACAGAGCTCCCATACAAAGGGAGGGGACCCAAACGGGGTTGCCTTTGCTGGCTCGAACGCCTGGGTTTGCATCCCAATCATTTAATGAACCATTAGAAATCATTAACACCTGCCCTTAACGGATTCATTGTAGCTACCCACCTTCTAGGAAAACTTAGATAAAAGCAAGCTTTTATATTCTATTTTTCTTGGTTGAACTTGTCACTCTGTATTTCTCCTGTGATAGGAAGTGACAGAATAACTTCGTGTTTGTGCATCTCGAGGGTACAGAGCTATGATATGGGTCTCCCAATTAAAGCAACATTGCCCATTGCAATTTACACCTATTGATATGTCAGCAGATAATTCAAAAGCTTAGCTTGCCGATTTCCACTTTGCACTACAATTTGAATTGTCACAAGGGAGAAGGCACAATTCTTACTGCCTTTCCTCTGTTTTATGTTTTTCTACAGGGCTGCTACTCATAGTATATTTGGTTGTGTTAAATAATTTTCTGTTTGCATCTGGAAATCTCATTCTGCTTTTTCTTTACTTTTGTACAACAGTGGTGCTGGATGGGATATCGAGATAAAGTATTTTTACGTATACTTCGAGATATAGCTGGAATGTCATAAAGTCTATAAAGGGCTACATGTTTATCAGACAGAATAAGTACAATGTAAGTCCACATTTGCCCATATGAATGTCACTGACACATTGTATTGCTCACATTGTCATAGCCAGATCTATCAAATGTGTTCAGATTCCTCAGAGAGCAGTATAACCGTAGAAAAGTATTATTATCATTTACTTTCATCGAACTATGTGGGCTCGCGAAGACTGGTTTTTCTTTAATGTATTTTTTTCTGATACTTATTCATTTAATCAAAACTATATGTGATCTATTTGTCCAGGTGTGGTCAAATGATGAATAAAACACGTTTGAAACCCTCAAAAAATTTGCACTATATTTGGGCACAGTGGCTCACACCTGTAATTCCAGCACTGTAAGAGTCCAAGGCAGGAGAGTCGCTTGAGTCCAGGAATGCAAGACCAGCCTGGGAAACATGGCAAAACCCTTCCTCTACAAAAATAAAAAAGAATTAGCCGGGCACGGTGCTGCATGCCTGTGGTCCCATCAACTCAGGAGGTGGAGGTGGGACAATCACTTGAGCCTGCGACGTCCAGCTGCAGTGAACCACACTTGTAACTCTGCACTCCAGCCTGGGCGACAGAGCGAAACCCCGTCTCAAAAACGAGCAAAAATTTACATTCTAGTGGAAAATGAAAATACTAAACAATTAAATGTATTAAATTGACCTGTATAAAATTGGTAAAATTCCACTCTAATTTGCCTAGAAAATGTCATTTTCTATGATTCAGTCTGATATTGTGAGCCAAAATGAAACAACCATCACGATAGAAATACAAACCACCTCAAAAGAGCAAAGGAAAAAAAATGAGGGAACCGTGAAAGTCTACAGAGAGCAGGTGGCATTTGAATAGTGTCTTAAAACATTTGGAAGAATCGGATATAGAATGGCTGTAGAATTTCTTCTATTTTATTCACTGGTGGGCTTTTTCCATCTGCACCGTGTTAGCCTGGGGTTTGGCATTGCAATATGCAGTCAGTTCTACGAGCACGCCGGTGAGGATGGGGGCTGGAAAGCCCTGAAGCCCTCCTGCGCGATGGGCTGAAAATAAAAACAAGCATTGACCATTGACACAGTGTTTTATCGACAGGTTCCCTGGCAAAGTGTTAATGACTTACTGTGGCTCTGTTGAGAGGGATGATAAGAAGCAGAGGACAGTGACAGCGGTGTGCTGGTAAATGTTTAATAGCTGGTCTCTGGAAGGCGGTGGGGGAGCCCTCATGTGTAGCGTTTGACAATCTTCAGGACCGATTTCAAGCTGCCAACCTGGTGGCTTGGGAGGCAGTGCTGGAGAGAGAGGTGCACGTTAGCCCTCTGGAGCCCAGCCAGTGTGGGCAGACTCCAGCACACGTGGAATAACAGGAGTGTTTCCTCAAAACAAAGTAACCATCGGAACCCTGGTCAGAAGTGGTGTGTTCAAGTGCTCTGTGTCATTACATTTGCATTAGAAACCTGGTCAGATTTATAACACTCTCAAGATCTATCTGGAACACTTGTGTGGAGACCACCCCAAATTATTTTTAACGGTGATAGAAAACTATTTATTTATCTTTCAGTATGCTACAGATTTTACATCCCCCTCCCACCAGAAATACGATGGGGAAGGGGGAGGTTATCAACCAGTGCATTTTTTAAAGAAATTGTTTCTATTTTGTACTTGTAATAAAAATATAATTTACTCTAGGTTTTCATAATTATTTTGATGCCCAGTGCTTATCCATTTTAGAAAGTAAAGGTTATTTTTTAAAAGTATGTACCATTTTTCTCTTTAGTAAAAATTAAAGAAATAAGGTCCTTATGGACCTCTTTCTGATTTCTTACTTGATGCAAATGACAGAAATTTAAATACAAATATAATTAATTTAAATTCTCTAGGCATTTATTTTCTAGTCTGTCAATGTGAGCCACACTGAAAAGTATAAGGACTTCAGCAATTGTCAGTATCAGATGTCAGCTTAACCTCAGTGAATATACTGAGATCTTTTCAGACCTCTAAGCACAGCATGGTACTTCTTTTGTCTGGTTACTGATCAGATCTGCTGTTTATCCAGGTCTTGTTGAATAAACAAAATTTGCATGAGAGCCTTTCACCATCTGAAAAAAGTGCTTTATACTTCAGTTATCTTTTCTAGCGACTTAGTTTAAGGGAAGGGAATTTTCCCCACCATATCAGACTTCTCCAGGCAGGCCTTCATCTCATTAAGACTTTTTTCTCTTTTATTTGGACTTCCTGATATCCAGATTCCTTTTGGTCCCTATCAACACAGATGTGTGTGTCTGTACAAAAGATCCCCATATTGCTATGAAATCTCCCTCTAACCCATGTCTTTGTTTTAAATTGCTACCCAGACTTGGAGGCAATGTAATCTGAATAACGTAGTTTTCTTCTGTGGCCCCATCTGCTCCATCTGCAAATGTTTAAAAACACTTCCAGGTTTCTTTTAAATGCATATATCCTTTGACACAATGCACGACATTTTATAGCCCTGAACCACTGATGCCTTTTAAAAGCGAGTCTGTGCAAGGTTATGTTTATCATTTCCTAATGTGCTGCCTGTTCTCTATAACTGTGCAGCTAACACTGACCTTCCTCCCCGTTTCCTCTTTAATTGTTTTATATCTAACTCTATGCTTGAAGATGTGCTGAGAGCTGCCATGGTTTCTCTGTAACACTATGGCTATTGCTGCTAAACCACTGTCTCCTGTGGAGGCACAGAGCATGGCCAATGCAACTTCTGGCCTCACCTTCCTTGTAGGTAAATCATACCTGTGGCGAATAAGAGAAAGAAAAATAGCAAAAAAAAAAAAAAAAAAACCCAAAAACCATGGGCCTCGGGCACTGCCTCGTTCTCAGGCTGGGTGCTCTATCAAGGCTTTCAACAACAAAAACCTGTTCTTGGCAAACAGATGCCGCAATCCTCACACTCCTCCCCAACATCACTGTTCTTTGCCCAAGGTTTTTCCTCCCTCCTCTTCTTATTCTTTCTGTCATTTTACTTTTGTCCATTGTGCAATTGTCCCCTTTTCTTCTTTTCTTAGCATCGTTTTCCTGGTTTTAATTTACAACTGTGACTCTATTCATCATTTTATAGTCTTACTTTATATTACTCAACTATACCTCCCAGAGCTCTCTTCTCAGAGCGACATTTCATAACTCCTCTTTCCCCCCTTTCTTCCTTCTCCCTTACTCTGACCACAAATGTTTTTCTTTGATTTAAACTTCATGAAAATCACCCGCTGAAAAACTTTCCAAAGAGACACCAGTATATATTTGTTGGGAAATAAAATTTTTAACTCTGTACCCATCTGTTTTTTCTTCTAACACCAGGAAGCCTTTCTGAAGGCAAAGCTGGGCTCCAACAGTCTTGATGAGCTAATTTTGAAAATATGACTGTATGCAGGGTGTCACTCATTTAGACTCTCATCTTTGCCTAATATCCAAATTGGAAACTGCTTCCTTCGAAGACATTCTTGACCATCTTCTTCAGTGAAGTGTGCCTTTGGAAACTGTCATGTAGTGAAGCTGCACATCTATGTTTATAGCCCTTCTAATAGTTCAAAAGGAAACTCTCTCTCCTTAAGGAGGACTTTAAAAATAATTTTTTTTTGTTCGTAGAGTCCAATCTTGTCTCTGCCCAGTCAGTCTCACAATGTTAGACTGTGTAGTGTCTGTAATGATACATTTTCATTCATTCACTTATTTGCTCATTAAATGCCACTGTGTTGGACATTTACATTTTAAAGAAGATTTAGTCATGATTCCTCTTAATGACTGTACACCAGAAATCATCATACAGTGTATTAAAGCTGTGTTATAAATTGCTAATGGGACCTGTAAGAAAAATACCTAGTAGCCAGCTGGAAAAGCATGTGATCTAATTCAATGCATGGCGTATTTAGGTCTTCCATAGCACCAAAGAATTAAAAAGGCCCGCTTTATGCAAAAGGAATACCATCGGAATGGCTAAAAATCATATTAATATGCTGATGCTTGCGAAGTTCTTTAGGTTTGAGATATTTGTTGAATAGATGAAGGAAACCTATTATTTTAATTGTTCCATTTAGTTTAAGAGCATAATCAAAAGTAATTTTGTCCTCTGCCTCATCCTGAGTATGCAACAAGCATTTGATTCTAGTATATGTCAGTATGTTAGTGGCTTTTCAAAGTTAAGTATATAAAATATTACAGTCAGATGTGTGTTTTGACTCCAGGTAAAAGGAGTCAAATGCAATTTAATTTGATTATTAGCATTGTGCTTTAGATGATTGGATGCTGCTTGATCAGAAGAGAGGAATTAAGTTGATTTGACAGCCCTCCAATTTTGCTTTTACTGTTATTGATTCATTGAATCCAGCCTCTTCTGTTCAAGGCTTGCTCTTGAAAACGGCAATGATGGGCACATGTAGTCTAATCACATTTCATTGTCCATTTTCTGTGTGTAATGATAAATTTCACTATCCAAATCAATTCTGGCCCAATTTCCTTTAATAGAATACAACCTAAAGAAGGCTGTTAGATTAAAAGCAATTTATTTTATAAGATATATTATTATAAAAGGAGAAAATGAATTACAGGTATTTTCTTTATAATTTTGGTTTAGATTTTATTTGAGGTATACCACCAATATATAAGTACCTTGAGTAGTGTGTAGCAGTCTAAGGAAAAAAAAAACAAAGGTCACTTTTATGTTTAAAGAAGTTGTTCAGAGAACTATATGTATTTAGAAATTCCACTCTTCGTTTTTTCAGACTTAAACAGGATCAGAGTCATATGAATCAGAGTATGAAATGAAACATTTTCTGCACCAATTATCTATATATTTTGTCAATTTATCATACACGTTGCTCCCTAAAATTTCACTAGCAAATAAATGAATATTTTTTCCAGAGTATATGACCATGTATTATATTTTATATATTTAAATAGAACTTATAATTAGCTCTTTAATTGTTTTATATCTTTATCCCTTTCCATTACCAAATTAGAAACATAATTGCTTACCAAAATGCACACTGAATTGTTTTAGAGGGTTAATATTGTGCATGTTCCCAGAAGCCAGTTATGTTTGTAGGATGTGGAGGTTGTGACGAACTGAACCTAGACTGATGTATGCAATTAAAATCTTTCTAACCTATGTGTCAAGAGAATTGTTTAAGCATTGAAGAGTTAATACTGGGAAATGAGTTTCATTTAATGCACGTGATTCCAGTGCTGTGAAAACACAGGGGGAAAAAAAGCAATTGAGATTCGTATACAAAACAACAACCACAACAATACACACATTCAGAGAAGTTATTTATTTTGTTCTGATGTGTATGTGTGTGAGACAGAGACAGAGAGAAATAGAGAGAGAGAAAAAGAATTAGAAATGATTGAATTAAAGTGATTTAAAAATCCTGAATCCAGCGTCTGATGTGTTGTGATGATAGATACTGAATCAGGATCAAAGTTTTGTCAAAAACAAAATGAATGTTATATAATAATAATAAAAATTTGAATCTATTCTAAGACGAGTTAGATGAAGAGTCAAGGGAAGCAATAAAGGGAGAAAGAGAAAGAAAAAGTGAGAAATGGGAGGAAGGAGGTAAAAAGAAAAGTCAGACTCCAAGAACTGCTAGATTAGAGAAGGCAGGATGAAAGTTTACACACCTGAGCCTCAGCATGTTACTACTATTGACGTGCTGATTAGCTAATTCAGTTCTTTACAGCTTTTACTTTTAAACCTTACTATACTTCTAGAAAATACACTTAATCTTTTAGGCAGTTAACAGAACACAGAGATGTTGAAGATCATATGAAAATCAGCAGAAGGGTCAAGCCTAGTCAGAAGTTCTCCTCAACCATATCTGCCCTCCAAATAATAGATAATGGACCACTACCAGTGTTTGTGTTAAAAATTCCTACAGTATATATCCAGACAAATTCAGTAAGACAAATACAGGTAGTTGTTGCTTTACATGGCAGTGCAATACTAAAAAAAGACCATGAAAGTTGAAATTGTGCAAAGAGATCTTAATAATCAATGGAGGAAATTCTGACTGCTCTATGACCTTTAAAGACCTTGGTCAGAACATTACAATTTCTTACACTCTCTGTTATAAATGAAGAAGGATTTTTTAAAAAGCACTAAACGCCAATATTTACTTAGTACCCTATCATTTATTTTGTTTTGTTTTGTTTCTTATGCTTTAAGTTCTGGGACACCTGTGCAGAACGTGCAGGTTTGTTACATAGGTATACACGTGCCATGGTGGTTTGCTGCACCCATCAACCCAACATTGACATTAGGTATTTCTTCTAATGCTATCCCTCCCCTAGCCCTCCACCCTCGACAGGCCCTGGTGTGTGATGTTCCCCTCCCTGTGTCCATGTGATCTCATTGTTCAGTTCCCACTTAGGAGTGAGAACATGCGGTGTTTGGTTTTCTGTTCCTGTGTTAGTTTACTGAGAATGATGTTTTCCAGCTTCATCCATGTCTCTGAAAAGGACATGAACTCATTCTTTTTTATGGCTGCATAGTATTCCATGGTGTATATTTGCCACGTTTTCTTTAGTCTATCATTGATGGGCGTTTGGATTGGTTCCAAGTCTTTGCTATTGTGAATAGCGCTGCAATAAACATACGTGTGCATGTGTCTTTATAGTAGAATGATTTATAATCCTTTGGCTATAAACTCAGTAATGGGATTGTTGGGTCAAATGGTGTTTCTGGCTAGAAGTGTTGAGAATTAAAATGTTATTGCTTATGAGAAAATTAATCAACAGTAGTTCAAATATTACTTCCTCTTTTTTTCTTTTTGTTATAGTTTATGATATGCAATGGGCATCTTTTCTATGTCGTTGTACATCATTATACTCTTTTCTGAGTTTGGATCAACTTCTAACAACTTATTCTTTTGTAAAGAAATGTCTCTGAGTTTTCCTGTAATGTCAAGTTTCATAGCATCATTTCTTCTGGGACATCTTCATCATTTTTGTCACAAATTCTTCCCTCATTTATGTCAACAAGTTCATTTTCACAAAGTTCCTCTGGCTGTGTATCTAGAGTCTCTGAAAAGTGGGAGTGTGAACGTTCACACAGCAATTGCTTCCAAAACTCCATCTATGTTTAATTTGAATTTCACTTCCAACATCATCCATCACTTTTTGTTTCTTTACTGCATTTTGACTTTTGTTGATCAGTTTCTTCTATCAATTATCCATTTCTGCAAAATGGCATGTGGCTCATCACTGGGGGACAAGATGTCAACATAAATACCCAACTGCTGTCTCTGTATGGACTGAACGATGGATGTACAGTAACCAATCACCATAAATACCCAACTGCTGTCTATGTGTGAACTGAATGGTGGATGTACAGTAACCAATCACCATAAATACCCAAATGCTGTCTCTGTATGGACTGAACGATGGATGTACAGTAACCAATCACCATAAATACCCAACTGCTGTCTCTGTGTGAACTGAATGGTGGGTGTACAGTAACCAATCACAGACAGGCTTTGAAAGGGGTAACACGATGAATCATAGATCAGTGTATTGGGACACAATAGTTACAGTAGAAAGTACCATATATCATGAGGCCTTCCTTTACTTCCTTTCCATGCTTGGGTCCTAGGGATAAGGAACCCGCTACTGCAGATTAGACTCTGCACACTTAAAACTAGAATTGTGAAGGAGATAGCATGAGGTTTTCTTGAATCTTTTGAGATGGTCAGTTACACTGAGCATACATGCTCATTCTTGTGGAAAGGTACCAAAAACTAAGGTCATAGCTGGCAGGGCTCTCTAGAGGACTCGAGACAGCAACTAGTTCAGCACGACCTTCCTATCTTGGCATAAAGCCTCATAATGAGGGTGCTGTTTTATTATTAATTAATTTATTTATTTTGCATCTAAAAAGAGGAACGGTTCTCTTCTAAGGTCAGTAAATCAGTGCTCTGACCAGGGGCCTGTGAACTTTCTCTGGGTAAAGTTAGAGAGTAAATATTTTAGCTTTGTACAACAACTAGCCTCTACGGCAACTGTTCAACTCTGCCCTCGCCGTGCAAACTCTGCCCTCGCCGTGCAAACTCTGCCCTCGCCGTGCAAAACAGCCACGGACACTAAGTAAGCGAATACAATTTTAGTTACACAAATACGGGAGACTGGATATGGTCTCCCCACCTCTGATCTCACTCATTATCTCTGTGTATGTTCTACTTTTAGCTCTGTGGTAAATGCCTTATAATTCTTCATTTTGAAAAACAGATATCCCAGTTGCCTGAGTAATACAATATATCCCAGTTGCCTATAGTAATACAATGTACAGTAATATAATGTAGTTGATACAATTAACATTTCATAAACCCTAGTAGTCTATCATTAACAAGATTTTAAAAGGACAAAAATCATATACACAGTGCTAAATACATAAAGGGGTATGCGTATCTTTAAAATCACTTTATTCTCTGATAGAGAGGATACATTCAAGAAAGAAGAGCGCATGAGCAGTAGCCAATGATGCAACACTGTCCAGAAGATGACAAGTAAAAAAAATCCATTGGATTTGGCAATTAGGGAGTGACTGAGGACCTTCAAGAAAGCAGTTTCAATAGCATCACTGGGGCAGAAACTAAAATGCAAAATATTTAGGGCTGATAATAGTGAGCAATACAAACCCTTCTCGTAAGAACCACAGGTTAATTTTAAATGCATTCAACTGAAAGATTATCTTTACTTAAACACACTTCCAGAATCACTTTAAAATACTTTAAATAAATGTATCACTAAAGTAGGTCAGCTTTCAGCATGCTTTTTTTTTTCTATGTGCACAAAGTTATTGATTAAATTTCCTATGCCACAGTCGAATTTAAAGCTGTGACCTGTGATCTCAAAATGACTTCCTGACAATAATGATTAGAATGGCGGGTGATCAGCACAAATTTACTGAAATCTGTCTGTAGTAAAGTCAATGATTCTTTTTCCCAAAGAGAGAATCCAGTTATACATTTTTTTAAAAGATTTTCATTAACATTTTCTTAATCTATTTTATTTTCTAGTCACAGTGTAAACATATGTTAAACTTTTATAGTAATCCATAGAAGAAAGTGATAATAGTATTCATATTTAATTATTTTGTCATAACAATTGGCATTTTAACTTGGAGTTTTAAAAAAGCACCTCAATAGAATAGAAAATAGTTACAAACTTTGATTTATACTGTGAAGAAACACAAAATAGGATTTTCAACTTGAATATGGGAATATAAACAATTATAAAGAAACATTAAAATATTGTTCATATTTTTATCTTGCTTGTAGTTCCTTTGTTCCAGTGAATATTTGCATTTTAAAAGTATTTGGTGGTGTTGAAGCCAATGTGATTACCTCATCTGGAAGGAACAGGCTTCCCATTTCTGCCACCCAAAATTCAAATGTGAAAATGTAGCCTATTCTGACTTTTGAGGTGGGATAGGAAGATTATTTCTCCGTCTCTCTCCGCTCCTCCTGATCCCTCCCCCAGCCTCCTACCTCTCCGTTTTAGCTCAGTACTATAGAATGTCACATGGCGGAGGGATTCCTGTTTTCTGAGTCTTCTAAAGAAATTTAGTATAAATTTAATATAAATTTCAGTTATAAACAAATAGAATATAAACTTGGACTTTCTGTGGGAAAAGAAATAATAGACTATAAAGATATATGATGGCAATTTTATTCTTATTTGGAAACATTGTAGAATATTTCCAAGGAATTAAATTACACCTAAATATTTGTTATTTGTGTCCTTTTATTCTTTAATGATTTAGTTAAGTGTTTGTAACATATTGGAAATGTGAAAGTAACTTGTGACTCAAAAATAAATAGATGACAGCTTCTACTATCTTTTAACACACATTTAAAGGGTGACGATTTTTTTCTAAAACATAGTAAACCAACGTGATAAGTTAATTACTAGAGGTAGGAACAGGTGTCTATGGAAGAATAGAGGATGAGGCCTAGATTTGTTCAGACAGCTTGATAAATTTCTAAAGTGCCTTTGTGTGTATGTATATGCGTATATATATTTATTCTAATGTGTGTGTATGTTTGCATATATACATACGTATTTTTTGTGTATTATATATAGTGTATGTATATGTATACATAGATTATATATTAATTTTAACTCCATTCAAAGCTATTTATTTGCTCTAAAGCCGTAAGACTGTTACTCTTGCAGGATCCAACTCTTCCCCTCTGATTCCCATGCCACCAGTACCTAAAGAAACACCGCAGTAATCTACAAAAATAATGTCCACTGTTTCCCTATTGCTAACAGACTAAAAAGTTTGTACCTGAAAATAATACCTGATTCTTTTGGCCATGACTGGTTAAGTCCACTCTCTTCAGCTTGCCAAAGACAAGTGATGCTTTACATTACAACCAATTAATATTCTAAGATGCTTAGAAATGGACAAACCACTTGTTGCCTGTTTTGGTTGTTTCTGAATAGTTACTACCTGTGTGGAAAAATTCAAAGTGCTAAACAACAGTTTAACTTTATGGCCTGGTATCACATGGAGCATACCACAAGTTCCCAAGGGCAGTGACTCCTCCCTCTACTAACAGGTACTACGAGAGATCTTCACACACTACAGACCTCGGTTACTAACACTAAATACTAAGACCCATGGGATTTTCATCCTCTGTATTCATGCCTAGTACTTTGGTAAGATCCACACCAGGCACACATACACACACACACATTAGAATATATATCTATATCTCTGTCTATCATCCATCTATCTATCTATCTATCTATCTATCTATCTGTCTATCATCTATCTATCTGTATTAACTTAAAAGCAAAGCTGAGATTTCTGTATCAAGACAATTTCTCCAGACCACCTACCTCCATTCTGAGTCAGAGTGATGATGGCCAATTGGCTAAGCCTGTGTGTAGAAAGAGATATGTATGCCACAGGAAAAGAACTCCAAAATTATGAATCTTGAAGTGTACATGGGAGCTGCTCTACAGCTGCCATCATCCCCTCTGAGAGGAAAAGAGAAGCTTTGTCTCTCAAATGTATCACAATGTGGAAATGTAAACTGGAATTTGGAATGTATGTGAATGCCTACAAGGTTTCATTCCCCTTTGAAGCCAAAACACATAGCTCTGGGGAGATAGATCTTTATATCTCTGAAATTGCTATCTATTCAATTACGCTTTAACTTTCCAAGCATATCCTTTAACCCACTTTCCAGTTTTCTTTGCCTGGAATACCCTCGCATAGGGAAATATGAAAATATTTTCTCTGTACTTTTACATGATTGAGGAAATGCATAGGGAAATATGAAAATATTTCTCTGTACTTTTACATGATTGAGGAAATGCTTTCTTGTAGAGATGACATTTGAGCCCAGAAGTTTGGATACCTGTGAATTTACCAAACAAAAGGTAAACCTATTCCTGGCAGAGGAAACAGAAGCATAATGATTTGGCAGTAGGAAAGAACATGGCAGAATTCACTTCAAGTGTTTAATAGCTGTTATTTCTGGGAAATGGAATGTGAGGATGAAGTGGAAGTTTAAGGATATCTTTTCAATTTTACTCTGCTTGAATTATCTGAATTATTTGCATAATAAACTTCAAGTAAAAACAGCAACAAAAACCACACAAAAAACAGTACACTGTCATCCAGGACACGTATGTCACTGCATCAGGTATTAACTGCAGATGTAGCAGAAAAACAAAAAGCCAATCATAGAGCATGAGAATTTATATGCCTTGCCCAGCAATTTGGACTATTCTGTGGGTAGAAATATCTCCTGAAAGTTTTCCAGAAAGGAGTAATAGTGTTCAAATTTTAGAACCATTGCTGTGGCAGAACCAGAATGAATGGACAAAGATGAGGGGATTGGGAGCAAGGGGAGACATGTAGAGTTTCAGTTCCAGACTGACATCTTCAAACAAGAGTAGCAGGAATAGAGAGAAGGGCAAGCACCCGAGAGATATTAGGTAGAGGAAATCAACAAGCAGACCTCACTGAGTGCTGGGACACACGTACCACCGGGAAGTGGGAGTCAGGAAAACTCCTTGGTTTCTCTTTTGGACAATTGGGTAGATGACGGTGCCATTTACTCAAAAGGTGAATACAGATATTTTGTTTTTGGTTTTGACTTGGAGAAGATAATGGATTTATTTTTCATATCCTAAATCTGAGCTCTCTATGAAATATCTTGATGAAGATATCCAATAGTACCATGAAAAGGTGGGCATTAACAAGTCATTGAAAATTAGATCTGCATTCTCCAAGGGAGACTCTAGAGAAGAAGAGGGAATAAATAGACATAAAAACACAGCTACCCATCACACAGCATTTAAGATCTGAAGTTTTGTGGCTGTTGGCGTTGGTTTGGCAGCTCAACAACGTCAGATTTTGTATCTTGATGATTTCTTGGGCTATGCCTTCGTACTTTTGCCACCTCGCTGTTCTTGAAGATATCACAGCCACTTTCACCACAGGAAGAAAGGGTAGGGATTTGTATCAGCCTTGTCTGTCTCCTTTCATCAGGAAAGCAAAAGCTGCTTCAAAATCTCCAGATTTTCACTTGTATCTCACCGGCCGGAACTGTGTCACATGTCAGTACGTACCTGGGAATGGAGCTGGAAAAGCAAGGATTTCCTGGACACATTATTGTCAGAACATAGTAAGGATTACGATGGCATAAAAAAGGGGTGAGTGGTTGCTTAGTAGCAACTTCAGTGGCTGCACAGGAGATTTTAAGCAGGAAAGTGAGTTCAGCAATGTTATATACCACAGGGTTCACTACATCATCTGGATTTTCCAGAGCCAGGGTAATTGGTTTTCAGGTTAAAATTAGTTTTCAGATTATTTCTTTAAAATAAAGTATATTTGCAAAAGTAAAATTATTAAATAGGAAAAAATGTCAGTACTGAAAGAGACCTGCTATTAGAGGCCACTCTGTCTCCTGCAATGTGGGACTGCCTCTCAGTTAGCCAACGAGAAGTAAAACCAACTACTTCCTTCTGCCAACAGCTCTTCTGAGGACATGGGACAGCGAAGGCTGCAGATCTCAACACAACTTTAGAGGTAGGATTTTGAGGATAAAGAAAACAAAGAAAGAAAGGGGAGGGAGTGAGGGAGAGAGACACGTGGAGAGAGAGGACTCAGGAAAGTGGCTGAGGCCTGCCCCTCTTCCACACACTTGTCCTATTCTTTTTTTTTTTTTGATATGGAGTCTCACTCTGTCATGCCCAGGCTGGAGTGCAGTGGCATGATCTCAGCTCACTGCAACCTCTGCCTCCCTGTTTCAAGCAATTTTCCTGCCTCAGCCTCCTGAGTAGCTGGGACTACAGGCATGTGCCACCCCGCCCAGCTAGTTTTTGTATTTTTAGTAGAGATGGGGTCTCACCATGTTGACCAGGATGGTCTCAATCTTTTGACCTTGTGATCCTCCTGCCTTGGTCTCCCAAAGTGCTGGGATTACAGGTGTGAGCCACCGTGCCCGGCATGTTCTATTCTTATATTCAGAAAAAGGCCAGACTCAGCTAAGAAAAAAATAAGAAGATATTATTTAAACTAGTAGTAATTTTTTGGGTCAATTTCCAAGTTAATTACCACCTGACCCTATTGAATACTGCCTTTTGGATTTGATTATAGAATGCCATGGAGTCATGGAGAGAGAAGTCAGAATACAGCAGGTTGAGAAGTAACTCGTCACGGTAGGGAACTGAGACTACTCTTTCTGGTCTGGGCTTGGTGGGAAAAGAAAGGTAGATAGAGAATAATAAACTATTGAAGGATTACTTTTTTGTTTGTTTCTTTTCAAAATGTGAGCAACTTGATTGTATTTACAGACTTAGGGGAGCTTAGAGAAATGGGTCAAAGATCTAACAGAAAAGATGCAATTAAAAGAGAGGAGAGCTGAACCCATCCTCAGACAGGATGATGTGATAGAAAATGAGAAAAACCAGACAAAATACAGTAGTTCACTAGATGCTAGCACTTTTAGTTCATTTATCTGTCATTTATCAATAATCTTTTCCATTCTGTTTCCTGATATTGGGCTTTCAAAATTATAGAAAATACAACGGTATTGTGGATTGGGTGGGCGCACAGAGCGAACCATACCAACGACGTTCATTGTATTTCACAATTATCTGTCATTTAGAATTCCTGTCTTTAGGTGTATAACAAAAGAAAAGGTGATTAGGCTCACTAGCTGGAAATAGAAATTTTAAAATAATGACATACCATCCACACATCTACGTGAAGCACCTGTCAAATGGCAGGCACTGGGCAAGAACACCGAACGTCCAACAGAGTGGGGAAGCCTGCTAAGTCGATCATCCAGAACAGCGCACACGCAGGCAGCCACAGGGTGCTGGGCAAGAGTCAGTTTTCATCATGTCCCGTGCTGCGTCTCACTTACCTATCATGAAACCACTCTTTCTGGAATCTTCTTCTGCTTCACTCTTTGACCCCTTAGAAACTCCTATTGATTTTAACAGATTCAGTTTGAATGTCACTTCTTCCTGGGAGCCACATTTTATGACTCCAAGCAATGCCAAGAGCTTCCTCCTTTCTCCAGTTGAGTGTCTTGTTCGTGTCTCTCACATGGCATAATTCATTTGTCCTGATTATCCGTTAAGGTCTATGTTACCTCCAAGTAATGGCAGCTTCCAGAGTATAGGAATTTTCCTCAGTTTACTTTTATAATAAGGGCTTACCAAACTTCTTGGGGAAAAAAGTAGACCTGCATTAATACTTACTGATTGGCTATAAGAGTGAATAAAAAACTTCTGTTTTTGCCCCTCATACCCTGACAAATCTAACACATTTTAAAATTAGGTTTATACATTAGTTCTTAAAAGATTTATTCGTGCCCTTGCAGAAAGCAAATCAATAGATAGAATCCTTACTTGAGCTAGATCAAGTGGGTCCTTGTGATTTCTCCGTGCTCTTTTTTACCAGGTGTGTTTTAGTGAGGAAAATTTATCTTCTATAGTGTTATGGCCTAGGACCTGGTCCTGTATTTAAATAATGACATCAATAGCTCTGCCTTTAGGCCATGCGTGGTGGTTCACACCTGTAATCCCAGCACTTTGGGAGGCCGAGGTGGGCGGATCACCTGAGGTCAGGAATTCGAAGCCAGCCTGGCCAACATGGTGAAAGCCCATCTCTACTGAAAATACAAAAATTAGCTGGACATGGTGGCGTGTGCCTGTAATTCCAGGTACTTGGGAGGCTGAGTCCAGAGAATCGCTTGAACCCAGGAGGCAGAGGGTGCAGTGAACTGAGATCGCGCCTCTGCTCTCCAGCCTGGGCGGCACAGTGAGACTCTGTCTCAAATAATAATAATTTTAAAAATTTTAATTAAGAAAAGCTCTATGTTTAAATGAAGATATACATTTATAGGAGCAGCTATAAAATCATTTTCACCAGCAAACTCTGTCTTTGTCCTTTCTTTTCCAATTTTCTCTTCATTTCTTAGAATGATTTTAGTAACCCTTTCCAATTTTTAAAGTAACTTTTTCACATTAAACTTCTGTAATGGCAACTGTTTAAAAGAAATGATCATTGGATTCTTATTCACAACATGTTTCTAAAACTTATTTTCTGAGTTTCACAAGGAGTAGCTCTGATATCTAAAACAATAAAACCAAATAAACTGTTCAATAAAGACACTCAATAAGTTAATTGTCTTTTAAAAACTGACGTTTTTTCAAAATTGCCTGATTTGGAGCTACTTTCTAACATCACATTTGTAAACATCGTATGGGATGAGTGCTCCAGCTAACAAGTTTAGGAAAAGTGTTTTATTGCAATGCAAGAAGAAAATCTTCCAGGTAATTTTGACTTCTTAGTTGAGAATTTCAAAATCTTTATGCCATTTCAAACTTGTTTATTTTAATGTTGCTTTGGATAATCAGATAAATTATTTAATTATGCTTCTTTGAATTAAGTCAAATAATTTCTTTCTAGTTTTAATCAATGATTCCCATACAATGATTCCTTTATGCATTTTAAAAGGTTTTTGTTATCCTAAGATTTTTTTCTCAGTTGCTTAAGCTGTGTCTTCCCCCACTGATGAATTTTCTATGTTCATATTAATAAAATATTTCCAAGTCACTGTATTGGATGTGGTTTAATATTCAAATGAGTGCCAAATATGGTTTGGTCAGAAATGAATAATTCATTCTTTAAAAACTTACTTTTGACCAACTAGCTCTCTTGGGATTAAGTACTGTGAGTATTGAACACAGTCTTTAGAAAAGCTGGTAAGTTTTTCTTGCATTAACTTGTTTGAACAAGAAAATTACCTCTTTACTTGTTCCTACTTCCAATCCCTTGGTAGGATTCAGTTAGGCATCTTTATTCCGCACTAACAACATGCTTTTAAGGGTACTTCTATTTTTAAGTAGGTTACTAAGTTCTCAGTCATAACTGTGAAGTACAGAGGAATTTCCATTCCATTGTAAGCCGCTATTACTGAGAGGTAACATACATGAAGAGAAAAACATGCTGGACTGCATTTAATTGGATGAGATCAGGGTAGTTTCTTAAGTAATAGGTTTAGAACTCTGCATTTTAAAAGTAAAAAAAAAAAAAAATAGACTTCAGAAAATTATAGAAAACTGCATTCGAAAAAAACTGTACAGAAAACTAGTTAGTATGTTCAGAAACAGGGCGGCCTGCTTAAAGGAATGAAGTCTTTTCATACTTGTAGGTTTATGTTTGTTTTGTTTGATAGCATGAAGCAATGATCTTGTGTAGAAATCTTCCATATACTCCAAAATTAGGAGGAAAGTTTTGCCCATGTGCTGCGTATACCTTTTCCTTTCTAACAACTAGAAACAGCCTTGAATATAAGAAGCTCCCTCCAGAAGTGGTGCTGCTGGTGTTCACTGGGAGGGAAGGAGCTGAGGTCTTTGCTCCAAGAGTTAATTTTTCTAAGGGTGTGGAAAAGTAGACCATTACCGCTCAGGCATGGAAGGATGGGTTCTGTGTTTAAAAGTATCATTATTTACAATTGGTTTGAACCCACTGAACAACAAGGAAACTTTTGATAATAGCCAGGACTAAAGAGGAAGTTTAAACAAATTTCATTTTGACAAAGGAAATTGTGAGATCGACACATAGCAAAAGGAGTCAATCAGAAAATACATTTGAGGAGAATGTTGTATATCCAGCTGTGCTTCCCTTTCACAAGAAAGAATCTGAACAGAACATAGCATGACAGTGCTAGATAGTGACTGCGGACCCCCATGACTCAGAATTTGGAGAGCAAACTTTGCTGGACTCAACACGTTTCGGTTTTATGAAATTAACACCAGACTTAAGTAGGATAAAGATATGCATTAAAATAGTACACAAATCTATTGCCAATAGCAATGACTCTGGGAACTTTTAAATAAATAATTCCATTATAACAAATCAGTATCTGATATGAAATATAGAGACTTATGGTTCTGCCAAAGAGTCTATTCACTGTTCAAGACAGTCTGTTTTTCTTTTTAGTGGCTACCAAGTGTGTATTGAGTAAAGAAATAAGAGGAGTAACTTCTCATCCTGTAAACCTAAATTTGCAACAGGTGACCCCAAGCTCATAAACATTATTTCTTTCATTTTGATACCAGCCTAGAAACATTTTAAGCTTTTGATCTATTCATTGTAAATTACGGGATACAATGCCACTTTGTATTTGCACAATGATTAGGGATAAAATAGGTTTTCCAAACTATAATTAGACACAGAGAAAGAGGTCTGTTTCCTCTTCCATCTAATAACTAATTAGAGCCCCAGACACATATTAATAAGTGTTCCCACAGGATCTTATTTTAATCTCTGGCAAACAACTTGCTCAAATTCTAAGGAAAAAAGTAATCTGCCAGATATTAATAGTTCATGTTATGCTTTTGCTACAAAGACTACCACCACCACTACCACCAACAGAACAAAGCAAAAACCCTGTATGACTATCATTAAAATACACATTCAACAAAGATGGACTCAGTTGGATACTTCAGCGTTGTGGGACAGAGAAAAATGAAAATCTTAAAGACAGGCCTTTTTCGGGTGCAGTATAGCTCAGTAGTATAGACAGTATAGTACTTAACAGTTCTCAAAGCATTTCCTTTGGTTCCTATTGTATCGCTTAAACCTACTAGCATTTGAACAAGAATCTTGGTCTATGGTCTGTAATGTGACGTGACGTGAGATTGCTAAATGTGTGTCATGTGGAAAGCATCGGATGTTGTGTTGTGCATTGCAATAAACTACTAAAGGTCAGAGCCATGAGAACCAAAGAACCCAAAATCTATAATTATTGGCGTTTGTGGTAATTGTTCTAAGAACATTTACCCATTTTAATCCAATTTTCTTTCTTTATGGTGCTGAATGAAGAGGGCAATACTCACAGAGGCTTTCAATCCACAGCCACTGTTTTATTCTCTCTCATTGGAGAACAGAAACCAGATCTATGGCTTATCTCTATTATAAATCTTATTCAACATACAACAAAGGGGATATATATATTCACAATGAATTTTTATTAACTTGTGTCTTTAAAAGAGATTTCAGATTGGCTTTGGCTGCAAAATAATTATGTTGATTTTGATTGGAAGCTTTGCTCTGAAAGAGTTTATCAAAATGATTTTCGTATAGAGGGCTACTTTGTAAATAATACTAAAATGGCAAAATTTGTCAGACTTAAGTTATGAATTTTTTGGTATTACTTTATTCAGTTTTAACATAGTTTTGCATATGAGAGATGACCATAAATATATGCAGTTGATTTATTTTATTGGCATCTGTATTGTCAAAGTAGATATGTTAATGATGCGTTCATTCAGGCAACTTTCCACAGATACTGTTTTGGAGTCTCTATGAAATTGCCTTTAAAGCTACTTAAATAAATAAAACTGGCATCATTACTTGAGTGAACATTTGAGCTTAACCCCCCAAAAGAAGAAAAAACATATATCTTACGTTTACTCCCCCATCTTTTCCTTATCTTTTTTTCTTTATTCTTCACAGGTAATAGATGTGGTTCTAAACACTATTTGGCTGTTAAAAAATTGCCACTCTTAGATATTTCACTCTGAGGTTATTTAAAAGAATATGCTGCAGATACTGAAGAAAATGGCCATTTAGATGAGTCTAGGTCGTCATAGATCTCAGGGAACAGATGAGTCTAGATCGTCACAGATCTCAGGGAACAGATAAATGAGTCTAGATCATCATAGACCTCAGAGAGCAGATAGGACCTAATGTGCTAGAGCAAGGAAGAAAATGGATGGATGGAGAAATTCTCTCTCATGTACACTTCAGATCAGCAAATTGGCTGTTTACCTAGCAGCTTGAGCCTTCTCTATAGACCACTAATGATCATTAAAATGAAACAGCTGAGCTACCGTGTGAGTCTGTTTTCATTTCTGACTTCTGTGACTGAGCTCAGATGTGGTGTGGGCTTACATCTGCCCGTAGGCTATCTTTGAGTTGCTCCGTGGGATGGCCACTGACAAGCTCTGCCCCACATTAACTGACTATAACAAATCCTTTTGAATAACTAACATCCTCCTATTGTAAGTCATGTCTACTCTCATGAAAATACACTAACATCCCATGGTAGTTTATTGCAAGGCTGTTAGAGTGAAATAACTGCCACGTTTCTCTTAGTATTCATCCGTTTTCTGTGCACACTTTGGCTTAGAAAGTGGGTTTGAAGCACAACCGTATTGATGTGAAGGTGATATCTGGCATCGGTTTTGTAGCCGTGGAGAAGACTGGTTGGCAGATTGTTGCTGTATAATTACTGTTTTCATTCCTAACTGTACAAATCTTTTACAAAGAATCTATTCATCATTTCTTCATGAAAGGTGGCTTGAAGAAAAGCCCCACTATGGCCGGGCGCGGTGGCTCACGCCTGTAATCCCAGCACTTTGGGAGGCCAAGGTGGGTGGATCACAAGGTCAGGAGTTCAAGACCAGCCTGGCCAACATGGTGAAACCCCATCTCTACTAAAAATACAAAAATTAGCTGGGCATGGTTGTGGGTGCCTGTAATCCCAGCTACTCGGGGGGCTGAGGCAGAGAATTGCTTGAACCAGGGAGGTGGAGGTTGCAGTGAGCCGCGAGTGCGCCACTGCACTCCAGCCTAGGCGATAGAGTGAGTGAGACCCTGTCTCCAAAAAAAAAAAAAAAAAAAAAAAAAAAAGCCCCACTCTCAACCTAACAGAGTTGTGGAGAGTGTAAACATGAGTATTACGTATTTGCACCGTGGAGTATCAGCTGAGTTTGGTGTTTTAGGTAGGCGATCAACTGGAATATATCAGTTTTATTTTTGAAAAGGAAATATGAATAAAAGGTAAGAGTTTTGATATTCTTCTGAAACCTATGAACTCACTCTAACATCGGTTTTAAAAAAGAATCTCTACAATTTGCAATCAAAAGAATCAAAAGCAAAACCTCCTGATGTAAACAGCCTTACTGGCTGTGTAAGATTTTCTTGGCCATAACCAAGATGTGCAGGTAACACAGAGGAGCACAAAACTATCTTTTAATCTCCCACCACAATGACTTCAAAATGGAAACTCATTACATATTATTTACTATTAAAAATATCTTGCAGCTCCTATATGTATTTATTTCTGACCACTAATACTTAAATTTCAACTGATATAAGTATCCCATTCATCAGATAAGATGCTTGTAATTCTGGCCTATTCATTTTGCCAGCATTGCATAACCTGCCCAAACTGGATGGTAGTCCATCATTCCCTAAAGAAGGGAGTGGATAAAGGATGTGTGTAAGTGTCTACCATAGCCAGGATTATCTCTATAACAACCCACAACAGGTCTCTGCTAAAGGATTTCTGTGACATCCGTCTAATTGTCACAGAAGCACAGATGCAAGCTTAAGAGTCCTGTGAGAACAGCTATTGCTGCCATCCAGTTTAGCACCAGAAAACAGAGCAGATCGTGTAATGCTAGCACAAATAATAAACCAGGATTCCTATCATTCCCACCGATGAATTTTACATTTAACATTATCTTCAACTTAAATCTAAGTAGTTAGGATAATCCATAGTTTCATCAAATTCTGTTTCCATTGCCACTGCTATTTTGACACATCCTCAAAATGACTGTCTTCATCCTTTCTTAGTTGAAAGATAGACAGTGTTTTTCTCAGTTTTCATCTTGGAACAATTTACTAAAAGAAAACCTATGATGAGTGAGCTTAAAACTCTTAGCAACTTAGGCCTGAATGTCATTAAACTAAGAAAGCCTCTCTGAGATTGTAAATAGTCACAGGGCATTCACGATGTAGGTCTGAAGAGCTCTAATCTATTACAAAAACTTGCCCTCAGAGGCTTTGATTTGTGAGCAATGCTATTTTACGGGGAGAGGTATTGAGCCTTTACATTTACTGTTAGAGAAACGTAGGTTGAAATAATGTAACTGCAGTACAAAGGTCACATATTAAGGACTTTATTCACTTGAAAATTGAAAACCACTACCTAGTACATTTTACTTACTTTTATTGAAAACATTTTACTGGCTGTTTCTGTGGACATGTGTCCTTTCAAATGACACAAAATACAGTATTCAACTCAATACAGACACATTCAACAAAGCACGAACAAATTTTTCAAGCTTTGGTTCTTTTGGCTGTATTATCTTACCCATCATTCCTTTAACTTTTTAAAAATAAAATCACTTATGCTTCCCTACATGTAGCACCAAGAAATTCTACTATGGCCTTTGTTAATTTCAGAGGTAGAAAATTGAAGTAAGTTTATTTTTATGTAGGTTGCTAAGGTTTCGCTCAACCTAAATTATGTGTACATACAACAGAAACTGTGTACCTTACACATAACAGAAAGTACCAATTCACTGCTGACATAGATAAACTGACAGAAGAAGCCATTTATTTGAATGTGTAGCTTTGGTCACTTTTCCAGTTAGGTAGACAACATAACAATATTTATATTGCCACACACAAACGAGAATTTTAAAGAGTTAGTTAAATAGAGTGTCTGCTTTTTTTTTTTTTTTTAAGAGAGTCTGGCTTTGTCACTCAGGCTGGAGTGCAGTGGTACAATCATCTTGCCACTGCTTCGGACTCCTGGGCCCAAGTGATACCCCTCCCTGTCTCAGCCTCTTGTGTAGCTAAGACCACATGCACATGCCACAATACCCTCTAATCTTTTACTTTTTTTTCTTTTATTAGAAGCAAGGTACTACTGTGTTGCCCAGGCCGCTCTTGAACTCCTGGGCTCAACTGATCATCCTCTGTCAGCTTCCCAAAGTACTGGGATTAACGGTGTGAGCCGCTGTGCCTGACCCATATCTATTTTAATTTTAACTCATTTATTTATACAAATTTTAACGGACTTGATTGTATATTCTCCATTTCTAAAACTTTTTTATTTTATGTGAATTGATAATCACATATTAATTTAATTTTAATTTAGAGAAAAGTTTTCACTCTCACCCAGGATGGTGTGCAGTGGGCACAATCACAGCTCACTGCTTCAATTCCTGGACTCAAGCGGTCCGCCTGCCTTGCCCTCCTGAGTAGCTAGCACTACAGGCTCACACCACCACGCTGGCTGACACCTATGTAATTTAAAGTAGAAAATCCACCTGAAATATTTATCATGAATTCATTCGGAATTTTGTTGTTAACAATTTTTTGTAAGAAATTTCCAATAAGGTCGGGTGCAGTGGCTCACACTTGTAATCCCAGCACTTTGGGAGGCTGAGGCGGGTGGATCACCTGAGGTCAGGAGTTTGAGACCAGCCTGGCCAGCATGGTGAAACCCCGTCTCTACTAAAAATACAGAAATTAGCCGGGTGTGGTGGTAAGCACCTGTAATCCTGGCGACTCAGGAGGCTGAGGCACAAGAATGGCTTGAACCTGGGAGGCAGAAGTTGCAGTGAGCCAAGATTGTGCCACTGCACTGCAGCCTGGGTGAGAGTGAGACTTTGTCTCAAAAAAAAAAAAAAAAAAAGAAAAAAAGAAAAAAAGAAACTTCCAATAAAATATGAGTATTTCTTTAGGAAAAAAAATGTGTTTGAAAATCACTTAGCTTCTTAATTGAGAACTTATCAAATATGGGGCTACATAAGAAAGTGGGACACTATTATGGACTAAATATTTGGGTCCTCCCAAATATTCTTAACGTTGAAATTCTAACACCCAGTGTGATGGAATCAGAAGATGGCCTTTGATAGGAGATTCGGTAATAAGAGCAGATGCCTCATCAATGTTATTGGTGCCCTTTTAAAAGAGACTTCAAAGAGCTCCCTCACTCCTTCAGCCATGTGAGGATACAGCAAGAAGAGGGTTGTCCATGAACCAGGAAGAAGGCCCTCAGCAGACACTAAATTTGCTAGCATCTTGATCTTGAATTTTCCAGCCTCCTGAAACGTGAGAAAAAGAAAAAATTCAATAGTGTACAAGCCACCCAGTCTGTGATATTGTATTAGAACAGCCTAAATGAACTGAGACACGACACTAAATTGGTATTGTGGGTTGGTAGCATTAATACAAAGAAATAATGTTTGCCATTCATTGGATATCCATGTAGAAAAAGTCTGGAAGCCTTCATCCTCAGGAATATGAGAAATCTGGACTTTCAGAGGCATTTACTCTCTGAAAGGAACAACAACAGAAAAAACAGTATAAAAAAAAAAAAAAGATGGAGATAATTCTTACTCGGTATAGATGTACATACTTCCCAAGTTTGCCCTAGGCAGAAACAAAGCAAGGCAGCATACTTACTTTTAACTTTTGTTTGTTAAAGAAGCTATAGACTAGGGTATTATAACATTAAAATTCATATTTAGAGTCAAATTAGTCATCCAGGTAAAAGAATGAGGCTAAAAATAATTTTGCTTTCCAATTAAAATCAAGATTTAGGAGACTAGCGATTTGTGAACTCTCTTTTGCAAAGCCTGCCACTGAAATTAGGAAAGGTTAAAAGTATTTGAATGTATAATTCTAGTCATCAATAGCATTTTGTCAACTAGATTTCTTTTTTCTTTTTCTTTTTTTTTTTTTGAGACGGAGCCTCGCTCTGTCGCCCAGGCTGGAGTGAGCGGCGCCATCTTGGCTCCCTGCAAGCTCCGCCCCCCGGGTTCCCGCCATTCTCCTGCCTCAGCCTCCCGAGTAGCTGGGACCACAGGCGCCGCCACCACGCCCGGCTCATTTTTTGTATTTTTAGTAGAGACGGGGTTTCACCGTGTTAGCCAGGACGGTCTCCATCTCCTGACCTCGTGATCTGCCCGTCTCGGCCTCCCAAAGTGCTGGGATTCCAGGCGTGAGCCACCGTGCCCAGCCTGTCAACTAGATTTCTTAGCACAACAATCAAATTCTGATAATATGGCAATTAGTTACTAATTTATGTTTGTCCACCATGACACACAAAAATATCCCAAGTAGCATATCAAAAAACTGTTTTAAAGTGCATGTATATGATTTGACAAAACCCAAGATTTTTCAAAATCTGGCATAAATTCTTAAACAGTTTGAGTTCCTCAAGGTGAGTCAAGGGGCTTGTTTACAATTAGCCAGGAGAGCTTACAGCTTCCATTTACCTGTGGTACAAATTATCACCTTTAATAAAAAATAAATCTGGAATCTCAAGTTTATTGATGGATATCAAAAATCTATGATCTCTCAAGTATTTCAAAGGTAAAATTAAAAAGTTTTTACAAAGTTTCCTAACTTCTACATAAAACAGTTTTCTTAACTTTTGAATTATTCATATTTTATACATTACCTGGGCTTCTGTGATAAGAGAAATAAACACATTTTAATATGCTTTTCATCTGTTACTTCCTATTAATTATAAAGTAGCATATTTCTGATGAGTCTTTTGGCTCTTCCATTTCATTTCCTTCATAATATAATAGACGGAACTGTCATTGTGATACATTTGTAGTCAGAAATAGTTTTCAATTTATTAAGTTCCTTAACTATACTACATTCCTCTCTGAATCTGATTACTTCCTGCATTATTTACTCATTTATTTCATCTTCTTTTGACCAACCTGATTCTGTTGTGTGGCTTTTCATCTTTCATCTTCAAAGCTCGATTCTGGATCATATGTGACTGTCTAAAGTTAGTTGCTGGTATAAACTTCAAATGCAAAACTTTGGTTTAAAAAATTCCAGCTGAGGTTTATCATCCCTAAAAATGTACAGCTGTTTCTACCACACTATTGTTTTTATTGTCATGATCATAAGACTGAATGGAGAAGCAGGCTGTTTTCATTTCAATCATGCTAACAATCCAGGAAAATTAGGCTTTGATCTTTGGGAAGAAGATTTGGGACACCCAGTGCGTTACAATTGGCTTTAGAGATTTATTTTACAAGAAACTTGCATGTATGTATCAGAATGTGTTTCATATTCATTGCCAAAGGGTAGAGTTGAGGTAGGAAGTCATTCTGCTGTCAGCCATGAAGAAATCAGGTTTAAGGGATTTGAAAAGACTTAGGTGGCACTTGTATGACTGAATGAAATAGGTTTCCAGGTTACTAGTTAGGTTTCCAGGTTACTAGTAATACCTCTGGAAATGTTTCCTAAAAATTGAAGGCAGGAAAGAGTGAACCAACTGTAAATTGGCACAGAGGGAATGAAGTAGGAGGAAATACGGTTCGGGGCCTTGTCATAGGGTTGACCACAGGTTTATCCTGGAGGGAGATCGTAGTTGGAAAACTTTGTGTGTGTGTGTGTGTGTGTGTGTGTGTGTGTGTGTGTGTGTGTGTGTGTTTGAGACGAAGTCTCTCTGTGGCCCGGGCTGGAGTGAGCGGCGCCATCTTTGCTCCCTGCAAGCTCCGCCCCCCGGGTTCCCGCCATTCTCCTGCCTCAGCCTCCCGAGGAGCTGGGACCACAGGCGCCGCCACCACGCCCGGCTCATTTTTTGTGTTTTTAGTAGAGACGGGGTTTCACCGTGTTAACCAGGACGGTCTCCATCTCCTGACCTCGTGATCCGCCCGCCTCGGCCTCCCAAAGTGCTGGGATTACAGGCGTGAGCCACCACGCCTGGCCTAAACTTTGTATTTTTTAAACAGCTTGATTGAGAGACAATTTCCCTATCATAAAGTCCACCAGCTTAAAGTATACAATGTATTGGGTTCCAGCACATTTACAGAATTATGCAACCATCATCGTCACCTAATTTTAGAATATATCACCTAAATGACACCTGGTGTGTGTTAGCACTCACGGCCTGTTCTCTCTCCCTGCACCCTCCTCGGGCCCCGGGTCAGTCACTGATCTACGTTCTGCCGCCGCAGATGTGTCTACTCGGGACATTTTGTGTAAGTGGAAGCACACCATGTGTGATCTTTTGTGAACGGCTTCTTTCACTTGGAATATTTTTGAGGTTTATCCGTATTGTAGCATGTATCAGGACTTCACTGCTTTTTGTTACTGAATAGTGTTTCATTATATGACTAAGCATTTCGGTTATCAATTTATCAGTTAATGGGCGTTGGATTGCTTCCAACTTTTGTCTACGATTAATAATGCTGTTATGAACATCAGACAAAATGCTTTTCAAATTTAAGGTAAATTTTTTGTTTATGTACATAATTTAATTTCTTGCAGTTGAAATATGGAAAATAAAACTATAGATATGTTTTGTCAGAAAATAACACTGCTTCTAATTTTACACACTAAAATTGGAATATGATTACTTTTAAAGGTGAAAATATATAAATGTGTGTGTCAGTACATTAATCCTTGTGTTAAACAATTTTTCTATTTGAATGGAAAAGACAAATTAACATTTTAGTTATCAGAATTATTCTTTTAAAAGTATGTATTACAATAACACACATTCGTATCACAGCATTTTTGAAATAAAATATGCTATTAAGGTAGGTTTCTATCAACTGATTAAATGCCAAGTTCATATGTAAATAAGAAATAAATATTTTTAAAATGTATTGGGTTCCTTTTACATACATAGAAAATGTGGGAGGTAAAATGTAAGTAATGCACCATCTTTGGGGGAGAAAAATTCATAAACATAAGTGACAGGACTATTTGTTCTCTTTAACTTTGGCTCTTCCTTGAAGACAATAATATTCTGGGAAGGTCCTCGTGTAGAGGCAACACAGTTTCCTTACACTCTCCCCACCCAGGGGTGGGGCTGGCATTCTCCCAGCCTCCTATTATCAGTCTAGGCCCCGTCCACTTGCATACTCATGCGTCTGCATTCTCATGCCAAATTCTTTTTCTCCTTTTTGTCCATGTCTTCCAATGCTAGTAAGCCCCACAGCTACTTATTCTACTGTTTACTGACTGATTTTCCCATTCATCTCCATTCATTAAAGACTTTGATGACTGGTTGACACACTTTTCTCTTTTATCTAAAGTCTTGCTTTCCTACTGCTATCGACAATGTTTATACAGGTTATAATTCTAACCTTCTACAGCAGTTTCTCTAAGTGTGAGTTGTCTACTACCTGTATCCGAATCATCTGGGTTAAGGGGGCAAATTCATGAATACCGTACCAGACGTCTTATCTCAGAATCCCCAAAAGTAAAATCAGCAAGTTCTGCATTTTCCACAAGCTCTCAAAACTATGTTTCAACACATTAAAGTTTGAGAATGGCTGTCTAGATTCTGTTGCTGATTGTACTCAGCAATCACATTCAGCATCTACACTGTCTAGTCACCCACTCCCAGGCAAACACTGTGGTCAATTATTCTACCTCTGACATAATGAATTCCACTCTTGGCACATAAACTTTTGTCTTTTAATTCCTATTAGTTATATTTTCAGCTTTTGTTCTTAAATGTTTTAGCATTCGCCTGTCTTCATTTGCTTCTCCATCCAGCCCAAATCCCAATATCCAACACTGCAGTAGCTCCTCATCAGCACTCTATATTTCCTTAAACCAAGATCATGCCACTGCACTATAGCAGGGGCAACAGAGTGAAACTCTGTCTCAAAAAAAGCTTAAAAGCTCACTCATATTTTCAATTAAATATTCTCAGCAAACCACAATCTTATGTTAATCCAACTACCGTCTTGACTGCTATATCCAGCCATCTCAGAACAGCTGGGAAATATTTCCACAAGTCTTCAGATTACTGACATTACCATATTTGTTACTCTCCATCTACACCATTTAATACACTGCTCACCAGCTAGTCAGCTCTCTGCTCTATTCTTCCCAACAGCTAATTCGAAAATTCATGATGCCAAGAATTCCATTTCCCCAGCACTATTTTCTTTCAGCAGATGATCTTGCTTCCTGTTTCATACCTGCAGACCCCAATATCCATTTGTTTACCAGATACAGCCTCTTGAATTTCCAGCAGCCACTTAAAATTAACTATCTCCATAGTAGGCTGAGTAATGGCCCCAAAGATATCAGATCCTAATCTCTGCAACCTGTAAATGTTACCTTAGATGGAAAAATGGTCTTTGCAGATGTGATTAGGTTAAGGATTTTGAGATAGGGAGATTATCTTTTATCATCCAGGTGGCCCTAAATTCAATCTTGAGTGTCCTTACGAGAGAGGCGGGGAGGATTCCATAGGCACAGAAAAGAAGTCAATGTGAGCACAGAGGCAGAGGTTGGAGTGGTTCGGCTGTGAGTCAGGGAATCCCAGCAGCCGTCAGAAGCTGTAATAGAAGCGGCAAAAGCAACACGTTTTTCCCTAGAGTCTCTGCAGGGAGTACATCCCCTGCTGGCAACGAGGTCAGCTCAGTACTACGCATTTCACACTCTGCCCTCCATAACTGTGAGAGAACACTTTTGTTGTTTTAAACCACCACGTTTGTGGTAATTTATTATAGCACCCAGAAGGAACTAAGGTAATGTCCAAGAATTTTTTTTTTTTTCAAATTTTCTATTCTTTTTTAAGTAACAGGCACAAACTTCTCTAAACATTTTTTAATTTTCATCCCTAATATCTAACATGTCAAGTTCTGCTGATTCTATTTAATAAATCTCTCTCTAAATTATTCCTTCTTGTACAGACCCACTGCCATTGTCCTTGCACAAATGACTGTTGATCTAGCCGTCTAGAATAGGCTCTGTGGCAAACTGACCTAAGTTCTTGTTATTTCAGAAATTATTACGTTCTTTTTGCAAATACTGGTGGCTTTCAGTGACTAGGGTGAGGAAGTGATTATCCTTGTCTCTAAAAATTTTCTCTGGTTTGCTATAATGAAACATATGCTAGATCAAAATCTCCTATATGTACAGATTTTTATTAGTAACCAATAACAAAGTTTCATTTCATACATGTTCCTGAAACTCAGCAGGCTTCTGTTTTCTTTCTGTAGGAACTTTATAGGAACCAGTCCTTGAGCCAATGTAGTGATATTTTGGCCTTTGGAGCAGCCAGAGTTCTAGTTGGATCAAAGACAGGTATTCTCTGTTAGGTGGGGAATGCAGGCCTCAATGGAATTCTACGCTGAGGGCACTACTCTGAAGGTAGCAAGCTCTTAACTATTCTTTTCCCCTGTGGTTTTCATAGAGGAGCAATGAGCCTTCGGAATCTTTCTAGCTAAACAAATACTTGGAGTGTTCCCCATTTCTCCCATGAATATTAATGTCTAACATCCTTTAAGCTAATTAGTGAAACTTCTGCTATAGATTAGGTCATATGCGAATTACTTATAAAGCTCTCTCTTGGATGTATGTTCCAGGCCGGGTCCCTTCAAATACTAAGAAATCATCCTTAGAGCATCCATGAAAGCTAACATCGCACACGCATACATCAATCTGTTTTTTCTTAGTTAAGTAAATTAGTTCAGAGAAAATGTGCACAGACTCACTTCTCTTTGCTTTTTCTGTCTCTCCCTGCATGTCCATTCCTATACTGTTTCCAGGCTGATTTTTTACACAGAGTACCTGTCACTCGTCTTCAAAGGCTCTCATACCTCCAGGGCGTGTGCTGATCTCTGTCTACCTGTTCAGTCTCTTTTTGTTCTCCATATACTTCATTTTTTCAGAAATAGTTAATTATTAGCAGCTCTCAAAAAAAATTAGGCTTTTTTTTTTAGGTATATTATTAATACTTTGCCCTCCCCCAACTTTCTTACTGCAATTTTTTTCATTCTTTAGATTTGTGTTCAAAATATTGATCCTCTATGAAGTTTTCATGTTTTTCTGTGTACCTTGGGCTCACCTTTCTCTTTGTCTTCATTTTTCTGAGTTTACAGCATTATAATTTACTGATACTATTTTTCATGTCGAGTGAGATCTCGCCACCCCCACCAACTCTGTAAGATCCCAAGTGTGGTTCCTGCATCTGCTTCGTATCCAGGAGCCTCACTCCTACCATTTTTCTGAAAATTGACCTATTTCTTTCCTGAAATAATCCTTTCCTAAAGTTAACTCTCATGATGTCAGATGTTATTACAACTTGTATTTTCCCAAACTTGTTTATTTGTGCCTAATTAGTTCTTCATAAATATCTGATAAATATATAAAAGAGTGAAGGAATGAATTCCAGAGGCAGAGAACACTTTTTGTTCATTCAGAGGAAAAAGCTATCTCTTGCAGCTACAAAAAAGAGGCTTGTACAACTCTTAGGCCCTTTGTTTTCAGGAGTAGAAAAAGGGGTTCCTATGTGTTATTACAACGTGAATTATTTATGACTGACACATGTAAAACTGGAACTGATGTTCCCAATGATTGAGTCATTACATTCTTTGAGCATCACACCAAAGGGTCTGTGCTAATTCTTAATCCTGAAGTAATATCAAAATTGAATATTGATTTTCTTGACTGTTGCATATGTCATATTTTCACTGTCTCAAAAATATAAAATGCCAGTATTTGTAACATAGAAAAAGCTGATGAACACCTCTTTCTCTTTTCATGATGTTTTAGCTGCTAGACTCTAAGAATAAAGTTATTGAAGTCAGAAGATCTGGGTTCTGGTCTTGAGGACACCACTTAGTTCTAAAATGATCTTAAGTAAGGAAATATAACAAACACAAAATGAGGAAAATAGAAAGGAAGACAGAAGCATCAAAATGGAAATATTTAAAAAGCACTGATTCCTGATTTGTAGCCCTACTTGCTGCCCTAAATTCATTTTATTCATTTTGATTTGGCCAATTTCTTTTGAGCAATGTGCTTTTATTTTCATTCATTCAACAAATATTGAGCCCTACTATGTATTAGACTCCGGTGTGCTACATCATAAAAAAGAATGAAATTCTGGTATTTCTAACAAGGTGGAGGGACCTGGAAGTCATTATATTATGTGAAATAAGCTGGGCACAGAAGGACAAATAACACATGTTCTCACTTCTATGCAGAAGCTAAAAGAGTTAATCTCAGGGAGGCAGAGAGTAGAATGATAGATACCGAGGCCAGGAAATGTCAGGAAGGGGGCAGGACATGAGAAAGTGGTTAATGGGCACAAATATGCAGTTAGATAAAAGGAAAAAGTTCTAGTGTTTGATAGCATGGTAGGGTGACTATAGTTAACAACAATGTATGGTATATTTCAAAATGGCTGGAAGAGATGACCGAAATGTCCTAACACAAAGAAATGACAAATGCTTGAGGTGGTGGGTAACCTAAGTACCCTGATTTGATCGTTATCCATTGTATGCATGTATCAAAATATCACATATACTCCATAGATATGTACAAATATTTTGTATTAATATTTATAAATGAAAAAACATCAAAAAATGAAGGACAACCTACTACTGAAGACAGACATTACAACAAATATTCCTAGTTGTTGGCATGTGCTCTTGCTATAGAAGATATAAAATGTCATCATACAGGTCTTTGCTATACCACAGACAAACAATTTTAGATACATATTCTTTCTGTGTGTGTGCCACTTTGTTTTCCCCTACCAGTATAATTATTGGGTTGTGTTGTTGCACCAAAATTAGCATTCATCAAGTCATTTCATGTTTTGAAAAATAAGCAAGAGTTTAGTTCATGGTTAATTTAAAAACTGTGAAACAAGTTTATTATATTTTTTGAAAGTTGACCTATTTCTTTTTCCTAAACAATCTTTTTCTAAAGTTAACTCTTATAATATCAGATGTTATTGCAAATTGTATTTTGCCAAGCCTTGCTTATTTGTTTTAAAACATTAGTAAATCATTAAATTGCTATCTTTGTGTGTGAAAGCGTGTCTATTTTATTCAATCCCGTCAGTTCTATAAAGCAGTTTTCACTGAGAACCATGATGCTAAAAATTCATATATTTCAGTTACGTCCCCCTAGAGGCCAGTAATTATTGGAAAAACAGTTAACTGGTTTTATAGTCAACCATTGTCTAGAAGTTCATCCCTGCAACCTACAGTCCAGTCATCCTGGAGTGCAGCTTACAATGTGAATACAAAGTAGAAATGGTAATTCAACAGTAGAATATGCTTATACAAAAATGTATTATTTACTGGTAAAAATGTGCCAGAAAGCATCTTGCTAAAAACATTTCCCCATTTATTTTTTAAAAAGTCATTTTAGTTGATAGAGTACCACTAGTAAATGTATTGACCATAAGTTTTTTTTTTTTTCTCTTCATTTATTCCTTTCTTCTCCTCCTCCTTCTCTATCTGTTTCTGTCTCTGCCTATCTCTACTTTTGTTCTTTTTTGGTACTTAAGACATCTTATACTCACAGTAAATGTAGACTTCACTAGTGATTCAGTGATTATTTCTGTCCCAGTCATCAGCTTCAACCCTGATATACTAAAATCATAACATCCCTGTCAGAGATTTGCTTATTACTTTGTTCATTATCCAGAGTCATTTTCAGTTCCAACGTAACAGATTGAGCTCTATAGATGAATTGTGACTATAATACCAGAGTAACTGTCTTTTTAAACACAAATATGTAAAACAATTACCAAGATTTCCTAATTGTTTTCAAATGGAGCCAAATTCTAGGATAATAAAAATCATGCTCTGAAAACAATGTGGGAATACTCCCTCCCCTTTTGCAATAATTCACCACCCTAATAGTTATAGATTATTAAAACAAGATCATTTTGCAAACCTGTGGCAGCTGAGGTTTAATATACCCATATTTTTATGACTCTCATAAGAATAAGCTGTGACAAAATAAAACAATGAAAGGAATTAGAAGGTTTGGTATGCTTTAAGGCTTATTTTCAGTGATTGTATTTATATTTAAGCACTCTGAATATTCCATTTTTTCCTGCTGAGTACACATGTATTTCTTTTCTCTTCTTCTTCTTCTTCTTTTTTCTTCTTCTTTTTGAGACAAAGTCTCATTCTGTTGCCCAGGTTGGAGCACAATGGTGCAATCTCAGCTCACTGCAGCCTCTGCGTCCCATGTTCAAGCCTCAGTCTCCTGAGTAGCTAGGATTACAGCCACGTGCCACCATGCCCGGCTAATTTTGTGTTTTGAGTAGAGACAAGGTTTCACCATGTTGGCCAGACTGGTCTGGAACTCCTGACCTCAGGTGATCCACTTGCTTCAGCTTCCCAAAGTGTTGGGATTACAGGCGTGAGCCACTGCTCCCAGCCTACACATGTATTTCTCAGACACTTCCATCAGTATAGTCTTGAGAGGTTGATAGTCTGGCATCTGATTTACTTTCTTAGTTTCGGAATATAAAACAAATATTTGAAAAGCATCAACTTTTGTCTTCACCATCTTTTAGTATTATCCTTTCTGATCACTCCCATGTCAGCATCCTCTATTGTTTACTATCCTTCACTCTCACACCTCCTATTTCACCTCCTATTCCCTACATGCTTTTCCATGCCCAGGAGACACACCACATTGTGCTCCTCAGTGATCCCTTAACTTTCATTAAAATAGCAAAGGAAATGTAAGATAATTCAAATTGTTTTATGAAAATATTCATATGTCTATTTTAACCAATATGACAACATTATAATTCATATTTAGATTTTTCCATTTTAAATTGCCTTTATTTTTATGATTACTACACATTTTGGGTTCAGTGTTTCGTTTAACGAAAGATTTCCTGAATTCATAAATGCCAAGGGAAAGACACTGGGCACCACAGAACTCCTCACTGTTGTTGTAGGATTTTAAGAACTCCTGGGAAGCTGTTATGCATTTTTCCGGCAAATCCTATGAGCATATCATTGTGACCATATCCTGCTTTTCGACTTCAAATTCTCAATTCTGGGACACAGAATGATTTTTTTTTCAAGTTCTTTCTCAATGGTAACTTAAAGGAATACAGTGTCAGTTAATATTACTCCTTTCTGTTGCCTGGCATTGAATGATCAGGTTGAAATAACTTTCCTATTGGACAGGATGGTGACTCTGTTACTGTATTTGGATCCTGCTTTTTATGAGGCTTATAAATGCAGGAACATAGAAAGAACTCTGCAATTAAGTTTCACCTCTCTATTAACAAATCAAAGAGCTTGAACCAGACACCACTTTCTGGTACTCATACAATTCTCTCTAACACTTTGTGAACACAATTGCAAAGAGAGAAGAACAGATGATGTCTTAGGAATTCATGGGAACTCTATTTTGTGAAGAGAAGATGGGGTTATGTAAAAACTTCAGGGAAATATCGAACATGCCTGAAGTGTGAGACAAATTCATTTTAATTTGTTTAACAGATATTTATTGATTATCTACTATGAGCCAATATTGCAACAGAAATGAGGAAAGGCAACAAATTTCCATGCAGCCAGGCATGATTGTTCATCTTTCAGAGCCCAGACTGCCAGTTACATCACCCAGGAATCGTGTGATTTTAAATACCATAGTGAAATTATGTGCCATTAGTAGAAACTGGAAGGAAGGAACGGTTTCCTGTGACTTTGAAAATCAGAGAAAACTCTAACAAGAAAGCGACCCCCCAAAATCATTTTGGGAGTATGTGTAGTAGTTTTACAAGTAAAGAAGAGTGTTTGGTAGGAAAAAAAAAAGAGTATGGGGAAGTCTTAGAAGACTGAAGGAGACTGGTGCGTATGTTGCTGTGGCTGAAGTTGAAGCTGGAAGGATAAATTGAAGTACATTTTGAAATCTTCATATGACTTCATATGATGATGAGAACTTGGGATTTTATCCTGAAGCTTCTAGGGGAATTACTGGAGGTGTAACTAGGGGAGAACAGAGGTTGATTTTAGAAAGATAACTGTTTCATATGATGATGAGAACTTGGGATTTTATCCTGAAGCTTCTAGGGGAATTACTGGAGATGTAACTAGGGGAGAACGGAAGTTAATTTTAGAAAGATAACTGTTCCTGATGGCAGGTGGTAGGGTAGCAGGCAGCGTGTGGGAAATGGGAACTGAGACTGACCAATTGGCTGGGAAATTTATCAATTCTTGATGAACCTGCTCTCCTCCAGTTGATTTTTAAAATTTTTCAGTATAGCCACCCAGTTTTATTAAAATTTTTTGGCCCCTGAATAATGCTTGCTGCACAAAGGCACTTATTATTTGATGGTTGACAGAAGAGAGAAAGAAAGGAACGCAAGCATTAATAAGTGATGAAGCAGTCTGTGTGTGTAATGATGAGGACTGCCATGAAATGATTGTCATGGGATGGTCAGAAATGAGAGATTGGTAAAGGACTGGCAACATAATTTAGCGAACGGATTTTACTTCTGTATGTATGGCCAATAAATATCTTTTGCTTTTGTTCTAATATGCACTGGAGAATGTGAGCTTTATGACGAGTCCAATGCACTAAGCCTATTGTGCATAGCAGATCTTAATAGTTGTGTATTCTTCCTTATGGTGCTGAATGGCTCACTTCTGAGCATACTGATGAAATTGCAGTTAACTGGGTGGGAGGTGTTTCTCAGGTAACTAGAGGCATATTTTGACTCTATCTTCTAAGTTATAATTTATGAAGAACTCCACAGAAAAGCAATTCTATGAGAAGAAGAGAGAGATTCGCTGGCTTGGGGGTGATCAGATACAAATTACCCATTTGGACATGAAGAAAATATTCTGTGAATATTGGTTATTCAGGCTATGTCCATGCCCAGAAGGAAGAAAAATAGAAAAATTCAAGTTTCCCTAGGTATCAACAGACTGTGTGTACAAACAAGGGAGGTTATGTCAACTGAACAAATTCAAATGTGCTAGTTCACACAGTTACCATTTCCCTACTGTCTCTCAGGGATATTCCTGTGAAACCCTAGAAATATATTGTACATGCTGTATGTCAAGCATTAGAAAACAAAATTGAGAAAGGACATTGTTCCCAGGCCAATTCACTAAAAGATTAATTCATTTATTTTGCTAAATGTACCAACTTATTGTTAGTAATGACGTCTACATCTTATATCGCACTGTTTGACAAGCATGTTAGAGCAGTTTACATAAACTAAATCATTTTATCTTCACACTATTTTTATCACCATTTTGCAGATAAGGAAATAGAAGTACAAAAAGATTAAATTAAAAGGCCCAAGCCCCTCAGCTAACAGGTAATTCTTGTTACAGTCTTTAAAATCTATTCTTAGGAATTATCAATATCAGTAAATGAAAAAACAATGTTTCATGTGGGAATTTTTTTGGTTTATACTCATTTATGTTTGTCCACCATCTTAGTCAATTACCAATGGCTGGATGGCTTAAACAACATATATTATTTCTTATAGTTTTAGAGGCTGGGAAGTCCAAGATCAAGGTACTGGCAGAGCCAGTGTCTGCTGAGGACCTGTTTCATGGTTTGTAACTAGGCAACTTTTTGTTATATCTCTATGTGAAGGAAACCAGAAGAGCATCTGTCATTGTATCTTCACATGTAGGAGAGCACAGAGGGCATCTTTCCCACGTCTCTGCTGATGAGGGAACTAATCCCATTCATGAGGGACCCATCCTCATAAGCTAACCAAAGCTCCATCTCCTGATACCATCAGATTTGGGGTTTGTATTTCAACATACAAACTTGGGGGGGATAAAAATGTTTAGCCTATAATGCCCACATTTTAGAATCTTTAGAATTCTTCTACTAATTTTTCAAGATGTACATTAATATTTGGAAAAACATTATGTCCTCTGTAACAAAAATAAAATTTTTCTATTAAATAAGGTGGCCATATAATTCATCTTCCAAGTTGAAACACATTTGAGAACAAAAGCGGACAGTATTAATGGTTGCCCAATGACAAGGGGTATAAACTGAGATCCTACCAGGGAAACTGGGATGTGTGGTCTGCAGATTATTAAACTGTTTACAGCTTTTGGTTAGTACTTTTACACATCATTATCACAGCTTTTAAATGCATAAGCCCACAGCTCATAAATTTGGTAATTGTTTTTTTGGAAAGCTGATTCTTTGGAGAAACTACTTTCAGCAAATTGATTTTTCTTCTATGTTTTCTCCTGGCTCTTCACCTGAGCCAAGGTTAGACCTCCTTGGCTCAGGTCTAGTTCACAGTGCCCAGCTGGAAACCGTCCTCAAGTGGTTTTCCCGAAATACACGTTTCCAGCATGAACAACTCAGGGAAAGTTCTGCTACTTTGTCCCTCCTTCTCCCAGACTCTTCAATAACTACAATTGCCATTAACTAGGGACTAGCATTTGGCAGTTTTAAAAAGACACCATAAAACTGCTGAATAAAGAGCCACCTAAACTAAGATCAGCACCCCCAAAACTGTGAAAGTGCTTAGACCTTAACACAAGGTTTAAAATAAACTCTTGATTGAATTCATCTACTCCATTTTCTCTCTTCAATAAATAAGACGAATTTCAAGCAGCCAAAGCTATTTGACCTAAGTAGTAATGCAAATACAAATTCCTTGCTAGAATGCTTATGCATCATTGCTGGTAGGAACGTAAATTAGTTCAACCACTGTAGGAAGCAGTTTGGAGATTTCTAGAAGAACTTACAAGAGAGCTACCATTTCACTCAGCAATCCCATTACTATTATACAAAGGAAAATAAACTGTTCTATCAAAAAGATACATGCATTCATATGTTCATCATGGTGCTATTCACAATAGCAAAGACACGGAATCAACCTAGGTGCTCATCAACAGCGGAATGGATTAAAAAGAATATGGTATGCGTGCCCCATGGAATACCACCAAGCCATACAAAAGAATGAAATCACGTCCTTTGCACAAACATGGGTGCAGCTGTAGGCCATAATCTTAAGCAAATAAACTCAGAAATGGAAAATCAAATGCTGCATGTTCTTACTTGTAAGTGGGAGCTAAACATTGTGTACTCATAGACATAAAGATGGGAACAGTGGTCACTGAGGACTACTGAGAGGTGGAGGAGGTCAGAGGGGCATGGGTTAAAAATCTGTTGGGAGCCAGGCACAGTGTCTCATGCCTGTAATCTCAGCACTTTGGGAGGCCGAGGCAGGTGGATCACTTGAATCCAGGAGTTCCTGACCAGCCTGGGCAACATGGTGAAACTGAAACCCAGTCTCTACTAAAAATACAAAAATTATCTGGCCATAGCCATAGTGGTGCAATGCCGGTAGTCCCAGCTACTAGGGAGGCTGAAGTGGGGGGATTGCTTGAGTCCAGGAGGCAGAGTGCAGCCCAGGGTGACAGAGGAAGGTTCTGTCCCTCCCCCCCAGAAAAAAAAAAAAAAAAAGGGAAAAGAAAAAAGAAAAACTACCTTTGAGTACTATGCTCACTGTCTTGGTGACAGGAACTGTACCCCAAACCTCATGCAATATACGCACGTAACAAACCTGTGCATACCCCTAATTTATCTTATAAATAAAAACAACTTTTTAAATTCTAAAAGTTGAAACTATTTTTTAAAATAATCCCTACAAATGTGTCAGTAGATACTGAATATTAAGTGGATACAATTTAGTATTGCCCTCGTGTGTGTGATTTGGGGCATTTTCACAGCGGCAATGCTGAACGCTGTCAGTATTAAGGGAAAGTGACATTTTAAGTGACTTCTTCAAGGAGACAAATTCACACACAAAAAACTGATTATCCATCAATCAGTTGCTTTTTTCACCAATAAATGTTTTGTTTGAAACATGTGCTTTGGAGGATAAAAGTACACAGACTTTTAGAATTTCTGGAAGAGGATCTGCGGTAGGTAACATTTATAAATAGAAGTATAAATTTAAATGAAACCTGTCTCACCTTTTAATATAAACTGGACTTTGAAAACTCCTTTGAGGACGTTACCCTTTAGACTCATTACCTAGGGGTATGATCTAATCTATTTCATTTTGAACCTGAAGGACATAATTTGTGTGCTGAATCCATGAAAATTTTGGATAAAGCCTAATGTAAAATCATCACTACTTACTATTGTTCTCAGTAAGAGTTTAAAAGTTACTGCTTAACCAAAGTACTTTTCTATATTGTCGACAGTAAATGGTAATCTAAAATATGTGAGGCAGAAAAGAATGGTAATATTTCATTGTTACAGCATACTCTATCCTGCTTTTATGTGCATTCCCTAGATGTGCATATATGAACTCTCTCTTAGGGGCAGGCTCTGAATAGTTATTGAGAATGACAGAGAATTGAGCTTAGTATAGGTTTAAAAATGTATTGTCAGAATCACATGTTTTTACATGCAATAATTATAACCACAGCTTCCAGATTGGAAACTAACATAGTGTTTTTTTCTCTTTGAAATATAATTCACTATTTCTAGATAAAACTTATGTATGAAGTTTTATAAAGTGTTATTCAGGTTTGCATTATTTTATAGTAAGAGATTTCTGTTATTTTTATCATGTAGAATAGGGTTTATTACACTGGCCTTTTCATTATTCACAAGGTTTTTTTTTTTTGTTTTTTGTTTTTCTTTTTCTTTTTCTTTTTTCTGGTATTTTCTGTTGTGGTGTCTGCTATAAACATTTCTCTATGCTCAAAATAATTGTTTCCTCAATTTCGTTTGGAAATTATTTTCTGAGAATTGGAATCCAACAATAGGAAACAAACAATATGCAAACAAATAATTCAAAATTTTAAAGGGCAGATGAGATTCTTGACCAGCTGCAAAAGGCCTGTGGAAGCTTTTGTAAATGCTGTAATAACCTAAAATGCTCATAAATATCGATAGTAGCAGACCTGAATCTAAGCTACCCCGAGCTCTGTTTCTCCTTAGCTGTATGCAGTTCTGTCCTGCAATAAATCTTTGTGTCTATGAGTTTCTCATTTCTCAGCATATGGATGGAGGGAAGAAGGGGAAACAACAACTTCAACCGTACCTACTCGAGGGAAGTTGTGTAGTGAAGGGTTGGCAGTCAGGTAAACCCTCCTGCAAAAGTCACAACAGTCTATTTGACATTTAGTTCAAGATTTAAGCAGATCACTAACTAAGGCAATAATCCTGTGATAAAAATGTTATTTAAGAAATGCAGACTGGGAACAGTGGCTCACACCTGTAATCCCAGCACTTTGGGAGTCACAGGTAGGCAGATCACTTGGGCCCAGGAGTTCAAGACCAGCCTGGGCAACACGGGGAGACCCCACCTCTACCAAAAAAATACAAAAATTAGCTGGGTGGGGTGGCACATGCCTGTAGTCCTAGCTACCTGGGAGGCTGGGGTGGGAGGATCACTTCAGCCCAGGAGGTCGAGGCTGCAGTGAATTAGCTCTGATCGCAACACTGCACTCCAGCCTGGGTGACAGAGGGAGACCCTGACTCAAAAAAAATAAAAATAAAAATAATAAAAAATAAAGAGAAGAAAAGCCTTTAACAAATATTTATTGCCTGCCTACTCTGGGACAAGCCACTTTTCTACACATAATAAAACAATGAGAAACAAGCTAGGTAAGGCCTGAGACTTATTAGGCTTTTGTTCGGGGGCAGCCACATAGACAATAAATAGTTATTTAAAACAGTGGAATGCTGTTGAAAAGTTAAGATAGTTCACGGCTTCTCAACCTCAGCACTGTTGACCTTTTGGGCCAAACAGTATTTTGTTGTGGGAAACTTTTCTGAGCACTGTAGGATATTGACTAGGTTCCTGGCCTCAGTTTACTAGATGTCAGTTGTAGCACATCCCAAGTTTTGACAACCAAAAATGTCTCCAGACATTGCCACTTGTCCCTTGGAGGAGGGATACAAATGCCTATGACTAAAGAGATGCCAATTCTGCCCCCAGTGAGAACCACTGAGCTACACGAAGAGAGAAAATTGCTCTTCGAACACAGTAAGATGGAAGTCATTGATGACTCTGATAAACACAGTTTAAACTGGAGTGCTGGGAGTATATATTAGAATGATATGACTGAGTGAATGAGAAGCAAAGAAATGTAGAGAAGTATTTTCTGTGAAGGGAAAGAAATAGTGAAAAATCTCATGATAGATGTGGCACATGAAATGAGGCTTGTTTTATTATTTCTGTTTTCTCTTGATTCTTCTTTTCTTTTTAAAAATGATACTACTACACGTTTGTAAGTAGTTGGGTGAAATGTGATAGGGCAGGAAAAGTTGGTGTGGAATAGGGAGAATAAATGAACTAACTCAGCCCGCAGAAAGGTAGTTGGGTGTGATTCAGACGTTAAGTGGTAGTCTTGCCATTTGGTTAGACACTTCTTACATTGTAACAGATCATACAGAAATGGTGGGTACAGATTCAGGTCAAAGTGTAGTTTAGTTGATGTATTTTCTTATTGAGGTGGGTAGCAAGGGCATCACCTGGTAAAAGACAGGGTGGATTGAGAAATTAATAAAAGTAGAGTTTGACTTTCACGACTCGACTTGGAGTTTACTGTAAAAATATAAAGAGGTAGGATCCAGAAATTCCTTATGAAACCCTCTGACACAGATCTTGAAAGAATGGTTTAAATAAAGCATCCTCCTAATTCTAAGTTTTATTGCTATGGCATAATACGCTTTATGTAGAACTAAATAAAATTCCAATGTTTAAGTTTTTTTCTAAAAATGTATTAGTTGTGCACTTGTAGCACATAAAAATATTATGGGTCTTCCATTTCAAAACTAAGAAAAATGGCATTTTTTTATATATCTTTTTGCCTATATAACACTGTATCCCAAACAATAGCAGTACTATAAGGAAAATTGTTTTTAAGGAACAACTTTATCATTAAATCAATATAGCCTCTGACTTGAAGTCAATTTGCTTAGAGTTGTATATGGCTTTATTGATTTGAACCATAAAAGATACAAAGGAGGATACACTTGTACAAGTCCAATAAGAAAAAAGGAGAAAAATGTCTTGTGAAAACCTCAAATGGTAACTCAGTGTGTTGATGAGTACAGAAATTTTAGAACAAAGTAGATTGTTTCCTTTTCTATCACAAACTTGGAAGAAATCTGTAGTCTGTCTGTTATGTTGTGTTTTACTGTCTTCTGACCTAGATATTCTGTGTAGAATGTATTGAGATGTATACTCTTGGTTCATTCTCTAGAAAGTAGTAAGTCACACCCCAGAGACCGGAACATAAATTGAGGAAATGTTCACTTTGACCTTTATTTTAAAAGCTTGACCAATGTGTTGAATTCTCTTGCCCAGATTCATCTTTAGTAGGTTTATTTTCTGACCTGGAAGAGTGAAGCATATTTACATGCATAAAAAGCTTTGACTTTGATGACTAATGGATGTTAATTACTATGACAGTGACATTTTATATCTTGCCTATATTTCTAGGTTACCTTTTATAGGAAAATCTTTGAGAACTAAATTACCAGGGCTTTTAGAAAAACTAAAATATATTGCTTTCTAAAAATACAAAATTATCGCTAACATAAAGCTTACTATAAATGATATGAGATTCCAAGATTTTTTCTTACATTTCTGTGAAATTTTCTTGTTTCACATTAATAATTCTGAAATTTTAAAAGCTAAGTAAATAGCTACATGGACAAAAATAGTTATTCTGTTTTGGGTGTTTATAAAATGTTTGTTTAATAATTTACTTGCCTTATCCTGGTTATTTTAAGAAAGTAAAGCCTTTTGAACTAGGAAACAGTTTTGAAAGATCAATGGCTTACTTCAGATAGTATTTTATAAAAGCAATGATGTTTACTATAATCCTTTCTAGCTGGTTCTCCTTAGTCTGTTATTCCCTGTAGGACATTTCTAATCTCATTGCTTTGGTGAGGACTTGGTTTATAGGCTAACACATTTACAGAAACATCTGAAACATACTTAGGTCTTCACCGAAAATACCTTGTTTATCCGTTTCCTGCTGTGTTTAGCTCAAATCCAGAGAAAAATTTCCAATTTTAAAAAATATAAAAAATTAAAATAAATTCAACATGTTCAGCTTGATGGTTAACTAATTAACAATAAATGAAAAGTAACTAGTGGAGCATCCAAAGTTTTAAATTTCATGTGCTCAGATTTTAAATATTTGTGTGCCTAATCGTTACTAAAGTAGCAGATAAACCCTAAAAGTCTTTTAACATAAGTGAAGATGCCCTTGCCTGGAAATATGGCTGATATTTACTACAGGTGAAAGAGTAGTTTGGTTGATGTATTTTCTTATTGAAGTGGATTGCAAGGTTAACACCTTGAAAAAGATGGTTGGTTGAGGAGGTAATAAAAACACTTTCACTTACATGACTTTACTTTGAGTTTATTGTATTAAAAATGAAAAGAATCCAGAAATTCTTTGTCAAGCTGAAGAATAATTATATTTTTACTTATTTATAAGAATATAAACTGTTTTCTATTTTTTCTTTAATTTTTTTATCCATAGCATGACTTCATAGTCATCAAAGATTAAATAACTGTATAATAAAAAGTAATTTCTGAAAAAAAATTTGCAATTTAAGAATTCTGGGCTATAATGGCATTGAGTTTCTCTTATTTATTTTTTTCTGAATGTCCAAGTTTTATTCTTCAGGGCACTGAGAGGTAAATGGCCTTCTTTTTATGCCCTAATATAGTATTATGAGGCCTATATAAGAGTTATGTCTGTAGTTATCTGAGTGGTGGATGATGTATCAGGATTTGACATCATCCCACGTAAGTGGCAGAGTTTTATTTTTATTATTCTATTCTCAGATCAGTCACCAGCTAATAAATGAGTGAACAATTTCATTATATACGAAGATTTAAATACCTTCATAAGAGTAGATAGAGGCTTATCTACTTAGATTTCCTGACAATGATCGAACAATTAATGCTAAAATATATCAACAGAGATACTATGTACAAAGATAAAGATATTCTATATATTTTACCTAAAGACATTTTGCAGAACTCCCTATACCCTTAATTTTTGTGTATTTCTAGACAATGAAAGGCTAGACAATGCTTAAATCCCTGTCAGATATAAATCCTGCATTCTTTTTTGTTTTTGTGACGGAGTCTGGCTCTGCGGCCCAGGCTGGAGTGGGCGGCGCCATCTTGGCTCCCTGCAAGCTCCGCCCCCCGGGTTCCCGCCATTCTCCTGCCTCAGCCTCCCGAGGAGCTGGGACCACAGGCGCCGCCACCACGCCCGGCTCGTTTTTTGTGTTTTTAGTAGAGACGGGGTTTCACCGTGTTAGCCAGGATGGTCTCCATCTCCTGACCTCGGGATCCATATGCCTCGGCCTCCCAAAGTGCTGGGATTACAGGCGTGAGCCACTGCACCTAGCAAATCCTGCGTTCTTATAATTTAGGCAAATACATGTTTCGTAGGTAAAAGTTGTCCTTTTCCCGTTGGATGAAAGGGTCATTTTTTATCTACTCCACTTGGAAATCCAGAGCCAGGAAAGTTGCCAGCATCCACACAATGGAAAAATAGCACTGAAAGGGAGATGTGAAAAAATACACTCAGAGCATTTTTCGTATTCCATTTCATTCATAAAAGAGGTAAGGGCGTATTTCACCTCCTCACCCCAAATGAAGATTTTTTTAAAAATGTGAACCTCTGTAGTACAATTTTAAGACTAATTGTTCACATAAGTCTTTGGAAATAGGTTAACTTTTTACAAGAACATCACGTCACATTAGTGTTATCTTGGTTTTAGTGTTATTCTATATATTTTTTTTTTTTGGCTAAATAAGGACTTAAAACCAGCATTTTAAAATTTGCTTTGGTTCACAAAAAATATGATTAGGAACATACACACACACCCACACACACACACACACACTCACACATACCAAAATCCTCATTCATTGCTTAATGAAAAATTGACTGCTTAATTTAACCCTGTGATGGGACCCACGGGATAGATACTAATTAAATAAAATCAGCTCTATGGCCAACAGTGTTATGATGAAACATTAGCAAATTACTATATACTTTCAATTGGCATGGTCTCTCAGAAAAATCCTCCTGTTTTAGGTGAATATTTTCAGACAGGCTCTCTGACATCACAATATGGCGGCCTCCAGCAACTGAGGCAGCATATCCCAGGTTATGAACAAAGCCGAAAGTATATTTTCCCTCAACCGTAGAATACAAGTCTTGGGCTTCACTGTGACTGGATAACTTAAGCCAAGCGCCAGTCTCTCAATCATTCACTTTGGCTAGGGCTAGGGATTTTGCTAATTGGTTTAGACCCAAATGGGGACTTGAGCCCTGATAAGCCCAACCCTGGAACATAAAGACTCCCTAAGGTAATGGAGGCCTAGAGAAAATAATGGAATAAAAACTTAATGAAATCAAGGCCAAGTTATCTATGTTCACTATTTTGGTGATGGGTTCACTAAAAGCTCAAACCTCAGCATGGCCTAATATTCCCAGTAACAAACCTGTATATGTACATCCTGAATCTGACCTTTTTTTTAAAAAAAAAAAGAGCACTGTTACTCATAGATGGGAGAATCAACTGAATTGCTAAAATCTGAACAACTACAGCCATATTTTTAAAAGTTATCCAGTAACAAAAGAAATTATGTTTCTACTTTCTGCAGAGAATCATGTAAACATAAAATCAATAATGTAATGAAAAAATATATGAGATGGTAAATAGAGAAGAATTGAGTTATATATTTAAATAAATATTACTTTCATTTCTCAGACTTTCATTCTTTCTCATTCTTCATTTTTTTCTCTTATACTATGCAAATTTAGCATTCATATTGCATGAAACATAACAGAAGCTCAATGAGTTATCAATTATTTAATATAATTAATTAAAATGAGGGAGAAGGAAAACCAGGAGGCAAACCTGAGAAGGAAAAGAAAGAAAGAATGTTAAGAGGAAGAGCTTAGTCAATGTTGTCAAAACTCTCGACAGTTCTAATGGAATGGGGACTGAAGAAAGATTACTGGGTTTTGTAATTAGGAAAATACTAATGACTCAAGCAAGGGAAATGGAAAGGAAATGTGTTGAACAACCACTGTGTGTACACTTACAGATGACTTCACATACAACAATATGGAAACAACATCAGCAGATTAGGGAGGAAGACCTCATACCAGAGTACCACTAGTTAAGGAGTAAATGAAGTTAGGAGATGAGAGCTCATTAGTTTTCTAGAGCTGCCATAACAAAGTATTATAGACTGGATGACTGTAACAATAGGATTTTATTTTTTCATAGCTTTGGAAGCTGAAAGTTCAAGACCAAGGTATCAGCAGGGTAGGTTTCTTCTCCTCCTGTTACTTCTTCTTCTTCCCTTTCTCCTCCTCCTCCTTTTTTTTCTTCTTCTTCTTCTCTTTCTTCCTTCCCTCCTCCCTCCTCCTCCTCCTCCCCTTCTCCTCCTCCTCCTTCTTCTCCTCTTTTCTTCTTCTTATTCCTCTTCCTCTTCTTCTTTCCCCCCTTCCTCCTCTCCTTCTTCTTCCTCTCCTTCTCCTCCTACTACTTCTCTTTCTTCTTTTTCTTTTTGAGATAGGATCTCCTTATGCTACCCACGCTGTAGTACAGTGGCACAAGCATAGCTCACTACAGTCTCCATCTCCTGGGCCCCTTATCCTCCCACCTCAGCCTCCTGAGTAGCTGGGACCACAGGCACGCACCACCATGACCGGCTAATTTTTTCAGTTTTTAGTAGCAATGTGTTCTCGCTGTGTTGCCCAGGCTGGTCTCAAATTCCTGGACTCAAGCAATCCTTCCACCTCAGCAGCCTAAAGTGCTGGGATTACAGGGTTTAGCCACCACACCTGGCAAGAATCGACCACTTTTGAGGCCTCCTTGGCTTGTAGATAGCCATCTTCTCCCAGTGTCTTCACAGGATCTTGAGTTTTAGCATAAACTTTTAAAAACTCTACTAAAAACTCAAATTTAAATAAATATTTTAAAAGGAAATAATTGGCTGTCCTCTTTTAAAAGTATAATATTTCAGCTTCAAAAGAATTTGTGCTATGAACAAAATGCATATGTTCCCTCTGTCCTAATCAAGTATTCAACTTTAAACATGATTTATTGTATACTTAATTTTAGCTTTTCCTGCCAGAAGACAAAGGATTCAGATCAATTACCTTTTCTAATTCTACAAATGTTCTGTAAAATGGTCCCTTGCCTTTCAAATTACATTAAAAATAAGAAGTGCACATGACTTTTAAAAGATTTATCTTTCCTTAAGTATATTTGAGGATTAATCTTTTTGCTATTAATTTTATTTGAGTATTAACAAGTTAAAGTAAAGCTGCATTTTGAGGGGAAATAGGCATCTACTATACCAATATACCTCTATATCTATCTATTTATCTCTATCAACTGATCGATGGATCGATAGATCAATGTAGATATTTAAAAAGTGTAAAATAGTTACTGAAAACTTGAGTTACTATATTTCTTTCTCTATCTCTACTCCAGTTTCAGTGACTAATTTTACTCCAGGTTCTTTGATTGCAATAGCTGGTGTGATTTTCAGTTCTGTAACTCTTTAGCTATTATATATGAGCTGTAAAAGGCACATTGCAATAAGATGAAAGACTAGAATTTTATTCTAGATAATCCTAGAATGATATGGTTTTGAATCAGTTCAGTTTTTTCCTCCCAGGTTGAAGGTGAGAAAACCACTTGTCTGTGTGCTTTTCCTTCTGAGCTGTTAGAAAATAATTTCACAATAAAAATCCAAGTGGTCCCACCCAGTTCCACTTAGAATCTTGTCTCTGTTCCTGATTGTGACCCTTTTGTGTGTGCTGCAGCAACTTGATAAAGTGTATCATTTTACACCTCTATGACAATTCTTTATATGTCGGAGGACAGCTATCAATTTTTCTTTGAATCTCCTCTGTATTTTCTGCAGACTTCCTCACTATCTCTGAGTAACTCTCTTCTAAAAATACTCAAAATACTTTTTTAAAAAAATTATTTTTATTTTAAGTTCCTGTGTCCATATGCAGGATGTTCAGGTTTGTTACATAGGTAAATGTGTGCCGTGGTGGTTTGCTGCACAGAACAAACCATCACCTAGGTATTAAGCCCAGCATGCATTAGCTATTTTTCCTAATGCTCTCCCTCCCACCACTCCCTCCTCTGACAAGCCCCAGTGTGTGTTGTTCCTCTCCCTGTGTCCGTATGATCTTATTGTTCAGCTCCCACTAATGAGAACATGCAGCATTTGGTTTTCTGATCCTGTGTTAGTTTGCTGAGGATAATGGCTTACAAGTCCATCCATGTCCCTGCAAATGACATGATCTTGTTCCTTTTTATGGCTGCATAGTATTCCATGGTGTATATGTACCACATTTTCTTTATCCAGTCTGTCATTGATGGGCATTTGGGTTGATTTCATGTCTTTGCTATTGTGAATAGTGCTGCAATGAATATATGCATGCATGTATCTTTGTAATAAAAAAATACTCAAATACGTTATGTCAAGTCCTTCCTTCTTAAAATGTCTGCTTGTTTTTATTTAGAAATATATGTAAAAGCAAACAATATCTGTTTTGTTTAGTTGAAGAACAAAGTGAATTGCAGAGCAGTGTAAGCAAAATTTCATGTGATAACCATTGATGATTGAGGAAATTTATGACAATTTTCTTGTAAGTCTATTTTTTCTTAACATTGTTTAAGTGTAAAGGTATTTTTACTGACATATATACTTATCTACCATATAATTTTAACTGTATATTTTTAGCTTCATTTCTAAATAAACTGTATTTTTCATTTTAGAAATAAAACTAAAAATATCTGACCAAAGAAAAAGGAGGAAATTAGCGTTAATACCATGACTTAGAGAAACTGACTTTTGCACCTTTTCGTGAATATGTGAATATGTGAATGAAACTGCATTTGAATGGCAGTTGAGTCTATTCAAAAATTAAAATATAGTTAAGAATTTTAAATTTAAAAATCACAGTTATTTCTTTTTTTAAATGATTGATCTCTGCTGTTATAATTTTGCTATTAATGAGCTAAAACATGACTAAATCCTAGTAAATTTTTAAGTGTTACAGAAAATATACATTTGGTCCTTGTCAGTATTCTGTATAAAAGATTTGTATGTATGTATTTTAAAAAATAGTTGAATTCAAATAATTGGAATACTCAAACATATTTATATCTAGTTTTAATAAATTAAGCATGTATTCTTCCTCTGAGATTAGTTTATTGGTTTAAATTTAACCAGTGTAAACTTCATTTACTATTTGAATTTTGGGGGTAAGAATGCAAAACATTCTATAGATTTAGGGATTTTTTTTGGAAACTTCATACCATATGATAACAGAAGAGAGTTAATGAACATAGTAAGATGAGCTAAACTCATCTACACAGGTTGCTAAGGGGACTAGTCCAAAAACATCTTAATTCTCCTATTCATCCCATTCATTATTTTTCAAACCAGGCTATATCTTTCAATCCACATAAATTTAAGGTGGCAGCATTTTTACTATACATTGTTGTTAGTAAATTAACAGAAGGTTCTATCATTGAAGGTGAGGATATTGGGTTTTGTCCCCCTCTTCCTTTTAGTGGTTGATTGCTAATATGTATTACATTATTATTTGTATAAAAATAAAGAAATCAAAATAATAGAGAAAAGTAATGATTAATATTATATGTTTGATGTTGATACAGTTATTACTACGCCTAAAACTAAGAGAAAAATCATGAAAAATGAATTGATTTGCCTTATGCATAAAAATGCATATTGAAAGGTTAAAAACAACTGGTACTGTATATGTATGTGTAATTCATAAAATATGCCTGATGTATAAAAAGTTTTAAGGGTTGATCAATAAAAATATAAGTGAAACATTAAAACATGGAACAACATATATTTGGATTACTATAATTATTAATATGGAAGTGATTTAATTTAAATAGGACTTAAAGACAAAACAAGTGTGTACATTTTTCACTTATCTAATTGGTGTTGTATTTTTAAGTAAATCACCCAGCACTAATAAGGGCATGAGAAATAATGCTGGTAGGGTCATAAACTGTTACAACATTTTAAAAGTATCATAAACATAAGAAGTGTTTAAAGTGTACATATTCTTTGACCCAGCGATTCAAATTTTATGAATTTGTTTTAAGGAGACAATCACATGTATGCAAATATAAAACTATTAGGATATTCATTACATCGTGATTTATAATATTAAAAAGAAAAAACAATCTAAAGTTCAACCGTATTATAGCTAAATATATTTTGACTTATCTTTCTCACAATAAAATATTTATGATATGTTAAAAATAATGCTATTATGGTAGAATATTTAATGACAAATATATTGGACTGTATTGTTAAAAGACAAGACGTAAAATGTATAGTATGATATATTTTTTGTAAAAATTATATATAGAGAGATTCAAATACTGAAATAATACTATGCTAATAAATATAATCTTTCAATGTTTCGATTATATATCATTCTATTTTTATTTTCTGAATAATCAAAAATTATGATGCATCATTTTTGTAATAATTTCTTTAGAAAGAAATTTTTCCAAATATATATGTATACCACTACAATACAATTGTACCATAAAGTCATCTCAACTCACAGTTTACTCAGATGAGACTCAAGGTACGCATTCTTAAACTGTAGTTTGCATCCTGCTACAGGACATGAAATTATTATTTTTTATTGGTAGATAAAATAGGAGAAAATAATTAAAAGATATGAGAGGCTTTCCTTGCGGTTCCTGTTCTCACCTGCTCATGATCTAGGGAGTGAGTTAGCTACACCATATCAAGTTCTTATCTGAGTAGAATTTATCAGGAAGGAAGACAGAGGTGGGCCTTCCAGGGAGAAGCTATAATTCGAGCGAAGGCATGGAGTTCAAACTTTAAAAATGATAATGAAAGAATATATTTTATATCAATGGGTGTACAAGTATCAATGGCAGGGCATAGGTCAAAATATGTGTCATGGAAAGATGTGTGTATTTTCTACTATGGACAATGATATAGCATCAAAAATGTGTGCTGAGACCGTGGGTGACTGGCAGTCTCTTGATAAGGGATAGGTAGGGTCAGGTTTAAGATGGCACGTCCCTGGGGACATGGCCAAGACAGTCCTTTGTGATACAGTTTTTCTCTAGATTAGTCTGGAAGTGTTGAAGGTTGAGAGGTGTTAGGTAAGGACTAAGGTTAAAGCAGTCTCAGTATTCATCCTTAAAGAATTAGAATCACATTACAGAAAATGTGATCCCCAAAGAGACCAGTCCCATAAGATCTTCACAGGTTTGCTGTGTTTCCTTTGGAGGTTCCGTGTTACTGAAGTGTTTGAGGAAAAGTGGCTTAGAGAAAATTAAACATGTCTCCTTACTAAAGGAAGCATTAAAGAGTTGAATATGCTAATTTGCACTCTGGATCTTTAAGGGAACATGGTATGCAGCATGAAAAAACCTTCTAAGGCTTTAGGGACGTTTTTGTATTTTTGTTTCTAAGTAGCATATGATAGGATTGTGATTACACAGAACATCTTTTGCAAAATGCTTAGAATGTGAAAATTAGAAAATTCAATATTGCTCAATGAAGAATTCATACTAGGACCCAATTAAACAAATATATTAATGTTTGTCATTTGGATGTTAATTCAAAAGAGTTAAGTAAGACATTTCTGATATTTTTAAAGGTATATGTAGCACATACATACACACACATCTTTTCAGTTGTTCCTTAAATGTCTTGTCAAAGACTTAAATAGAGAAGCACTGTGCTGAAGTTAGGTGTAAAGCCATTTGGGGAGACATGTCAGAAAAAGAGAAGAAAATATAAGCACATAATTATTTCCATTTATTTTAAATTATTTTGTTATTATTCATCAATTACCTCCAAGAAAATGGCGATTGGAGCAAGAAAAAATAAAGTTCTAAAATATTTTAAATCAATTTTTGTTGATTTCCTGATTTCATTTATAGAGCCATAATTTTAAACTTATATAATGTTTTATTATTTTTAATATGCCTCTATTACACAGTTAGAAAATAATGATTCAATAATGTATGAATCCAATAAAGTTATACTTTTATTTCAGACTACAAATATACATCCACAATATGCTTCCTCAGTTTTTCTTTGTTAACAGGTGAATTTTGTCAAAGGCTGATTTTGGCAAAAGCTCTCTGTCAAGTGGAACATTGAGCGTTTTCTGAAACAATTTCTTCAAAGGAAACAAAAAATGAGATTTAAGTATTTGATACTTCACATGCGATTTATAGCAAATATGGCAGGTCACATACTGAAAAAGAGTTAAAAGAGAGATCATTGCTATTTAAAAAGACAGAGCTCTCCAATATTTTCTGTTCTCGTATTTTAACTTTTTTCACTAAAATTTACCCTGTCTCAATTATATGACAGTAACCAGTAGGGGCTGCTCTTAGCATTACAGGCAAAGTAATTTCTCTGGAGTTGACATTTTCAGTCCTACCTCTCAATATAACTGAAACAAATTAGCTTGATGAACATTTTATGGCAAAACTGTTGCCATTTTCTTTGTCCAGTTAAATATTATTTTTAATTCCTTGCCTTTATGCTTTGTTTTTAAGCATCCAATATATAAAACCTATATAAATCAGTGAAAATAATACTACCTCCTAGTAATCTTTGTAAAAATTTTTATTGGTATAGATATAATAAAGACAAATTAGAGACTATATATTCAAAAGATAAACTGCATGTCTAATAGAAATAGCAGGATGGAGAAAGAAAATCTACTTTCATTAACAGTTGTGATTTCAAACAGGAGCTGGCTTTCCTTTTGGGCAGTTCAGAATAATATACTAAGTAAAAATTAGAAAAAAAAAGAAAATATTTTCTCTCTAGGCCATTAGAGAAATTAGAATATAAGACTGGTTCTGTCAAATAGCTTTTGAGGGTGTACTTCGAAAGACACGAACTGTTCTGTGTATTAGTATCTGGACAGAAGTGGCGTTATCTGTCAAAGGTTAACGGCAGCATATACATTATAGCTGCAACACTGAAGCGGTGGGACAGCATCACCCCTTCATGATTCCTAAATTGCACTGTGATTTCCCCAGTCTTGCTGCTCCTCTGTGTTTTATTTATGTTCTAGTGTGCCTGGAGAAGCTCCAAAGAGTTGAATAAATCACCTGCCTTATGATGTTTAAGTATCATAACTAAGAAAGTCTGATTACTTGTGATAATACTGCTTCTTTTATTATTTCCAATTAAGAAATATGCTGCTAGCCAGATAGTATTAGGACTATCCAAGTGCTTGAATCATGTTTTGGATAAGACATCCCTCTCAATAACTTGTGCATAGACACCTCAAGGTCATTGCTAATAACATATCTGAGATAGCTGAATCTGAGACTCACTATTCATTAGGAAGTCTGGTACTTTGTCGTTACACATAGGGATTTAAGTGTCAGCTTGTGGCACTATCGTGTGACGGGAGGGTTGGAAAATTCCAAATTAATTTAGGAATTTTAAAATCTAATGAAGAAAATATCAGGCCTAAATGTATTCAGTGTGAATTCTATACAACGAGTCACCTTTAAGTGAAAAAAGACACTAGCTATTTAGGTATTCACATTAGATACATTTTGTCTCTAATAATCTACCTATACATTATAAACTTTTTCTCTACTCTTGTTAAATTCATCCATGCGGTAACTAAATAAGTTCTGTAATTAGCCCTCAATTTTGTTTATTAGAAATAATTTATTCATCTTTTTCTTTTGTACTCAGATTATTGATTAAATGAATTTTCCTATGAAATAAATTCTAATACATATTAAAATCTATTTATTTTGGTGTGCAGTGTATATTCTCTCATTCACTGAACATTTACCAAACAGTTTTCATGAGACAAGTACTTTCTAGATTCTAGATGTGCTAGTTCAAATTAACTCATTCTATATCTTTGGATTATCAGATCTTGTAGTATTATAAAACCAATAAGTGCTAAGAGACATCTACCCCAGAGTAAGGAGTAGTAACCACGGTAACTGGGGGAGTTATATCATAAATTAATTTCCAAACTGTATCCTGGGAAAGTTCATATATGAAGATTTTTGCTAGCAAGTTTAGGAGGAAGAAAGAGATATTTAAAGTGTAAAGTAGAGTTTTAAAACTAACTAACCTTCAAGGCAATCCACCTGTTCCTGTCTTGATTCCACTCTCATCTCAACTTCTATAGTTCAAAGATTTTTGTTCTCATGGTGACACCTCCAATAAACTCAACTTCCTTGTTGTAATGGACAATATCTTTTTTCAATTTTGTACATAAAGCATTTGTAATAATAATTGCTGTAAAGTTGTCCTCAATCGGTAAATAATTAGTGAATTTGATTTTTGTTTTGTCCATGGGTTAATATTTGTACTTTATCTCTAAATTATCTTTAGGAAATAGTTTTTCCTCTTTGAATTTGCCTTAGTTGGGTCTGCAGTCTCAAAGCTTGTAATATAAAAACTCCCTAATCCAACCATTGTATCCCTTCCTTTAGACACATGATCACCATCAGGAGATACTCCCCTGCTCACCTAATGGTATGAGAAGTAAAAAAGCTATTAAAAACCCTTGAGAATTTCTATAATTTTTAATACTCTATGTGTGATATCAATTTTTAATTAGCTTTGAGTATGTGGCAATTTTAATTCTTGTAATAATGTAATATTCACCTAGTAGTCTTAGGCTTTATATTATAAAAATATAAGTTGGATTTTCATGGCCTATTGGCCAAGTTCAAGAAAAAACTCTTGACACAATCAAATATGTTACAGGGTTATTTTTACTCTTCGAATATGTTTCTGCCTACAAAATGTAGAGACTCCCAATTACCAATATGAGAAATAAGAGAAATCATGGAAAATAATTATAAACTTAATAAACCATTGTAGAATATTTACAAAACATTTTTATAGGAGATGAAATGTAGTAATGGATTGTTTTATAGTTTGGTCCTTTTCTGAAATTGGGAATTTTAAAAAGTGACCTAGAATAAAGTATGTCTATTCTTGTAACTCCAAACATTCCATTGCAGTGAGATTAGCATGAATTTGGGGTGAAAAAGTAGTATATACTTTCAAATGACCAATGAAAATAAAGTTTACCTTTCAATAGTCTTATGATTATGTTATGTAAAGAGATTTGGAAAATCAAAAGGAAAATATGCAGTAGACATAGTTATTACAATTTCTAAATAGCTTCCATGAACCAGATGATCCATCAGAGTTAACATGGTTCTTTACTTTTAATTATCTATTTTTCTTAGTATATTTTCTAACTGGATAGTGGCTGGGAATACTCCACCTAAGACCACATGCTATGTCAATCTGTTACCAAGAAGCTTTAAAACCCGTTTTGATTATGAGAAAGTCTATCTACAGGAAGATATGGCCTGCCTTCCAAAGCCATAGGGCTTTGTTGAAGGAAGCAGGGATTTTTATGAAGTTCTTTAAATTGCAACAGCAGCATGTTATTTATAAACATCAAACACATTCAGATATGGAGAAAGACTGTGAAGGAATTATTATTGATAAATAAATAAGAGAGAGCTGGGCACATAAGCTGTTTGGCCCAATCCCATTGATGTCCAAAGGCCTTGGAGATTACAGTTGCTAACCCTTGGTTGCAATTCTTTATATATTTATAGCACTTTGGATTTTGCAGTCTATTTAAGGTATTTATTTACCCGATTTTATGCATATACCAGCTTAGTAAGCAAGATAGATATTAATAGTTGTCTCAATTTTGCAGAGAAGAAAATGGAGATAGAGGTTACATATAATTTGGGTTTACATAAGAAGTAAATAGAACAGTCAGTCAGGACTACATTTCAGGTCTTACAGTTCTAATCTTAGTGTCCTTGGCCTCTTGGTCTGTAAAAGGCAATTACATGATGCCCAGAGGTACTGAACTTTTAGGTTGTACATCCAAACTAAAGAGAGGAACGCCTTAGGTGGAACAAAAAGAAGAGTATATGTCACTTAAGATCTTTCGTTGTGCTATGCCTCTTCCATGTTTGAGTTACAGGGTTTTTGTGTGGTCACTAAGGAAAGAAAACAAGGGGAGGAGTTGATGCTTGAGAGGTGGGGTTGGTGGCCCTGACCTGACTTGGACTTCTGAGAAACACTGCAATGTTAGGAATAATCAATTTTGATCTTACGACTGCAGCATCCTTAATAGATGAAGAGTGATTTGTTATTTTTTAAAGTCTATGTTGTTTCAAACCAGCTAGAACATTGCTTTGTTAATCAAATAAACTGTTATTTGTTTCTGAAACAGTGGGGGAGGGAAAATATAAACATAATAACTGATAATGTCATCATTACACAAATGAGTTTTTCATACTCCTCCAGAGAGACTGAGCCTTCTAAACCCTAGAGAGAGTTCACCCAGAAGAGGTGAGAAAGAGGAAATTGGGACTAAAACTTGAGTCACCAGCATCCCTAGGGAAATTTTCATCTCTTTAGTAAGGATTCAGGAACAATACTTTTCCTAAAAGGCATAATTTGTACAAGTAAACAATGACGTGACTTTAAGGGAGAACCAGAGCCTCTAGTAAGTTCTGGGAGACCACAGCGTCTCCAGCATTCTGCATAATGTGTGGCACAGGTTAAATGTTCAATAGTTAATTACTGAAGTCAAAATATATACTCTAATATTTCATTAAAGGCAGTTTAGCAAAGACAACTTCAGGCATAACTCGACACAAAAGCAAAATAAATAAATAAATAAATTATCTGTTGTGAAAACATCTAAAACGCATTGACAAGGAAAACGGAAAATAGGTAATTTTGTTCCATGGGGAAAAAAATACTCCCCATTCCTGCAGCACTTTTTACATGTAATACCTTCCTTTGAAAGTCATTATCCCTCCTGCTGAACGAAGACTACTGGGAAATATCGTAAAGACTGGATGAGCCTCTTGCCTGCACTAAAACAGAGGAATTTTCTTCAGAGCCAAGGAAGCCGACCAGGAGGGTGAGGGATCTGGCTCCATGGAGCTTCATGCACAGGGTGTGAGGTCTGTAAAAGCGTATTCTCAGGTTTTGTCCCTAACTACCTTATCTCTCATTGATCTTTACAACTCTCTTCAAATAAGTGCCCTTGACATCTCTAGTGCTTTAAAAGATCGGGCAACGTTTCTGATCCTTTGGAAATTTCCCAAGGGGCTGAAATTTTACTACCTGTTTTTTGAGGATTGCACCAACCCATCACCTTCTCATCAGCTGTAATGGTTATCCCACCTCTCTGTTGGGAAAATGAAACTTCTGTGATCAAAGCTGATATACAGACATATGGTTGATAGGAATCTTCACACCATAGACCATCAGGTCTGCTGCTGGCAGACATTATTGTCCATTGGTGTTTATTTTCAATGTTAAAGAAACAAAGATCACACCAAGGAATTATAGTGGGAAGGGCTTTGGTTATATAAATACATGGTCTTTGTTTCTAATAAAAGCGAATGGTATGTATATGTATGAATGATAGATGTATACAACACTGCCCACCTCACATACATGGAATTTTGTCCTGAATTTTGCTGTGTGTCTGAAGGACAGTGTAGACATTGTTTTAAAATAGATGTCACGTCAACATAGTTTGGGATCTTTTGAGCTATCCTTTCTTTAAGGCAATTATTGACTAAACATATCGTAGCATGAAAATATATTTACTTTTTCCAATCTCCACCATGTTAGAACTGGAGCAAAACTTAAATGAAAAGTCAAATTTTCTCATCTTGCAAATAAAGAAAGTGAGGCACAGGTAGGTTGAGTGCTGAGGCCAAAGCTAATATAAAGAAAAATTATAACTGGAAGTCATCTTTAATTTCTAGTCTTATGCTTTTTCCTTCCACCCAGACCCGGTGCCTAAAATCGAATCGAGTGTACAACTCTTAGGTTTGGCTGCATAATTTAACTGTCAGAATTTAAACAATACAAACTCCAAATATTGTTTGACAACAATTTCAGTGTGTTCTTCCTTATAACACTACATCTCTTAAACCATTAATTATTATAATGATGCAGATTTTTTTAGGGTACCTAACATTTTGGGGGTGAGAGACTTAAACATATATTAATATATATAGAAGGTTGGCGATATGACACAATGTCTAGCACATAGTTGGAACGCCGTAAAAGTGAGTCAAGTAAATATAGTCTTTAACTTGATACAGAAACATGGAAGGGATCAAGTATTTGACCAAACATAAAAGGTAACTAGAATTTCAGAAATGTTTCTCTCCTGGGATTAAGAGTTTCTATAGGATCTTTTGTATTTGAGCTTGTATGTGTTACAAAATATCAGGGGGTATTAGAAAGTGACTAACTTGCCTAGGGGTTAAGAAACCTGGGTTCTAGTTGATCTTCTTGTGACTAGCCATGAAACTTCTCTTAATTGCTGTAACTTCCTAAGTTGTAAAATAAGACATTTGGAACCAGTGGGTTCCCAGGTGCTTTTCACAGCAGTGACCCCATGATTCACTTGACTTAGGCCCTCGTATTAGTTTACTCAGGCTGTCATAACCAAGTATCTCATCGTGGATTCAGAATTCTGGGACTCAGAATTTTCATCCATAAAATTGAACCAGAATGTCTCTTAAGGTCGTTCCAACTCTAACAAAAGGATGGAAGGAAATTGATGAATATGATTTCAAGGAAGTGGTGGGTGAAGCAAAAGAGCGGAGAAGTCACAAGGGAATAGAGACTAGAGGTAGCTGTCGTGGTGCTCATACCCAGCTATCAGTTCCCTCAAAGGTTTGATGTAGGCAATATGATTCTAACAATAAAACATTATTGAGATCTGTAAGTTTCAGATGGACCTTTTAAAAATGTTTTAAACATTTACAAGAATACTAAAACACTAGACTCTTTCCAAATTACTGAAAATAGTATCATCTCTTTTTCCTATTGTAAAATAGTTTCTGAGGCAAATTTTAGACTCTGATTTTTTTAATGGGCACACCATGGCTGAAAATAAATATCTGGTTTTAAAAGAAAATGTGGTTTTTAAAAATGAGTATAGCAAAATGGCAAGAACACTCCTTCTGTAGCCAACCTCCTGAGTTTCCCGCTTCAAGAAAAGGCTGGTAGAAAACAGGTGTCACTAATCACCATGGAGTCTGGGATCTCCAGCTGGAGGTAGAGACATCCCCAACCAGCTGTTTTCCCCTCTGATTAAAAATTCCTTCATATTAAACTACTAACCTTTTGCTCTTATACACACACACATTTTATATTTTCTGTGCGTACGTTGCGGGGGCTTGGGGAAATGAATGGATTAGCAGTATCTTACCTCTGAGTCGGTAAGTTAATTAAAGAGTGTGTATATAAAATGGAATAATGAATTATTTAGCTGATAACAAACATGATATAAAATTCCATTTATTGAATAGTCAATTCAATTTTATTAGTTTTAGAGTTATATAAATTATTTTTAACAGAATGCAAAAAATATTTCATATTTGCAGATTTATTTTTAATATGGTATATTCATTGTTCTGCAACCTTGTATCCTTTTTTTATACTTTGTGGAATGTTTTAAGTATTTGATTGAAGAATGATGCAGTTTGATTAAGAAGGAAATTATGCAGCTTCTACATCAGGAACACATGAAAGCCTGCATGATCCCTGTATTTTACCTCTTCTTTCTTTTCCAGCCTGGCACTGTCTCTAACCCTTTTAACAAAGTGTCCTTTTTCAAAGGTAATTAATTACACCAGATCACTCTTAACCAGGGATCAATTTGGTAAATACAAATAGCAGTAGACAAACCCTTATTTGCATGCCTCTTCAAAAGGGAACAATTGTATAAGCTATATACAATTACCTTGAAATCAAACCTTAGAGAAAAAAATAAGCCTTTCTGAGTAAGAGGATTCAGATTAGGCTCAGCTCTGTTTCTCTCATTTCTCCTTTCAATTTGATGAGCATTTATAACTGCTTGCATGCAGGGTGACCATACATTCCAGTTTGCCTACAGGAGTCCCAGTTTAAGCGAGCTGCCTTGCCATCCTGTTGTGTGATTTTTCTTTTTCAGCCTCACAAGTGTCCTGGCTTGGAAAATATATTATATGGTTCTTTACCATATGGCATATAACCATTCCACAAATTGGTTATCCCAGATAAGTGTAAAATAAGAATTTTTTTTTTTTGCCATTACTTGCCAATTTAATTATTATATACAGTCTTTTTTCTCTGATCTAGACTTTTGGTGTTATTTCTTCTTACCTAAACGAGTAATACTCTTGAGACTGGCAGAAAGGCAAAGTCCTGTGGTCTTCTGAAAATGCAAATGTTATTTGGTTAAAGTTGTGACTTTGTAAAATGCAATAAATAGTCAACATATCTTGATAGTTAACATCGAATTTAGAATATTGACTGGCTGAGTTTTGACCTTGAGAATATTTAACTTTTTAAGGCTCCATTTTCTTTTCTATAATGTGAGGATAAAAAGGTTTTTTGAAAATGTGTAAGAATTGAGGTATCGTATTTCAGGTACCCAGGTCGGTGTGTGATAGGCAGCCAGTATAGAAAATATGGTAGTGATCATAAACATTTTTTATCTAATAAGATCATGAGACATTTATGGGAATCAACAGAGAAAAACAGTATCTTTTTCATTTTCAGAAGACATTCTCCAAACCAAGTAGAGTTCAGCCTAAGTTGAACTTCATAATATGGAGGAGTCCTTATTTGATTCTGAGAATAGTATTCATTCAGGCATTTAAAAATATGGAATTTTAAAGCATTTAGACAATTAGAACTAATGATGGAACAGAAATTCTAAAACCTCTTTTAAAGCTATTTTATGCAAGTGCCTTTGTTTATGATGAATTTGAACAATTTTAGGATGAACAACATGTTGCAAGAATAATATACAGTGACTTAAAAATAAAGATTTTTGATTTGTCAACTAACAAATTTATGTAAAAAATACGATACAAAGTACCTTTGTATAAATCAAATATTTATCCAATAAAATGAAACAATAGCATGTTCTTTAATGATTCCTGTTCTTTTCCACAATGAGAATCCACCTTTTTTTTTTTTTAAAATCATGAGCAAACTGTTTTTGAGAAGAAAGTAACATTGAAAATACACTCAGTATTTACATGGACGATCAAAACTAACTGCAAACAACCATCTTTTGGTCGGATTATATATTGTATCCTAATTTTGGAATTAAGAATGAGGTTCATGACAGAGGAACATTTTCTCAGTTTTTAATCAGAATATACACTTCACGTTCTTACCTATGATTCGAAAAAGTTGTTTATTCTCGGAACTTGAACATTCATAACAGCCTCTTATTGATGCTTATTATTTTAAAGAACACACTTGATTCCAGAGGCTCTACAGTGCTTAAATGGGCAAGTGTGTCGCACTGAGGAAAAGGAGCTGCAGAACATGGTTGCCGGTTCCCTGGGTTACCTAAATTATGTTATGTTCATTTCTATTTCAACGATGATGAAGTGGAACATTTCCCCAACCCACTTCGTTTGTATTGTAAGGAGCATTGTTCATGATGCCTGCTTGAAATCCTTTATGTTACAATTTACAATATAAATTGGTAAATTAATTAAGCTAATAAAATGCAGTTTAATTAAAAGTTAATTCAAAAGTTAGTAGACATTTCCATAGCAGCTAACTATCTCAGTCTTTGTTAAACAAAGGCAATAGCATGTAAAAATTATTTTCCTTAGAAGACAATTGAAAATACTATCTTTAATGCATGAACATTCTTAACATCAATCATGCACTAAAAGGTTTTGTCAGACCTGTTGATTTCAAGAGTTATTACAAAGTAGACAAGTTGAAAGCATTTGTCTAATGATGCCAACTACCCATTCCACCTACTTCTCCGGAATGTTGTGAGGCTCAAAGTGAAATAATGTATGCAAAATTAAATGATAAAGTGATATATGTAAAGTTTATTTAGTCAATTAATATTGATATTGAATGGCTACCATGTACCAGCCAATATCTCAGGCACTTAGTAGCCGACTACAACTACTTCTAGCTGTCCATTATTTATTTCAACTCTTCATATCAGATAAATATCTATATATCTATTCACCTATCTATATTTCAGACTGAATTGTTAACGTTAATTACTTATTCAGTTCTCATTTTTAAAAATATTTTCCATCTTTTTTTTTTAGCACATTTCTTCCTCTTCAAGACTTGACTTATGTTCTTTCAATTAATTCATAAAAACCAACACAAAGGTCTCTACTACAGCTTTGAAAGCTAACCAGAACCTCATTGTGCATTCACACTTTGCTGATCTTAGTGGTCACAGGGATCACCGGGGGATCTGGCCAGACTGTGGAATCTTATTCAGTGGGACCCCAGATTCTGATCTTAGTGGTCACAGGGATCACCAGGGGATCTGGCCAGACTGTGGAATCTTATTCAGTGGGACCCCAGATTCTGATCTTAGTGGTCACAGGGATCACCGGGGGATCTGGCCAGACTGTGGAATCGTATTCAGTGGGACCCCAGATTCTGATCTTAGTGGTCACAGGGATCACCGGGGGATCTGGCCAGACTGTGGAATCTTATTCAGTGGGACCCCAGATTCTGATCTTAGTGGTCACAGGGATCACCAGGGGATCTGGCCAGACTGTGGAATCTTATTCAGTGGGACCCCAGATTCTGATCTTAGTGGTCACAGGGATCACCGGGGGATCTGGCCAGACTGTGGAATCTTATTCAGTGGGACCCCAGATTCTGATCTTAGTGGTCACAGGGATCACCAGGGGATCTGGCCAGACTGTGGAATCTTATTCAGTGGGACCCCAGATTCTGATCTTAGTGGTCACAGGGATCACCGGGGGATCTGGCCAGACTGTGGAATCTTATTCAGTGGGACCCCAGATTCTGATCTTAGTGGTCACAGGGATCACCGGGGGATCTGGCCAGACTGTGGAATCTTATTCAGTGGGACCCCAGATTCTGATTTTAGTGGTCACAGGGATCACAGGGGGATCTGGCTAGACTGTGGAATCTTATTCAGTGGGACCCCAGATTCTATATTTCTAACAAGCTCCAAACTGCTGCCATTGCTACGGCTTTGCCAGCACAGTTGGAACTGCAAGGCTCTGTGGTATTGAGCCTGTGGATCAGAGCCGCATTTGCTCTTGTTATATTATCATCCTCCATCCCATTTATTTTTGACAGACAGTCTTCTTATAAATAATTAAATTCTTGAGATATAAACAAAATCCTGCATATTTATTCCAACTTTAACGTATCCCTTGGCCGGGAAATTTTAACAGCAAAGATTCTTCGTTTTATACTTTATCTAGAAAACTCTCACATTAATTAGCCAACTCACATACAGTAAAATCAGAAGACCAATTGATGCAAGTTTTGTGTGTTTTGTCCTTTGAGAATTAGAATGTAGAATCTAGTCTCCCTGTTGCTTTCTCTGTCTTGATTACTGTATGTAAATGCAAATACTGAATGACTGAAACATAACCCATAACACGTCATGACTAAGTTAAATTAAGTCAACACCTGATTTCAATCCAATTTCATTTATGTTTCATGTAAGCATTGTATTGAGCATCCATAGTTTGTTTGAACATGCTTCCTTTCTGCTCCATATTCTATGGTAACTTTATGCAGTTTTGACTACTTTAAAATATTTTAATTATACTGTATTTATTGTCTGAAAATATTTGCACAGATTTTTTGTAATACTAATGTTTACTTTCCAATTGTTTCATGAGTTACAGTATTAATATTAAATGATCATTTATACAAACTCTTGACCATGATTAAAACATCATTCGATTGCCTGACTTAATCTTCCAGGCTCATCTTTTACTACCACTTATATATCTTAGGCTATAGCTTTATCAGGTTTAATTCAGTATTTTTGTTCATGTTTCCTGCCTTCTCAAATGCTTTCAGAATGACATTGTCTTCTGTAAGGGAGAGGTCTGGCCACCTGTCATCAGAACTCCCTCCCAGATGGCTCTCTAACCTTGAACTTTTCCAACCACCTCTTCAACCTCCTATGCAGTAAAGTCTTTCCACAGCCCACCCTACACGTACTTCTGTCACAGCACACTTAGCAATACTATTTCCAACTCCATGCTCATATATTTTGCCTTTCTTGATAGACTTGCTGGCAAGTTTTTATTTTCTTTTTAAAATTTTCATATTTATAGATTTATGGGATACAAAAGTACAGATTTATCACATGCATATATTGTGCGGTGGTGAAGCCTGGGCTTTTACTGCACCCTTCACCCCAATAGTGAACATGGTGCCCAAAAGGCAATTTTCAACGCTCGTCCCTCCTCACCCCTCCCACCCTCTGCAGTCTCTAATGTCTGTTGTTCCACTCTGTATGTCCATGTGTATGTCCATTTTCTTTAACAGTCGTAATTTCAGTATCTTGATTCAGGGTTTTCATACATCAGTGCTCAATTATGTTTTGTTGAATCTTTTATTAAATAATAGGCAACTAAATTTTAAATATGAAATACATCTTTTTTATTTTTAAGTCAATTATAGTTCCAGCATGAGAACTACATACCTGGCTGTCAAGGAAAACATGGGAAAAACTTTTCGTTAAGTTTCTTAGTAGAAGGGTCAGAATTTAGTGGGGTACCCCAGACTGAACCCAGACTGTCGTGGTTTTTGAAGAGTTGCAAATTCTTTGATACTCCTACCGTTGAGATGTGGGGTTTCTGTCTCCTCCCATTGAATCTGGGCAGGATCGTGAGTGCTTTGACCAATAAAGGATGATGGAAATGATGCTGAATGACTTCCAATGCTACTTCATAAAAGGTCCTATAGCTACCACCTGGTTCTCTTGGCACACTCACTCTGGAGGGAGCCACATACAATGAGACCTTCCTGTTGGAGAGGCCATCTGTAAGTGCTCCACTTGAAAGCCCAGCTCAGCTCCCAGCCAAGAGCCAGTGTGCGCTGCCTGCCAGGTTAGTAAATCATTGCGGATGTCCAGTTCAGCTAAAATTTCAGTTGGGTGCAGCCAGCATCAGCTGACGTCTGATTCCTAGTGCGTGAGACATTCCAGATGCAAACTATTTAGCCGAGTTCTGCCCCGACTCCTGACCTACAAAATGGGAAGCAAAATGAAAGGATTGTTTTGAGGCACCCACTTTTGGAGTAATTTATTACATATCAATCGTAACTGGAATCAACCTAGAGTCAGGATTAGGACTCAGATCCTAACTGTATTTGCATGCGTCTAGGAAACCTACTCTTCCTTTTTAGATCTCAATTAATCATTTGGTAATTATTAATAGTAATAACTTACATTTTCAAAATACTTCTGTCTCCCTAGTCACATTTCTAAATTCACAAACGGAATAGCTGCATCGCTATTGTGCCTGAAACCATGGCCTGAAGTCTCAGAATTAGGCTTCCACAACGTTAAGTACTTGAACCCAAGACTCACTACGCATTCTGTATAAGTCAACGAAACCTCTGACCTAAAATTTGCATACACCCCTACATCTGACCCACTTCACCTACAATGAGAATTATCTATTAAATTGATGATCTCTAAAATCTGATCTGGCTCTTTGATTTCCAGACCATATAATCCTTTGATAATGATCATTCCTTTCCATTTCAATCTATGGATGTAATGGAGGAAGTACTAACGTAGACAAGGCCAGCTAGCAGCTTTTAAAAATGGAGTGTTGCTGTAAAGTGTGAATAAGCAAATGGCAGAAAGGAAAGTTAAACAATGACTTGCTTGAGAAATGAAAAGACAAGCAATCATTCAGATGGGAACATCATATAAAATATGTGAGCAAGAGAAAGCAGTAACATTTTTCTGAATTGTTATTTTTATAATGAGAACCGTAATGCTTAACACACATTTGCCTACTGTGGACGATGTGCCATCCGTTTCAAACCCCTGAGTTGTGAGGATTTTACTGGTACTCTCAATGGATCTTTTCCTTAACAACGAAGTGGGGGGTGGAGTGCTAATTTCTAAATAGGCGAAGCTCTTATTGGGATAAATGGATAATGGAACAATAGCTAACGATTTACCATAAATCATTGTTAATATTTGCCATTGCTGTCTGGTGGGTAATTGAATACTCTGAGGACAGATATAGGACTATGGAACTGTAGAGTGTGTATCTTGACTCCAATACTGACTTGCTGAATGACAATAGAAAAGCAAGTTAGCTTACACCGGTTGAGAAATGGAAGGATTTCTACAAGGTGAAAGAATAATTCACTTTACATTGTTTATAAAGTTTATAAGGAGATTAATACATTAATACATAGACAAAAACGAATTACCCCAAAATGATAAATATAGGAAAACAGATTAACTGAATCTCAAGCGGAAGTGCTTAAAAACACCTAAAATAGTTGCATCACTAGGTTGCTTTCAGCTAGCTTGTCTCCTTTGTATTAACCGTTCTCAATCAGCAGCTGTGACAAAAGCCTATTGGTATGTGATTGGAGTTCAGAGTATACATGCACTAAGCATATGCTATTTTCAGTTATCGCCTAAGAATGGATGACTTTTACAATTTACTGCCTTTGTTGTTTAAAAGAACTGAAATATTTCACATTTACATAAATACTTATAAAAGTTTGTAGATGAGAGGGGTTAGCCTGTCAGGGTTCATAAAATAATTAATAAGCAATTAATTTGTCTACTTATATCTCTTCTTGTTCCAAGAATTATTTAAAGGAGGCATCATGTACATTGTAATTTACAATATATGAATGGCATAGATAAGTAAAATGTTGAACATTGTATTTAAGAAAATAGAAATGGAAAAAAATTTTCTTTCAATGATAAAGAATAAATATATTCTTATCTTTTTCTCTTCCGTGTACTACTTTGGACCATTTAGCCCAGAACAACTTCCATAAAGAAAAGTGCATACAAAATTTGATTTTCAAAAGGATTTTTGTAGAGTGTAATGCTGTACTCTTTTTTATTAAACTTTTTTTTGCTTTATTTTTTAATGAATGTATCATATTGGCATATTGTAGAGTGAGCACAGGAGAAACACATTGCTTAGATATTTTAGCTCCCATTTCAATATGTGTATGAATCCATTTATATATGCAGAAAGCCACTGACATGCTCACATCATCAAAAACATAAATTTTAATTCTAAATCATGATTTTGTGGACATTAACTTTTGATGAATGTGGGATCTACTTTTTTGAAGTTTCATTGAAAATAAGCAAAAAGGAACAGCATTTTTTGGTAGTAAGTAAAGAATCATCTACTTAATTGACACATTACTATAATATTACACTTGTCTTCAGCCAATTGGCACTGATACAATAGGCATTGATAACTTCTTATATAAACCCAGAAAGTCCTTTACAAAATATCAGTGTATGTTCTATGACAAAATATAAAAGAACATATTAATCAAATGTTTGAGAACGTTTATGTGGTTTTTTAACTGTGGTAATTTAACCTTAGTCATTTAATATACCAATCTTCACTGTGACCCCCTCAGAGTTCCTCAAACTTGTTTTACACAGTGCACACTTTTTTACAGACGTTTATGAGGTCAGTTTTCTGCTGAACACAATTTAGAATAATTTGCTCCAGGCTGCACTTTCTGATGTAAATAATCTCATCCTTCCATCCTGTTACTGACAAATGAATCCCATCGCCTTTTCTCAGACTCCAGAGCTTTGCCATCTGATTTCCTCTCATGATATATAATCAGGTTGAAACAAATTTTTAATCACTTCTTTGTTCTAGAAGTATTTATTATATGAAAAGTAACCTGAAATTTTAGCATGTTTTGTTGGTAATTGGCATAGAAACATATTAGAAAACTATATACTGTATAGTAGATTGTAAAAATCACTTTCCATTTGAGATGAAAAGTGTTTTAAATAAAGAATAAACATTTAATGTAATCAAAATGTAATATAACACATAAGTATAATATGTAAAACCTTAGTTTAAATTAACAATTATGTTAAATTTTAGGGTAGTTAACAGAATCATATAATTCTAGGTAGTTTTAAAGTGTAATATCAGTTCATTGCCATTTTTAAAAAGGATTTCTTTGAAATGATTTCAGTGCACAGCAAAGCACAGATATACATAATTATTTTTTCATTAGCTACACAAATCTATATATCTTGGTCAGATGAAGAAAGTTGTCTATTTAATGTCCCTTTATATACTTGAAGATTGTTGAACAAAAGTACAATCTTTTTTTATTATTATTATACTTTAAGTTCTAGGGTACAGGTGCACAATGTGCAGGTTTGTGCATCCTTTGTAGGGACATGGATGCATCTGGAAACCATCATTCTCAGCAAACTATCACAAGAACAGAAAAGTACAATCTTTTTAATTTAAATCTTAAGCTTATTCCTTTTTAAAATTTCTGTGGATTAAATGGGAAAATACCAACAAAAACACACATAGATTAGAAACACATAATAGATTTTTTTCCCCAACTAAATATGATTTTTCATCCTTGGCCCCATAGACTGCTACACGGCAACACGTAGCAACCATAAACGTTTCCTTGACTGGTCCAGTTCGTTGTTTGGTAGATGCTCAAAGTATAGTAAGATCTGGCTACACTTGTTAAAATGTCAATGAAAAATGAATCTATATAGAACAACAGTTGTTAGCATTTAATACACATTCAGATTATTTGGGAATCTGGTTAAAATTCAGATTTGATTAAGTGGATCTAGAGTGGGGTCAGAGTGTCTGTGTTTGTAAATCCCAGATGATGGTGATGATGGTGATGATGATACTCCAACGACCATGCTTTGGGCAGTGAAAACAGAGAAGCAGGTTGACTCATCTCGGTCGGCTGTACAACTCAGGGCTCTATCATTGATCTGCACTGACCTATTCTGTAAATACTGTGTAGATTGTTTATTTGTAAATCATAATTCAGAGCAAAGGCCAAAATAACTATTGTCATAAGACAAAATATGAAACAAAAAGACAACGGTCATTTTATTTTAGTCAGCAATCATGTATGGTTATGCTTGTAATCTACTTTGAAATTTGCTTTGTATTCTTCAACATGTGGACTTCACAACGAGCCGTCCATCTAAAATTACTTTATTGTCTCTTGCCATGTAGTCCAGGCTCTGCTAAAATTCCCCCCGATGTTTCACTGTACAGACAGGGGAGTAAGTTATTCTCCCTACTGTCTATTGCAGGTACATGTTCTTTCATTTAAAGTTGTCTGCCTTTAAAAAAGGCCTGCTTGATAACGTCTTCTCGCTCATCTCTTCCATGGTTTACTTCAGTGTCCGGATACCTGTCATTGTGTTCTGTATTCCTGCAGTCTCTCTTAAATGACTATTTTCCATTCTTGAATAATTACTGGAAGCTTCCAAGAAAAAATATTACCATTGCCAACATATATTTTTCACTTAGTGTCAACTATGTTTATCTATTCACAATTAATTTTAATGCAATATTATTATCCAAGTATAGCAGGGCCTTTTTTAATGACCATCGTGTAATGTTTTAATTCACTGCTTCTGACTGAACATTATTCTGAAAAATAAATGTCAGGCATAATTTGATAACAAAATATTTGCAGATTTTGTGAAGTTGGTGGTTTTAAGTAGATATAAAATTTGATTGGCTTAAAATTGTAAACTAGGGTTAAATTATAACTCCACTTGTCTAGCTGTGCTCATAGTCTCTCTTCTCTGTCCTTTTTTCATCATAGTTTCTCACTGAAAATACTTATTAAATATACTGATGGAAAATACAACCACTCATCATAGTGGTGCCCTTTTTTTCTAGATGATCATAATTAATCAATTACAAATTTATGAGAGAGAAACACCTGGCACACTTCCATAAACAAATAGATTTCCTGTGGTTTTAAGAACAGCTGAGGGTATTTCAAAGGGTCAAGGTGATCTGTGAGTAAAGCTCTTTTCACAGTTTGACTTCCCCCACATGCCTGTTTCTCATAAATATGCACCTTACACCCAACATACATGTATGTATTTACTTATCAGCAAGCACATGTTGCGAAGGCTACAGAGAAACAAGGAACGTAAAGGAGAGAGAGAAGAATTGAACTTAAAAACATATGCGTATTGAAAACATTGTCTTTTTAAAAATATATTTCTCAAAGGACCATAAGTCTAAACCAAAGAACATGAAAAGTGAAAGTTTTATGAGTAAGAAAGATACAGCTCAATGCCTCCAACTGAGGTGATTTTATCCTACAAGTTAGTGGCGGCCATCAGTGTTGGATCCAAGGCACTGATGAAGCAGGATGCTCCGATCCTTCCTTCAGCTGCTCTTCCAGACCTACTTTCTCACCTTTGACTACACTTTTGTGGAAGAATCTACCGGTATGTCTTCACATTTGAGAGGGAAATATACTAAATTTATGATACTGAGATGTTTTCTACCTTTGCATATCTACATATTTTTACCTCACCTTCTTTAAATACAGTTTTCTTTTAAAAGCCAGGGTTCGTGACATTTGCTACCCAATATTCAAACGACTGTGCCGTTAAGTACGGTGGCTACTACCCGTATGTACAACTTGAGATGTGCTATTAGTTTGAAACATAATCAGATTTTCAGGACTGAGGACACAAAAACAGAGTACAAAACATGCCACCGATGATCTTCTTACATTGATTACGTGCTCAAATGGTATTCTGACTACATTGGGGTTAAGCAAGACCTATTGTTAAAATTAATTTCACTTGTTCTTTTTTGTCCTTTTAAATACGGCTACTGGCAAACTTAAAACTACATCTGTGACTCACGTGATACCTATTTTGAACAGCACTACTATAAGGGTTTGATTTTTCTTCCTATGTTTTAAATTCTGTAATGAATAATAGACGAGTTGATGGGTACAGCACACCAACATGGCACAAGTATACATATGTAACAAACCTGCACATTGTGCACAAGTACCCTAGAACTCAAAGTATAATTAAAAAAAAAAAATTCCGCACAATCTGAGATTATCAGGAGTGTTACAGTAAATATAAATATTTTAAGCATAAAAAAAGAAAAAATATTATTTTCTCATTTTGATGTCTTTATTCCTAATCAGTCAATCTTAAAACAACTCCTCAAAAATTTGACCTAAAAAAACTGAAAAGAATGGTCTTTTGCCTCAAACCATATGTTTAAGTCAAACTTAAAGCTAATATCTATTCTTTTAAAGTATTTGAGTATCATAAACTGTTAAATTTAAGTAATTGAGTTTTCATGACTGGTGTTACACAGTAATCAATAATATTATGCAAAATAAAAATACGATTTTTATAAATATTTTAAAATTTGCTTTTAGTTTAAAACTCGGGAAAATACTATAAAAATCTAGATTAATGAGGAAACATCTACTGTTTTTGAAAGTTAAGGAATTTACGTATTTCATAACTTATGCATTTTCAATGGTTTATAAAATGCTTGGCATAACATACTGAGTACCAATTTTTACTTTCTCTTAAATTTTTTTAATGCTAATTTTAAAATTACAGTATGGAAATGTTGAAGGTACAAATATTATTGTTGCTACCAACATAATAATGCACGTACTAATCAAAATAGCATTCAGGTTTTTTCCAACATTACTTAGTAAACAACAGGAATCAGAACCTGGTAAGTCTGTGCTGAGTCTTTTCAGGGCTGTTGAGTGTTTGGGACGGGAAAAGAGCCCTACAGCATGTGGGCTTTGTTTGTAAAACAGTCCTGGTCATTTACAAAATACAGGACAACTAATTAAATGTGAAGTTTGGATACTGCAAGGGACACACACTAAAAAAAAAAAAAAAAAAAAAAAAAAGTCCTGGTCTATGATTTTAGATTATATTTTTAGTCCATGATTTCAGATTATATTTTTAAGGGTTTCTTGTATTTAACTTACAATATTGTTCTCCAGAATCATAGTGGTATCTCGGAGGTACTTTGCAGAAAAACGGGGTGCTTTCTCAATATTTTTTTAAAAATTAGTCACTAAATAATCGTGAACAGTAAGAAAAAAATATATATATACAAATTTATATGTATATATATGCATCTATGTGTATTTATATGCACACACACATATATATATCTTTTAAAAACACCTACTAGGTAAAATTTTCCATGATTATTGCTCTTCTTTCCCTACCCCTGACATTATACCTTGGGTTTTTAATTCTTATTTTTTTTTAATTTGAAAATCCATGTCAAGAAATGGAACTGGATTTTTCTATACATCTGAATTTTTATTCAGACTTATTTTAAGTTTACTTTGTTATTACTGGATCCATTGAGCTAGCAAAGCAATGAAGTGAGCATACGTGGCCACTGCACTGCAATTTACTGCCTTTTAAGAGGTGCTGTAATCATCATGTCGTGGTCATTTGCCAGAGTGGACTATTACTAAATCATGTGGATGATTCGTACCAGCTCCAGAGGATTCAATCGGTTTCCATTTTCATTAGTGGGAATCTATGTCCTTCACAATCAATGATTTATATTTAAGTCAACAACTGAAACAAAGAAATTTGAATTAGAGCAGTAATGGAATGAGGGTGATATTTTTCTGTGTGCACCTTCTGTTTCATCATAGTGTGTTAAAATCTTTGGCATCGATGGAAATTCTAAAGTACTATGATGACAGTCTTCAATTCTGATAAAAAGCATTATAAACAGTAAAACCAATGGAAAGTTAAAGGCAAAATGAGATTTCAAAGAAAACGCAAATGGTAAGAAGTCACACATGTACTTGAGAGACGTGCATTGTTTCCATGTAAAGAGAAGTGCAATCTAATGAATGAATTGTCATAGTCAAAGCCTCTTAATCAATAATAAAATGCAGCATTTAGTCACAACAGGATTAAATCTGTCATGAAGATTTCTTTTGTTGTAAGGTGACTGTTTATTTTTTTCTTTAAAAAGCTTAAAGTCATATTATATTAATGAATGGATATATTTATTCTGCTTTTTTTCATGAGAAATTAAATTGTGACTTCATGAAGAATTTTTTTCTTGAAAACTTCTAAGACTGGTCAATCAGTCATATTCGACAGATATGTTTTATTCTTTCCTCACATACATTAGCCTTGATTTGTGCCTAATGACAAGAATTCCATATATGTGTGTGTGTGAATATGTGTGTGTGTGTGTGTGTGTGTGTATACACCCTTTACCTTCCTTTCTGCCTGGGTCTTTACTGCTTCTTCATTAATATATGTCAATCTTGAGTCATTATTTGGATCTCATTATTTGTGAAGAGCTTCAAAATTAAGGGTCTTAGTTTTTCACAATATTAATTTTTTTTTTTTACTTTTGCAGCATAGTAAAACATCTGTGAAATAAACTTCAGTACATTCTCAAAGAGAGAGACTAATATATCTAATAAAACATACCTTACCAGAGGAAGTGAGAAAGAATCTTATATTCCTATATCATATATAGTTACATTTTTAGACCACTGAGATCAAATTTGGACCCTCTGATTAGATAGAGATATCTTACGAGCAATCAAAAAAAGAATGGGAAAAATTCTTGCATAATGGCCCTGGGAAGAATACAAAGAAACTGGATTTATCTTTTCTCTAAAAAAGTCAGAGGTGGGGACCATAATAACATGAGCCATAAATTACCATTTGAGGAACTGGAGCTGTGAAATTTGCTCCACTGGATATTTGTTATGGAAAGTATGGACAAATATTGATTTTTTTCCTAGTCTGGTACAAATATGCTCCTTTTAAGAAGCAAGTGGATGATGATGTTGTTATTTCTGTGGGGCTTCAAGTCCTTGAATAATTGAGCAAGCAGTAAATATGTTCAGATGCTAAACCATAAACACAATTAAGATTCTCTCTTCTTTGAAATGAATGTACCTTCATCCAATGAGTATGTTAAATGAATTATACTGTAATTCTGGAATTCATGAGTTGATTGTGTATTTCTAATGTATTTTGTGAATCATTAAAAATACCAAGCTAACTCTGAAACTCTAATTTGCAAGATATGATTCTCTGGTCCTGGCATAACAACAAATTTATTGTATTTTCTGCATTTACATGCAAAAATGATTTTATAATCATAGAATATCAGACTTGGGGAAAGATCCCATCTGGTAACTTTCTTCTTATTTGATTGAAAGAAAGGTCATCTTTATAGAAATAATTTCGTAACTTAGTCTAATTCATAGTAAATCTTAGTTTAAATCTTTCTATTTTCTGGTGAATCATGTTGTTAAAAGGAAAAACCTGATAGAAAGCATGATTTGTATTAATTCCCTTAAATTAGTGAATGTTGCTCCTCAAACAGGCAAGCTATAAAACTGCCAGAGATCTTCAGTTGGTGAGGATAAGGGCAAGAAGGTGGAAGATCAAGACTAGAGACAAATAGGAAGCACCCTCTATCTAGTTTATGGGCTGTAATTATTGTCATTTGAAAGAAATCTATGTTTTTAAAAGGCAGTATTTTCTGTGGCTGTTTGAATGTTTTATTTTTTGCCTTCAATTAGAAATGGGAGAAGCTTGGAACTTAGAATATCCTCTTCTTTTTTCCTGGGAGGTAGTAATTGTAAACATTGTTTCATCTATTATGGGTCGAAGACTTTAAAAGTAGTGGAAAATATTTCGGATGCAAAGCTGGCACGAAGGCTGAAAATACACAAGAGAATGTGATTCATCCGAAGGAGTTTTGGGATTAATTGGATGTGCTTTGGTCTAGCTTCATGATCGAGATTAAATTTATACAACAAATGCAATTGATATAAAAATGTATACAGTAAAGCTACAAAATGACCAAATATTTTCTCAAAACTTATTTTTCTAAAATGAAGGAAAATTTTAAGTCTTATTATTTCTATTAGATTAGAAAATATATTTATCCATCTCTTTACATAGCTACACATGTAGTCCTAGTGGATACTTCACTGCTTAACCCCTACGTACAGGAAAGTAGAAATGTTTTCATTGTTTTGACAGGTTTATTGTTCCGCATCTTCAAGTTTTATAATTACCTGCTTATAAAGTCTACAACAAAGAAAAATTATTTATTTTAAAACTTCAAAAGTATTTCCTCTTAATTTGTATTATACAACATATAAATTATGAATAAACATTGAAGCTTTGAATTTTGAAGAAAATATTAGGTATTAAGTTTATTTATAAGATATTTACATGATTGACAAAAAATTACTGGACAAAAATAAACTTTAGTTGAAATCTAAAAATTACTTTTGTCTACTTCATTCTTTTCCTGCTAAATCATGGAAACTTGCTGTACTTAGCAATGAATAACTTGATTTTATCATAGTTGCACAAAAAATACAAAATACAAAACTTATTAATGTCATAGGTTCGTTTGTTTAGAATCAATTCAATTTAATTCTATCCATAGCATTAACATCTTTTCAGAAGGAAATATCAATGAAAATTATTGATCTTTTGACAAAATCTATGTCATGGAGTACATGTTATTTAATTGTTCACTCTTATTAAATAAGCCTTCAAATTGTATTATGTAGCTTAGGAATTTAAACCTAAGTGATATCTAAAATCGGAATAAAATTTTTAGTTATCACTATAGCATATGAAGTGGGAAAAAAGTATGTAGCACCTAAACACCAAAAAACAAGAATATAGTGTGTTTTGTCTATTTATGAATTTAAAAGGATGCAATATCCATGTCTATAAACCTACTCTTCCCTACTATCACAACCCACAATATCACTGTCTTTTCTGTACTTTTGACCTCAGTTTCTGTATCATTCATGTAATTCAATTTAATACTTATCTAAACCCCTAGGTAACTTTTTTCTCTATTCAGAAGAATATTATTATGCCTTAAAAGAACATACATTTTGAGATTCTAACCAAAGCAATGGATCATCTCCTCAGAGGAAAACATGCACATTAGCACACACACAGTCAAAATTTTGAACTCTACAGAGTTAAAAACTATCTTAGTAACTTTTCATCATTAAAGCCGTAATAATTCAAATAATACCGGATGCTGATAACTGATTGATTTTTTTAAATTCAATGGCAGTGAAAACATATGTGTGAAACATTTGTTTGATGTTTTTGTTTTTTAAATTTCTTAAATGAGAACTAAAATTTATGTATTACTGGTAAAAATTGTGTTTAGCTCATATAAATAAGTATTGTTTTGATCATTAAGCCAACTAAAAGGAAGATGGGTACACATCACAAAAATTTAAAGTAGACAAAGGAAATATTCTTGATACCCACTAGCAAAAGTCCTGGGTACGTCACGCCCTTTAAGGGCAGATGCAGATATGCCATTACACTTTTTCATAGCTCAGTCCCCACGTGGATAAATGATCCATTGCTCCCCACAGTGATGATGATGCTTTCCACACAGTGAAAACACAGTAAATATTATTTACTAACCAGAAGACACCATACAATGAATTATTAGTAGGTGGCATCTTTAATGGAGCACATGTAGCAGAGATACACATCTCAAAGAGGCTAATACTAAATTTGGCTACTCCCAACATTTCCAGTCACCCTAGTTAAACTTTCATTTTCAATGGCAAATTTTAATAGTATCATAAAATTATAATATGAGGGGCAGATTCCTAATGCCTTTTGCCAGCTGCCTTTTCCCTGTGGATTTAAATATCTTGTTGATAGATTGCAAGGTAACAATTTTGCAGTTAACTTATGTTGGGAGTATCTTGTTAAAAGTGAGTAACGTATTCAGTGGTAGAGATCCACACTAGCATTCCTTTGGTTCTGCAATATAATCCTTAATGTGAAATGAAGTTTGATTGTTTTAACTACAAAACATAAAGGAGCCTGCACTACATCAAGACCTTTAATGGAAACTAATGGAATTTTTGGCATAAAATAGTAGAATTAATTAGATCCAGTGCTGCACACTGTTTAACTGCTAGCCTGCCATTGTACACGGATTTGAAGTCATACGTACTTAACAAAAGACATGGGTTGATTGCACAAAGGAGTTGAACACTCTTTTCACATTTGCTGTGTAAGTTATTATCCACGGTGAAAAGATTATTGACTTTTTTTAAGGAGATATTATGGAGAGAAATGATTGCTACCAGGATGACTGGTAGAATTATGTATGAGATAAGTAATAACTCTAATTTCTCATCTGCTGAATAAATGGCTTTAATTTTAAAATACTAGTTAGTGCATATGAGATTTCTGCTGAATTGAGCAGAATTATCAACGCTGGCTTTGAAATGTAATGGACACTGAGAGCGAAGCCTAAAACAAAACCTTTTTTCTGTACCTTTGCCTTTCAATAGTTTTTTGTCCTACATTGTTAGTGATGTTCCTTATATCTTATTTCTTCCTAAAGTTTGATCTAAAACTTGCATGTGCTTTACTCTGGATTTATACTAATAGGTTATAGAAAACACCCGTGCCTCTGGTTCTTGTATAAGAAATTGATCTTACTTATTGAGAGTTGACGACAGTTTAGTTAGTCTGGAGAAAAGATCAATTACATCTAGGTAATACTCAGTTAAAAGCCTAAAGGCTTCTTGTGTATTTTTTCTATAATATATTCTTCCCATTATTGTGGTTTTCTCTAACTGAGTACCTCAACTTTGCCTCATCATTATAAATATCTGAAAAGCTTGTTATAAAATAAGTTTCCACAGGCCATCTAATGGAGAACCACAATTCTAGGATGTATGCATGTATTTCCCTACATATACCTACCTCCCTTGTACCCAGGCAGGCTTAAGACATGCAATGAGTTCTGGCCAATGGACCATGAGGAGAGGTGGTGTGTAGTGTCAGGATGTGACCATTAAGAATGAAGTGGTAAGCCTCCCCTCCTTCATTCTTCTCTTGTTCTGTTGTAGAGACATTGGAGGCCATATGTCCCTGATTGTATGTGTATCAGATGGAGAAAAAGGGTCACTTCACATAAATGTGGTGGTCATTAATGCTATTACAATGTATAAATATTACAATGTATAGGCAATCTCTCTTTGTGTGTTCTGATATGCAGATTTCAGTTACCACAGTTTAATTCAATAAATAGCAAAAGTCCTCCAATATCATAATTCAATTCCCTTCACCATTTTCTGTGAGTAATTGTGTAAAGAATGAACTCAATGCTAGCTCTTTGGTCCACAAATCAGTAATTAAATAATACATGTGCATCATGATCAGTGACCAGTTACTTCTACAAAAGCCTATCAAATTGTCACTGCATACATATTATTTAGTCCTCACACAATCAGCAACAGCATCACATGTGTTCGTGTTAACTCCTTATCTCCCAGTGGTAATCTGTGGCATTTGCAAAAATAGATAATCAGTAGAAAGAATTGACCAACAAAAGATGAAAGTGCAGTAAATAAATGAAAACAGATAACACTGGAAGTGATCAATTAAATGTAAATAGATGTACAGAAGAAATAATCTACTCCCATAATGTTGACACTGCTACCATTCCAGAGACCCCAGATATGCAGCTAGACGACTTAGTAAAGGTGAACTTATCAACATAAATTAGGAAACTGTTGTGACGAAAAGGATGAAGATGTCCCAGAGGAAGCGCTGTGGCAAAATACTTGATATTAAAGAAATTCTCAGAGATATTTCACGACATTGAAAATGTCAAGGATATAATGTTGGGAGCTGATCCAAACTTAGAAAGGACTGTGACAATTCACCAAGGCATGGCAAAGATGCTTGCTCCATGTCCTAAGTGATATGATAAGAAAACAAGCACTATTCAAACTAATCAAGTTCTTTTGTTTTTTTTTCAGAGAAATTCATCTCTTCAAATCTCAATGTTTCTAATATTTTAAATTACAGGTTTTTAAATGAAAATCATTTTATATTTCATTTTACATCTATAGCCAACAATAAAAGAATGTTTACTGTTTTGACTAAAATTTGTTAAGGTCACAGAGATATAATTTTTTCTATTGATATTAAGATTGCTTTTCACAGTTTCAATTTGCAGTCATTTTTATATCCCTTACCTTAACATGCAAAATGAAGACTGCTTGTATTTGGTCAAGAATGGTTTGTTAACTGAACGAATAAATGTTAAAGTATCTGGTAGATAATTTTGATGGTAGTATCTTTGTGTACTTCTCAAATCATGTTATAGTCACCATCTACTCCAAGTAGAAGTTAGCATTTTATAAAAAATAAACATGACTCCACTTAACATTTTCCACTTTGTAATAGTTCTCTGTTCTAGTTATAAGGTCCTCCTTTCATGTCCTCATGGTTATCATGTATCTTGTCACCTCATGTTCTTCCCTATGTTTTTCTCTGTCTCTTTCCACCTGCTTAATTCCTCCTTACCTTCAGATTTCAACTGAGGTCTCTTCCTCAGTGAGCCTTCTGGATGTTTCTATGTCAACTCTCTCTTTTACAGCTCATACAGAATTTATTTATCTTTCGTTTACAATAGTTACTACAGTTACCATTTTTCACTTAGTAATTATTTTACTAATTTCTGTCTTAGCCACTCTAGGTTTCTTCATGGCAAGTTTCACATCAAGTACAAAGCACATGCTCACTAACCTCTTGTTAATTTTGGAAAGTGAATGAATATGGAGGCAATGTTGCCTTCTTTTCAAAATATTTTGGTTTTCTTTATTCTAAGTAACTGGTAATTCTAAGTAATGTACTTTTAGCTTGCAAAGGAATCTTATGAGTCACATTGTCCAAATATCTGAATTATTTCTATCCAATTAATAATTTTTTTTTGGTTAGAACTGAGGAGTGCTTGTTTCTAATCAATATTTTTCTTATTAGCTTTTCTAATGGCTGAATTTAGATTATTGACTTCTAATTAAATATAGGGACACTTGAGGGGTATAAAATATTTCTATTTTATAGAAATATTTTAGAATAGAAATATTTTATACCCCAAAATATTTTATATTTCTATTTTATATGGAAATAGAAAATAGAAAAGTACCAAGAAAAATGAAGAAAGCACACAGAAAAGAGGTTGCACATAGAAAAGGCAAGAGATTAGTAATTATTTCTCTTAATTCTCAATACATTTGAAATTTTGCAAATTTCTTATTCATCCTTTAGACAGAAATTTTTACACATTTGAAATTTTACACATTTCTTATAACATTCATCCTTTAGACAGAAATTTTCCCAATTTACTTTGGTAGAAAATAATATTTTGAGAGTTTAACTAATTTGTTCAGGGCTAGTAAGTGATTTATAAAGGATTTGAACTCAGGACTGTCTGACTTCATAATCTCTACCTCTCATCCAGGCTGAATCCTAAGAAAAGACACCAAAATGTTCAGTGTTATTCTGTGGTACCATGGAGGCACCATTTACTGAAGAGACTATCCTTTCCCCACTGTATATTCTCGTCAAAAATTAGCTGACCGTATATGCATGGCTTTATTACTGGAATTTCTATTCTGTTCCATTGTTCTATGTATGTTTCTATGCCAGTACCATACTGTTTTAATTACTATAGCTTTGTAGTATTATTTGAAATCAGAAAGTGTAATGTTTTCAGCTTTGATCTTTTTTTCCAAGATTGCTTCGGTTATTCAGGGTCTTTCCATAGGAATTATAGGATGGTTTCAATATTTCTGAGAAAAAAGTGCTATTATAATTTTTAAAGGCATTGCTTTGAATTTATAAATCACTAGGTATTATGAACATTTCAACAATATTAGTTCTTCCAATTCACAAATAAGAAATATTTTCCTATGTATTTGTGTCTTCTTCCATTTATTTCATCAGTGTTTTATAGTTTTTCAAGAATAGCTCTCTTCTCTTACCTCCTTGGTTAAATGTATTCCTAAGTATATTATTCTTTTTGACAATATTATAAATGGGAATGTTTTCTTATTTGTTTTTTAGACAGTTTGTTGTCAGTGTATAAAAATGCAACTGAAACTGTATGTTGGGTTTGTATTCCAAAACTTCACAACATTTATTAATTCTCATTTATTTTTTATGTAGTCTTTAGGGTGTTCTATATATACGATCAAGTTATATGCAAAAAGAGACAATTCTACTTCTTTCTTTCAAACTTGAATGTCTTTATTGTCTTCCCTTGACTAATTGCTCTGGCTAGAACTTCCAGTACTATGTTGTTTAGAAATGACAAGAGTGGGCATTCTTATCTTGTACATAATGTTAGAGAAATAGCTTTCCACTTTTTGACTTTTATTATGTTGTATTTACATTTTATCTTCATTATGTTGTACATATCTTCTATAACTAATATGTCAAGTTTTAATCATAAAAATGTGTTGAATTTTGCCAAATGCTTTGTCTCCATTGGGATGATCATATGATTTTTATAATATATTCTGTTCATGTAGTATATAACATTTATTGATTTGTATATGTTAAATTATCCTTATATTTCAAAGATAAATCCTACTTGATCATAGTGAATGATTCTTTTAATGTGCTGTTGAATTTGCTTTGCTAAGATTTGGTTAAGGATTTTTGCATCTATGTACTTTTCGTCTAATGTTCTCCTGTGACTTTGGTATCAGGGTAATTCTGGCCTTATAAAATGAGTTTATAAATGTTTCTTCCTCTTCAAGTTTTTGGAAAGAGTTTGAGAAGAAATGGCATTAATTCTTTAATGTTTAGTAGCATTCATCCATGAGCCATCTGATCATGGCTTGTTGTTGCTGTTGGGAGGTTTTTGATTACTGATTCAATCTACTTATATGTTATTGCTCTGTTCAGATTTTTTATATTATCATGATTAAGTCTTAGTAGATTGTAAGTTTTTAGGAATTAATTTCCCTTTTTATTTCTTCTTTAACCCATTGGTTGTTCAGAAGTATGTTGCTTAATTTTCACATATTTGTGAATTATCTGATTTTCTTCCTAGTATTGATTTCTAGTTTCATACCGTTATGGTAGAAAAGATACTTGATATCTTAATATTTTAATCTTTCTAAATCAGTTAAGACTTCCTTTGTGACCTATCATCTGATCTACTCTGGAGAATTCTGTGTGAACATTCTATATGGTAAATGTGTTTCCTACTGCTGTTTGATTAAAAAAAACTTTTATATATGTCTATTAGGTCTATTTGATTTTTAGTGTTGTTTAAGTCTGTTTCCTTATTGATTTTGTTTCTAGATAATCCGTCCTTGTTAAAAGTGGTATATTGAAATCCCCTACTATTATTTTATTGCTATTTCCCTATTCAGTTCTGATAATATTTACTTTATATATCATGATGCTCCAATATTGAGTGCACATATATTTATAATGGTAATGTCCATTCGATACACTCATGACTTTGTTCTTTTGCAATAACTTTCTTTGTCTCATTTTACAGTTTTTGACTTAAAATCTACTTCATCTCATATATATATATATATATAACCAACTCTGCTCTGTTTCGGTTACAACTTGTGTAGAATATCTTTTTTCATCCATTTACTTTTAGATGATGTATGCTATGAAAGCTAGTGAGTCTTTTGTAGATCTTGGGTTTTTTTTTATTATTTAGTCACTCTATATGTTTTGATTGAAAGATTTCATCCATTTGCATTTGAAGTAATTAGTAATTATTGATAGTTAAAGACTTACTCTTGCCATTTTGTTAGTTTTGGGGTTTTTCTTTTTTACGATTTTGTGGTGGCTTTTATTCTCCCTCTCTTGCTGTCCTTCTTGGTGACTTGATAAAATTTTTACTTGTATGTTTTGATTTATTTTTATCATTTATTTATCTAATATATGTTTTACCTTTGTGATTTCCATGAGACATAAAAACTTGATAGTTAAAACAATCTATTCAGCCTGATAACAACTTAATTTTTGTTACATATTGAAACTCTATATTTTCATTCCTGAACATACATTTTATGATATTGATGTAACAATTTACAGTTTTTTATATGGTGTATGCATTACATAATTGCTGTAGCCATAACTATATTGAATACTTTGCCTTTTAACTTTTAAGCTAGAGTTAAAATTAATTTGTGCAACATCATCACACTACTTTTCAGACTTTGACTATATTTTTCCCTTACCCATCATATGTTTTCATGTTGCTAATTAGCAACTCCTCATTTCATTTTTTGAAAATCAGGTCTAATAGTGATGAAATCTCACAATATTTGTTTGTCTGGAAATGTCCTTATCATGCTTCCATTTCTGAAGAATAGCCTTGCCAAGTATAGTATTTTTGTTTGGTTTTTTTTTTTTTCAGCACTTTCATTATGTCATCCCATATTCTCCTGCTCTGTAAGATTTGTGTTGAGAAATCCACTGATAGTCTTATGAAGATTCCCTTATATGTGATGAATTGTCTTTCTCTGGCTGCTTTCAAAATTCTCTTTGATTTTTGACAATGTTATTAGAATGTGTCTCGTTAAAAGCCTCTATGTTCAACATATTGGGGTTATTTGTGCTTCAACAATCTGGATGTTCATTTCAATATCTAGATTTGGGGTGCTTTCTGTCATTATTTCTTAAAATAAGTTTTCTGGTCCTTTGTCTTTCTCTGCTTCTTCTGGAACTTTTATAACTTGTACATTAGTTCACTTGATGGTGTTTCATACATATCATCAGATTTCTTTACTCTTTTTCATTCTTTTATCTTTTTATTCCACTAATTGGATCATTTCAAATTATCTGTCTTTGAGTTCACTGACTCTTTTTTCTACATAATTAAATATGCTGTTGTAGCTCTCTTTTGAAGTTTTCAGTTTGAACATTGTATTCTTCAGCTGAGCTTCTTTCAGATCATTATTTCAAATTTGTTTTCAGGAAATTCATAGATCTCCATTTCAGTGAGCTCAGTCACTGGAGCTTTATTTTATTTTATGACAGTATTATATTACCTTGATTGCTCATGTTCCTTGAATCCTTGCATTACCTTCTTCACATTTAAAAAACAACAATTGCCTTCTCTAGTTGTTACTGACTGGCTAGAGGAGAGAAAGACTTTCAACAGTCAACCTGGCTGGAGAGATTCTGGAGGGCTTGTAGATCTTTACCATGAATACATCTGCTCCACTTCTCTTGTTTCTTCTTGGGGAGGATGTCTTGGGATTGTGTGTCTTCTTTTGATCCTGCAAAGCCAGGCTTGGTGCTGAGACCCTCTCATTTATTTTCCCTAGGACAGTACCCTAATGAGTTTAGGCCTGCATGCCTTCTCCCAATACAGCAGAGTTAAGCTGGTTGCTGAGATCCACACCTGTTATTAAGATCCGCTCAATGTCCAAGAGAGCTCATATGTGTCATCTAGGGAGATATATTGAGTACCATGCATGGAGTTGCATAGGGTGCCAGCCACAGGATAGTATATGGGATGCTCGGGGCATTCCTTGATAGGTTAGGGAGGTCCACAAAAGAGTCATCCTGCAGGTTCGTGGGAAGACTTCTTGATGTAGTCCTCAAACCGGTTAGCAGGAATTGTGGCCAGCTGTTGAGATTCATGCTCTAGTTTCTGTTATTTTCTGACCTTTCTGTTCCTAGTTGTTACCACATGATACAGCCATGTTGATTCCCTCAACGTCCTGGGTTGGGCAAGACAAACATAGGCCTTCTAGGTATTTCACTTGTTCCTCACTTTCCTCTGAATGAGAAATCTCTGTGACGCTGCTTATCTTACCTTCCTCAGTGTGTCCACTCTTGAATTTTTTGGACCACCAAATGCTGAAATCACTCAGTTGTACTTTGGGACCTCTTTAAAGTATTCTTATTTGTGGTTTGTTTCTATGGGGAAATGAGAGCTGGAACTTCCTATTTTGCCATTTTGCTGATGTCATTCCCACTTATCTTTTTTTCTTTATCCTCTCTATCCTTGGTGATATGGGCTTTAATACATTGTAAAACTCTCGATTACTAAGATTACAGATCTTCCATTACTAAGATTAAAGTACTTCCATTACTTTCATCTCAACAGGAAACTTAAAGACAGACAATTCTGAGTTTGGCATGGTATGGTATAACAAGTGTACTGTATTTTAATGGTTTGTATTCTGGGAGTTATCAGGACCTGAAAATCAATCAGCTGAAGCATTCATTGAACTCTTATAGGACTCTCTTGTTAAGGTGCTAGGAAAGCTTGGCCCAAGTCCATCTGTAAGCAGGTCTTCCTAAAGTATAGTGGTATACTAATAGCTCATCTAATAATATGTATTCACAGTGTAAGTATATTTTATTTATCACATCATATGTTTGGTGATTTTGTTGTAGTGCTATGGCAATGGACAGTTGGTGGCTTTTCTTTTTTAAAGAAAATTAAGTTAATTTTAAATCAATATTTATTTCCTATTGCATATTGTTCTAGAAGTTTAAAGAACTTAGACCAAGAGTCACCTGAGAGAGAAAGAATGATGTTTTCATGGTCTGTTTATACAGGACACTATCCATATTCATAATTTTCACTCCTCTGCCTTGTCACTGCCAGAAATGTCCAAGAGTGTCAACTAAGCCAGCCCTATTGACCTAGTTGCTTCATGTCAGCAAAAGTTAAATACAGATGTATCACACTTTATCTAAAAAGACTGTTGGTCTTCATATTCAAATTAATCTGGATCTGCTACAATTGTATCACAAATACTTAATATTTGTTCTAAGTTTTTACATTTATCAGAGTCAAGTACAGTGAGGATGTAGAGAAGGGGAAAGCCATCCAATTGAAGGTCAAATCAGTAAGTCCTAATCAAGTTCTTGATATAATATTTACCTTTTTAACCTTGTGCATGTGTATCAATATATATCGGAGTTGGAAAACCCATATATCAAATGGATATAAGCTACTCTATTTATTTATAATTTTCTAGAGAACAAAATTTTCAAGGTTTTAATCGCCTGTATTCTCATACCTAATGTACATTTTCACAGTTTGTATTTCTGATCCCTTTAAACATAATGACTGAGAAATATTCTACCTTTATTTGATATAGGAGAATACTGAATTGTCTGATTAATGAAATTTTAAATGAGACCTGTATTAGTCTGTTCTCACATTGCTATAAAGATGTACCTGAGACTGGGTAATTTACACAGAAAAACGGAGGTTAATTGGCTTATGGTTCTGTGGGCTGTACAGGTCTGCTTCCGCATAGGTCTCAGGAAACTTACAGTGATGGCAGAAGGTGAAGGGGAAGCAAGCACATCTTACGAGGCAATAGCAGGAGAAAGAGAGAGAAGGGGGAGGTGCTGCACATTTTAAACAACCAGATCTTGTGAGAACTCTATCATGAGACAGCATTAGGGGGATGGTGCTAAACAACTGGAAACCACTCCCATAATTCAATTACCTCCCACCAGGCTCCACCTCCAACACTGTGGATTACAATAAAACAAGAGATTTTGGTTGGGACACAGAACTAAACCGTATCAATGCCTTAGGTGAATGAGTAAGCAAATTTCTTTTGTCAAGGGCTGGATTGTAAACATGTAGGTTTCGTGAGCTATAGGGTCTCTGTCACAAGTACTCAACTCTTTCGTTGTAGCAACAAAAGAGCTACATAAACTATGTAAATAATGAGATGTAGCAATATGCATTAGTCCATTCTCACACTGCTATAAAGAGCTACCTGATAAATTTCTAAAGAAAATAGGTTTAATTGACTCCTAGTTCACAGGCTACACAGGATGCCTGGCTAGGGAGGCCAGGAAATTTACAATCATGGCAGAAGATCGAATGAGAAACAAGCACATCTTTATATGGTGGCAGGAGAGAGCGAGCTAAGGGGGAAGTGCTACATATAAAATTTTACTTATGGACACTGAAATCTGAATTTTTATAATTTTCACATGTCACAACATGTGAAATTTGAATTTTTTCCGGTCATTAAATGTATACACACACACACACACACACATACACAGAGTTTGTTAGCTTGTGGCCCAAAGACAAATGGCTGACTAGATTTGGTCCATGGGTCATAGTTGTTCCTACCTTAGTATTCTTACTTATTTTCACTAGAGGATAAGGTTTAAATTTGTTTCTGAAGCTACCAAAAATCTTATGCAGAAGGAGATACCACATAACCTACAAACGCTAAAGGGAATGTGACTTTCTGCAATATAATTGTAAAATTATCTTTTGTTATCTATAAGTTCTCTATATGTATTTTATTCAATATATATTCAAAAATAACAAATGGCATACACATTTCACTCTCTTGGAAGTGACCAAGTTGTTAGCTCATCTATCAGCCGTTAGTGATCAAGCTAGAGATTTGGCTAATATGTAAAATAAATATATTTTAAAAGGCCAAAATGTCAACAATTATCAAGGTATTTGGATCTACAGCAAGTACTAGGTTATAAGAACAATTAGTATATATTTTTTGTTTCTGCTGTTAGCAAAATATTTTTACACATTATACATATCTTATTTGCTTTTACAACAACCCATCATGATATTAGTATTACCTATATATAGCAGAAACAGTACCTAAGCACCCAGGCAGCAGCTCTCAATTGCAATAAAAGTAAATCTAATGTTGAGAACAACTTAGAACAAACTCGAGTCCAAATAGAAGACAGAATTAAACAAACAAGACTTTTTTTTCTTATCAACTGTCCCATCATATTTCCAAAAGGTTCCAAATCTATTGTTAATAGAGCAGAAGGGAAGGAATAAAAAAAGAGAAGTGTTGGGGAGAAAGGAGATCCTATTTGTTGAGTGCCTAGAATACACCAGGCAAATAATAATATTAATAACAATAAATAGACTTTGGACAAAATGTGTGAGAAGAGGAAACAATAGTTTTAGCAGTCTAACTCTACTTGACACAGCCCATACTCTAATAAACTCCTACCTTAAATGGTATTAAGTGCCATCTGTGCCTTACCTTCTTTGCCCTTACTATGCCAGCTATAGTGTTTATGGTTCTTTTTATCTCTCTAAACTAACCTATTGTAACTAATAACCAAGTAAGAAAAACTGGGCCTCACGGAGGTTAATGCGTCTAAGTTCATAATCTAATAAAAAGAATCAAGGACAGGACTTGGACCACATCAGACTCAACTGTCTTTTAATGTAGATATTACCAAATTTGTATGACTTTTATGATAAGAAATTAGACTGTGAAATTACTTTTTAGCAGATTGACAGGAAAGTTATTGCGTTAAATTATATCCATTTTAGGCATGGCTTTATAATAACCATAGAAATGATATGGAATATCTATACAGTAGAAATTTTTTATTATTCTTTATCTGAGCCTCTTAAAGAGAAGAATATCTATCATTGTGGATTCAAAGATGTCCACTAATATTTCCGTACTCGGGCCTTTGATATAGCACAGTTCAGTAAGTCTTTTTTCCTCGAGCAAGCTAGCAAGGGATACTAAGAGAAAGTTTAACAGCAATAATCAAAAGAAACTTGGGGTTGAACACTGATCCCATTATAGCAAATGATTAGTCCGGGCGGACCTCTCTTGATGTCCAGTGACTGTTGGTAATCCTGAAATAATCAGGCAGCTGCTATACAGCAAGAAAATGTCAAGTCGAACACCTGGGTGTTAAACATTTACACGTGCTTGTAGGCCACTTTGGATCTAGCTGCCCAACATGCCAAATGTCAGTGGCTTCACATAGGTTAGGAGGAAGTCACCTCATTAGAACATAGCTAGAGTTTGCTTAGAGTCAAAAGGCACAAATAACACTGTATCCTTTAGACGGAGGGTGGTTATTTTCCTGTGCACTGAACTCGCTAGTATTTTTGAGTAGCTCAGGTCCTCTATTGTCTATGTGTCTATAAACTACTCTCTTCTTTTTACAAAAGAACATAGCAATGGCTTCGTTTTTCCAAGCAGAACAATACAAATTACTGTTTAATGGCCTAGGATGCCATTATACGAAAGAGCAGCCTGCACTGGCAACTCCAAATTACACTTGGAGTTCTTCAAGGAGTTAATGACTGGTGGCTACAACACTGTATACAGGGGTAATCAGCACCAGATAAGATGGCATCCTGGCTCTCAGGATGTTGTGCAGACAGAAGTATGTTGTCTGATTGCCTTCCTTAACCTTCAATTTAGTTCTGTTTCCCTTCCTATTGTACTGCAGATGCAGTAATTACTTTGCAAAGAGCTTGGGGAAAATGGACTCACAAGCCAACTCATTTTCTTTTTCAAAGAAGCTGCCCAAGTTCATAAACTATAGTGAGAGCCTTACTCAAATCAATGTAGAGTTTATAAGTGAAAAAGGACAAAGAGCATAACACAAATTGAAACTGGATTTTTCCATCCAATTTAGAGGACAGCAAATTTGATTTAAGAAATACAATGTTAAGAAAAAGGAACAACCTGTATTAAGTCAAGGGCTCACACACAAAAAGTAGCAAGTCCATGGGGAACCTTTTGATTCTACCATAGCTCCCGACATCATACATCTCTCCCAGTTCTATAATTTGGAAAGTGATTTTTAGAACATAGTCTATTTAGAATACAGTCTTAATTTGGCCACATAAAAACCATTTATCTCTATATTTTACATGATTATCATAAATAATGTGAAATTATTTTAAAGTTTAAACTATGAATTTTTATTTTGGCAAGTAGTTATAAATTTTGGTTAAGAAAATCATTGTTGTACATATTTGACTGGAATAAAGATTGGTCTCATACCACAGAATCAATCAAACTTTCTACCCAGTCTGAAGATTAATTTATTCAATCAAAATTGAAGGTGGCTCCTAAAGAGACAGTTTCCTCTCCATCTCCTCAGTAACCTGGCGACATTCTTGGTAACTCGGATTTCCGAGTGTGGTAGAAACTTTTAGCCAAACTTGAGCTTTTAGGACATTATAGGAACTTGCCACCAAGCCAAAGGAATTGATGGAGTTGCAGAGTACATTTTCAGAAGCCTTAATGGTTCGGAACAATACAGTTTCAAACATGACTGCAACGGCATTGCCCTTCCAGTAGTGCTAACTGAACTGCAAATGCTTCTCCACCTACAGTGGATTTACAATCTGATAAACTCATTGTTAAGTCGAAAATATCATAAATCAAAAATGTATTTAATACACCTAACCTGCCGAACAGTGTAGCATAACCTACTGAAACATGCTCAGAGCATCGTGTTACCTTATAGATGGGCAAAATTATCTAACACAAAGCTTACTTTTCAGTGAAGTGTCTACTGTATTGCATGTCCCAAATTACACATGTATCACTATTTTAAAAGAAAATAACAACATAGTAAACAGTCACTCAAATAATAGAAGGAAAAACCAAAAAATGTTTATTACTAAATTGGAGCTATGTCTTAACTATACCTTTAAAATAAATGAAGATATATGACATTGGTTAAAAGTACAGGCCCTATCACTTATTACTTGTGTGATCTTAGACAAGTTATATGAATTTCTTTATTTTCTTCTTTAGTTAAATGGGAATGATAATAGTAGCTTCTACATAATAAAGTTGTTTTAGGATTACTTGAGATGAAGCAGGTAAAAGGCAAAGAAAAGGTTCAGCAAATGTTCTCTTCTGTTGCCATCATCATAGTCTTCAATAATCATTAAAATTATCTGAAGAACATAAGAGGAAAAGGCTGCATTTTCACTAGTGTGATGAAGAAAATCTTCCCAGAAGTGTACTTTGCAGAATAGTTTGAAGGACTTGGAATGTCAATTACAAGAAGGAATAAGTATAAGTAGAAAAGAACATGGAAAAAGTTGAGGAGAACTCAAAATAAATAGATGGACAGATAAGCTGTCTTGACTTTACATGTGGTAGTGAGCCTCCAAGAGGGCCCACAATCACCCCTGCCTCTTGCTATCCCCAGCCTTGTGTAACACTCTCTCATGTTGTACCAAAGGTAGTCTGTGTGACCGACAGGCTGTGGCAGAGAGATGGGTTATCACTTCTGAAACTGGGTTTTATAAGATATTTCTGCTTTCATGTCTCTCTTTCTCTCTGTCTTTCTCTCTCTTTTCTCTCTCTCTTTCTCTTTTCTCTGTTTCTCACCCCCCCACACACACACACACACTCACACCAACTAAAGTCTCCTGCCAATAGCCACAGGGGTGCTCTAATTAGGCTTCAGAGGCTGTAGCACTGGTTCTACAGCTTCATTGCTATCTCATGAGAGACGCTTAGCTGAACCACCCAACTAAGCTGCCCCCAAATTCCAGATCTTCAGAAAGTGAGATAATATCTGCTTTAAGCCATTCAATTTGAGGTGCAATCAGTTCTCTATAGCCATGGATTCTGCATCCATGATTCAACCAGCCATGGATTGGTTGAATAGTCACACACACACACAAAAAAAATGATACAGCAATAAAAAATAGTACAAACTTTAAAAATACAGTATAACAGCTATTTACATAGCCTTTTACATTTTGTTAATTATCATAAGTAATCTAGAGGTAATTTAAAGTATATAGGAGGATGTGCAAAAGTTATATGCAATTACTTTGGCATTTGCCAACATCTTAGCTGTCACATTACCTATTTCATTGTGTCTAAAATATAATTCAGGCATTTGGAACTAGGAGACAATGTTGGTTTATTTAAAGACAAAAAGAAAAAACACTCTGGTAATGAGTAAGTTTTTCAACCAAAAAATGTTTTTAAGTTGTAGGATATGAATAGCTGAATTAGAGCTTGGTTCTAAAATGAGGCTCAATAATAAAATTAATTTAAATGCACAGCACTCTCATATGTCATAAAGTTTTAGAAAGTGTTAAGAGTTTGCAACATACATATATTTGAGAATGTATACTTAACTGTTTAAATTTTCTTAAATTATACTATATTGAATATTTCTATTTTGGGGACTTGAGCATCCCCAAATTTTGGTATCCTCAGGGGTCCTGGAACCAATCCCCTGCAGATACCAAGGGACAACTCTAATTTGTTTTGTGGGAGTAGAAGGTGGATAACTAATACTTTACAAACTGTTATTTTAATGTGAAAATAGATCTTCAGAATCTATTTTCCTTTATCACCTTCATTATCATTTTCTGGGGGTTCCTATTAATTATAAATAAAGGTAATTCTACTTCTTAAGAATAGAAAAAAAAATCAGGAATATTACATATAAAGTTTGAAAAATTTCTTTTTGGAAAGTAGCTGTCACATTACCTATATCATTATGTCTAAAATACAATTCAAGCATTTGGAACAAGGAGACAGTATTGGTTTACTTAAAGACAAAAAACAAACAAACAAAAACAAAAAAATCCTCTGGTAAGAAATAAGTTTTTCAACGAAAACTTTTTTTTTAAGTTGTAGGATATGAATAGCTGAATTAGAGCTAGGTTCTAAAATGAGGCTCAATAATAAAATTAATTTAAATGCACAGCACTCTCATATGTCATAAAGTTTTTGAAAGTGTTAAGAGTTTACAACATACATATATTTGAGAATGTATACTTAACTGTTTAAATTTTCTTAAATTATACTCTATTGAATATTTCTATTTTCACAGCAATATTTCAGAATTTTAATGTATAAAGGCAATATAATAAGTATAAAAATAGAAACAAAAATGCAGTTCCATCTTTCTAGTTCTCTAATTTCAGATGTTTTTGTATTTGTACCGCAAATTTTCCCATATATAGAAAAATCACACTTCTGTAAGTCTGTATTTATAATATCAACACTAGTTTTTTAAATTAAAAAAAGTTAGGATATAAGTAGCACATAGAAGGCAGTTTTTAAAACTCTTTGCAAATATGAACTTAACAAATATCTATTATTAATATTTTGTTCATTATCCTAGAAGCCTCTTTATTATCTCACCCTGATCATTTATAAGTGGGAATACAACATGCCAAAACCCAAGATCCACATTGCTAACAGGGAGAACCCGAACAGCATTAGCTTTGGTCACACGGTCAGTCTCTAGGCACCAGGTTTGTTGAAGAGGAAATGGAAAACAATTGAGAACATCTTGATACAATTCTTACCATGACTTGAGAGAGAGTAGAATGAGCTGATCTCAAGTGAAAGGATTCCAGGAAGTGGAAAACGTAGTGGGTACCAAACACAGGAAGCATTCTGCAGGAGTAAAACCATAACAGGGAATTCTCAATGAGTGCTCCTTTCTACCACATCACTCTCCTTTTTCCGTATCACCTATTTTGACTCCATTCCCTCACCTCTTATTCTCTCCAATCTGCCTTTTACTCTTACAAATTCACAGAAATATTCCAAGAAAGATGTAGTGTTCTAATTCTGTCCAGAGATTTTATCATACTGTAACATTTTAGTTTCAAATCTTTATCCTATTTGATTTTTTTTGAAGAGTTTGAGATCATTATCCATCTATTTTTTGCCTTCTTGAAAGTCTTTTTATTGACTTCCAGGATGTTCCTCGCTTCTGGTTCCACCTTTCCCTGGAATAGGACTCCTCTTTTGGTTCTAATGCCTTGAATCTTGAAATCTTTTAATGATGTTTAAACAGTGAAAAGTTTCAAATAAAATTTTTTATTAAAATTTGAAACATGCAGAATTCATACCAGTACAGCTTGAAAACTTGAATAAATGAGGAAAAAATTATGGAAACAATTTGAAGAACTTTAATGGGAACATATTTTGCCTTATATATTTACATTCTGGAAATTTTCAATGTCACATTTAACATTAACTACTGATCCTAAACAAGCTATTCAGGGTAGGTTAAAGTCATATCTTTTAAACTAAAGTTTATTCTAAATTTAGACACACTGGCATTTTATCCTTTGTTAATAATGATCTTCCAGCTAACCTAACAAGTGGAAATAATAAAGGTTATTAAACATTCATAGGATTCCTAATTTCAATAAGTTCTATAAATATACTATACATGAAGGTAATGTATCAAGGGTTTTGGAATTTGGGATAAAGCTGTATGGGTTATTTTCATTAAAATGGTTTTCTGTATCTGAACAATCTATGTTATTCATTTCTATATATCATGTTCTGATTGTGTTTTAAGCCATTTTTCGTTCTTACAGCCATCGGATTCATTAAAATTTATTACAGCTTTATTAAATACAGGTAGCAATATAAAATATACCCAGACTAAATCATTTGTGACAGTTCTGGTGTCAATCTATTTAAAATAAGGTAATGCCCTTGTGCCTTGTGCTAACTTAGTAGACCTTCATGAAAGTACTTTCACAAGTGTTTCTATTCTGTCTAATTAATCAATGTTGGTAAACCTCATCATTTTTTCTAAGACACAATTTTCTTATTTGTAAAATGGAAGTAATGACTACCTCACATAATTGTTTGTATTTTTTTAGTAGTCTGATACAAATATGCAGGCATACCTCAGAGATATTGCAGGTTCAGGTCCAGACCACCACTAGAAGCAAGTTGCAATAAAGCAAGTGACAATAATTTGTTGCTTTCTCAGTGTGTATAAAATTTACGGTATACTATACTGTAGACAATTAAGTATGCAATACCGTTATGTCTAAAAATGTTAATACCTTAATAAAAATAATTTGTACCTGAAAAATGCTAATTATCATACGAGACTTCAGCAAGTCATAGTCTTTTCACTGGTTGAAGGTCTTTCCTTGAAATTGATGGCTGCTGACATCAGGGTGGTGGTTGAAGGTTAAGGGAGCTGTGGCAATTTCTTAATATTAGGCCCAGTGAAGCCTGTTGCATCGATTGATTCTTCCTTTCACAAAATAATTTTCTGTAGCATGCAATGCTGATTAATAATAGCATTTTACCCACTGTAGAACTTCTTTCAGAATTAGTTAAGACTCAAACCCTGCCACTATTTTATCAACTAATTTTATGTAGTATTCTAAATCCTTTATCATTTTAACAGTGTTCACAGCATCTTCACCAGAAGTAGATTCCAGCTCAAGAACACTCTCTTTGCTCATCCATAAGAAACAACTTCTCATTCATTAAAATTATGTAATGAGATTGCAGCACTTCAGTCACATTTTCAGGCACCACTTCCAACTCTAGTTCTCTTGCTATTTCCATGATATATGCAGTTACTTCCTCCACTGCAGTCTTAAACCTCTCAAAGTCATCCATAAGGATTGGAATCAACTTTTTTCAACCTCACATTAATGTTGGTATTTTGACTTCCACTCATGAGTCACAAATATTCTTAAGGGCATCTAGAAAGTTGAATCCTTTTCAGAAGCTTTTCAATGTACTTTGTCCAGACACATCATAAAAATCACTATGGCAGTTGTAGCCTTACTGAATGTATTTCTTAAATGATAATACTTCCAAGTTATACTACACTTTGATCCATGGGTTGCAGAATGGATATTGTGTTGACAGGCATGAAAACAGCATTAATTTTTTAATAAATCTCCATCAGAACTCTTGGGTGACTAGGTGTACTATCAATGAGCAACAAGGTTTTGAAAGGAATCTTCTTTCTGAGCAGTAGATCTCAATAGTGAGCTTAAAATATTCAGTAAACTATGCTGTTTGTAGAGCACAGGCAGAGTAGATTTAGCATAATTCTCAAGAGCCCTAAGATTTTCAAAATTGTCAGTGAGCATTGGCTTCAATTTCAAATCACCAGGGCATCAGCTGCTAACAAGAGAGTCAACCTGTCCATCGAAGCCAGGCATTAACTTCTTTCTAGCTATGAGAGTTTTAGATAGTATCTTCTTCCAGTAGAAGGCTACCTAATCTACACTGAAAAATATGTTGTTTAGCATAACCACTTTCATCAATTATCTTTGTCTGATCTGAAATCAAAACATCTACAACATATATATAAAATACAAAGCAAGAAATTAAAATATACCACCAGAGAAAATCAGTGTTACAGGAAGGAAAAAAAGGAAGGAAGAAAAGAAGGAAGAAAGAAAAAAGACCCAAAGGAAGGAAGGAAGGAAGGAAAGAAGGAAGTAAAGAAGGAAGGAAGGAGCCACAAAAACAATCAGAAAACTAATAAAATGACAATAGTAAGTTATTACTTATCAATAAAAACATTAACTACAAATGGACTACAATATCCAATCAAAAGACACACCGTGGCTGAATGGGTAAAAAACAAGACCCAACAATCTGTTGCCTATAAAAACGCACTTTACCTGTAGAGACAAATCTAGATTCTAAATAAAGAGATGGAAAAAGATATTCCATGCAAATGAAAACCAAAGAAGAGCAGATATATCTACACTTGTATCATACAAAATAGATTTCAAGGTAAAAACTATAAAACGAATCAAGCAAAGTCATTATATAAGGCGATAAATTCAGGAAGAGGATATAACAAGTGTAAATATATATGCACCCAACATTGGAGCACCAGATATATAAAGCAAATATCTTCAGAGCTAAAGAGAGAGATAGATGTCAATACAATAATAGCTGGAGACTTCAGCACTCTACTTTCAGAACTGGATGATGACAGATCATCTAGCTACAAATTCAACACAGAAACATTGGATCTAATCTGCACTATAGATCAAATGGACCTAATAAATGTGTACAGAACATTTCATCCAATGGCTGCAAAATACATATTCTTCTCCTCAGCACATGGATCACTCTCAAGAACAGATCTTATGTTAGGCCACAAAACAATTCTTACAAAATCAGAAAAACATGATATCAAATCAAGATTCTTCTCTGATCACAATGGAATAAAATTGGAAATCAATAACATGAAGAAACTACAAATATGTGGAAATTAAACAATATCCTCTTGAATGACTAGTGGGTCAATGAAGAAATTAAGAAAAAAAATTAAAAATTTCCTGACACAAATGAAATGGAAACACAACATACCAAAACCTATGGCATACAGCAAAAGCAGTACTAAGAGGAAAATTTAGAGCAATAAGCACCTATACAAAAAAGTAGAAAACCTTCAAATAAACAACCTAACATCTAAAGGAACTAGAAAAGCAAGAGCAAATCATACCCAAATACTAGAAGAAAAAAAAAGAAAGATCAGAGTAGGAATAAAAAAATCAAAACAAAAAACACAATACAAAGCAAAACAAAAAAAGTGACTTTTGAAAAGACAAAAGCAACAAGCTTTTAGCTAGACTAAATAAGAAAAAAAGAAAGAAGACTCAGATAAATAAAAATCAGAGATGAAAAGGGAGACATTAAAATTGATAATTCAGAAATTAAAAGGATCATCAGAGACTACTATGAGAAACTATATGGCAAAAAATAAATAAATAAAACCTAAAAGAAATAGATAAATTCCTAGACACATACAATCTACCAAGATTCAACCATGAAGAAATGTAAAACCAAAACCTGAATCAACCAATAACAAATAACAATCAAAGCCATAATAAAAAGTCTCCCAGCAAAGAAAACTCAGGACTCTATGGTTTAAATGTTGAATTCTACCAAGTATTTAAATAAGTATTAACACCAATCCTACCCAAACTATTCCAAAAAGCAGAATAGCAGGACATTTTTCCAAATTCATTATACAAGGTCAATATTACCTTGATACCAAAAACAAAGACACGAAAGAAAGAGAGAGAGAGAGAGAGAGAGAGAGAGAGAGAGAGAGAGAAAAGAAAGAAAGAAAGAAAGAAAGAAAGGAAGAAAGAAACAGAAATAAAGAGAAAGAGAAAGGAAAAGAGGAAGGAAGGAAAGGAAGGAAGGAAGGAAGGAAGATTAAAGACCAATATTTATGTTGAGCATTTATGCAAAAATCCTCAACAAAATACTAGCAAACTGAATTCAACAACACACTAAAAAGATCATTCAGCATGATCAATAGGGATTCATGCCAGTGGTGCAAGGATAATTCAACATTTGCAAGTCAGTCAATGTAATACATCATTTGAACTGAATGAAGAACAAAAACCATATGATCCTTTCAACTGATGCTGAAAAAGCTTTGATAACATTCAGTATCTCTTCATGATAAAAGCCCTCAAAAAACTGGATATAAGGCTAGGCGCCATGACTCATGCCTGTAATCCCAACACTTTGGAATAAAAAGGTGGGTGATCACATGAGCCCAGGAGTTTGCCAATAGCCTGGGCAGCATGGCAAACCCTGCCTCTATTTGAAAAATACAAAAAGTAGCTAGGCATGTTGGTGCACATCTGCAGTCCCAGCTGCTCAGCAGGCTGAGGTGGGAGGATTGGTTGAAACTGAGAAGTTGAGACTTCAGGGAGTCATGATCGTGCCACTACACTCCAGCCTGGGTGACAGAGTGACACCTTGTCTAAACAACAACAACAATAACAACAAAACAAAACTTTGGGAGGCTGAGGTGGGTGGATCACAAGGTCAGGAGATGGAGACCATCCTGACTAACACGGTGAAACCCCGTCTCTAAGAAAAATACAAAAAATTAGCTGGGCATCGTGGCAGGCACCTGTAGTCCCAGCTACTAGGGAGGCTGAGGCAGGAGAATGGCATGAACCCAGGAGGTGGAGCTTGCAGTGAGCCGAAATCACGCCACTGCACTCCAGCCTGGGCGACAGAGCAAGACTTCATCTAAAAAATAAATAAAAACAAAAAACAAACAAATATATACTACAGACTCATAGCTGGTATCCTGTTGAATGGGAAAAAACTGAAAGCCTTTCCTCTAAGAACTTGAACAAGGCAAGGATGCCTACTCTCACCACTGTTATTCAAATAGTACTGCACGTTCTAGCTAAAGCAATTCAACAAGGGAAAGAAAATGCATCCAAACTGCAAAGGAAAATGTCTAATTATCTTTGTTTGCAGTTGATATGTTCTTATATTTGAAAAAACCTGAAGACTTCACAAAAAGTATTAGAACTGACCAAAAAAAAAAAAAAAAAAAGTAAAGTGGCAGGATACAAAATTAACATACAAAAATCAGTAACATTTTTATATGTTGACAGGGAATAATCTGAAAAAGAAATCAAGAAAGTAATCCCATTTACAATAGCTACAAAGAAAACAAAATACCTAGGAATAAAGCCAAAGAAATAAAAGATCTCTACAATGAAAAGTATAAAATATTGAGGCAAGAAATAGAAATGTTCACAAAAATGAAAGGATTTTTCATATCCATAGACTGGAAAAATCAATATTGTTAAAATGTTCACACTACCAAAACTATCTACAGATTCAATACAATCTTTATCAAAATACCAAAATACCAATCTTTACATTCTTCACAGAAACAGAAATAACAATCCCAAAATGTATATGAAACCATAAAGGACCCAGAATAGCCAAAGCTGTCTTGAGCAAAAAGAACAAAACTGGAGGAATCACATTACTTGACTTCAAATTATACTACAGAGCTATAGAAACCAAACCTGCATGGTACTGGCATAAAAACAGACACAAAGACCGATGAAACAGAATAGAGAACCCAGAAATAAATCCATACATCTAAAGTGAACTCATTTTTGACAAAAGTGTCAAGAACATACATTGGAGAAAGGACAGTTTACACAATAAACGGTGCTGGAAATCTATATCTCCATATGCAGAAGAACGAACCTAGATGTCCATCTCTCGCCATATACAAAAATCTAATCAAAATGAATTAAAGACTTAAATTTAAATCTCAAACTGTAAAACTACTAAAGGGAAACATTAGGAAAACTCTTCAGGACAATGGCCTAGGCAAAGATTTCTTGAGCAATACCCCACAAGCTCAGACAATGAAGGCAAAAATGGACAAATGGGATCACATCAAGTTAAATATCTTCGGCACAACAAAGGAAACAATCAACAAAGTGAAGAGACAACCCAGAGAATGGGAGAAAATATCTGGAAACTATCCATCTGACAAGGAATTAATAACAAGAAAATATAAGGAGCTCAAACAACTCTAGAGGAAAAAAAAATCTAATAATCTGATTTAAAAATGGGCAAAGGATCTGAATAGACAGTTCTCAAAAGAAGACATACAAATGGCAAACACATGTAGAAAAAGGTGCTCAACATTACTGATCATCAGAGAAATGCAAATTAAAACTACAGTGAGCTACCATCTCACCCCAGCTAAAAAGGCTTATATCCAAAAGACAGGCAATAACAAATGCTGGTGGGGATGTGGAGAAAGGGTAGCTCTCATACACTCTTGTCAGGCATGTAAATTAGCATAGCCACGGTGGCTAACAGTATGGGGGTTCCTCAAACATTTAAAAATAGAACTACTATGTGATCCATAATCCCACTGCTAGGTATACACCCCACAAAAAGGAAATCAGTATATTGAAGAGATATCTGAACTCCCATATTTATTGTAGCACTATTCATAATAGCCACAATTTGGAATAAACCGAAGTGTACATCAACAGACCAATGAGTAAAAGAAAACATGGTACATATACACAATGGAGTGCTATTCAGCCATCAAATGGACTGAGATCCTGTCATTTGCAACAACATGTATAAAAATGGAGGACATTATTAAGTGAAATAAACCAGGCACAGAAAGACAAACTTTGCATGTTCTCACTCATAACTGTGGGAGCTAAAAATAAAAACAACTGAACTCATGCAGATAGAGAGTAGTATGATGGTTACCACAGGCTGGGAAGGGTAGTGTGGGGGTAGGAAAGAAATGAAGATGGTCAGTGGGTAAAAGCATATAGTTATATACAAATAATAAGATCTGGTATTTGATAGCACAACAGGATGACTACAGTCAGTAATAATTTGTTGTATACTTTAGAATAACTGAAGGAGTACAATTGGATTATTCAAAACACAAGTAAATAATAAATGCTTGAGGTGATGGATGCCCCACTTACCCTGATGTGATTATTAAACATTGTATGCCTGTATGCAGATATCTCAGGTACTCCATGAATATGTATATATGCTATGTGTCCATAAAGTTTTTTTAAAGAAAAGAATATCGTGGCAGATCTTTTATCGAGACCAGCAAAGCTTTCTCTGTATCGACAATGATACCGTTTCGCTTTCTTATCACTTGCGTGTTCACTGGAGTAGCACTTTTAATTTCCTTCAAGAACTTTCCCTTTGCATTCACAACTTTGCCTTTGGTGCAAAAGACCTAGCTTTCAGCCTGTCTCACTGTTGGCATGCCTTCTTCACTAATGTTAATCACTTTTAACTTCTGATGTAAAGTGAGCAACATGTGACTCCTTTTTTCACGTGAACCCTTAGAGTCCTTCGTAGGGTTATTAGTTAATTTATTTCAATATTGTTTTGTCTCAGGAAATAGGGAGACCTGAGGAGAGAGAAAATAAGTACAACAGTAACATCAAAGACCACTGCTCACCAGCTCACCATAATAAACCAATACTAATAAACCTTTGAATATTGTGGGAATTATCAAAATGTGACACAAAGGTACAAAGTGAGCACAAGCTGTTGGAACAATGGCACTCACAGGCTGGCTCCATGCAGGGTTGCCACTAACCATCAATTTATACAAAAAAGCGCAATATCTGCAGAGTGCAACCAAGCGAAGCACAATAAAATGAGATGTTCTTGTGTTATAGGAAATGATTATTCTGAATAAATGGTATGTTGTCTTGAAAATCTATTAGTTTAATTAACCATTCACAGTACCTGGCCTTCCAGCATATTGGAGATAACCGGGTCCTTAAAACCACTGTAAGATACCACCCTTCAGAGGCGGGGCGCGGTGGCTCACACCTGTAATCCCAGCACTGTGGGAGGCCGAGGCAGGCGGATCACGAGGTCAGGAGATGGAGACCATCCTGGCTAACACGGTGAAACCCCGTCTCTACTAAAAATACAAAAAACTAGCCGGGCGTGGTGGCGGCGCCTGTGGTCCCAGCTCCTCGGGAGGCTGAGGCAGGAGAATGGCGGGAACCCGGGGGCGGAGCTTGCAGGGAGCCAAGATGGCGCCGCTCACTCCAGCCTGGGCGACAAAGGGAGACTCTTTTTAAAAAAAAAAAAGAAAAAGAAAAGAAAATAACAAGAAAGAAATACCACCTTCAGAATAGTTTCTTTTAACTTCAAAATAATTGGGTTTGGCGTAAGACAAATAACTTTAGTAATAATGCAGACACTGTTTATCTTACTTTAGCTTAATAAATATTTAGCCATATGCAACATGAGTGAAGCCCAAGGACAAATTATGTTTGTGGCCCGTAGAGAAGCAGAACTCAAAGTCTATGGTTTATGGAAGGCTATCTAGATAGTTGTTTTCTTTATTGTCTGTGGAGAATAAACTTCAAGATCATGGATAAATACTTAAAATTTAGAGATCATTTTGGATCTCATTAATAGAAAAGAGGGCACAGAGTGTTTCGCTAAAAACAATTTTGATAAGACCTTGAAAGACACAACCGACTCAATAGTAAATATTAGTCATATTTATATAATTTGTCTCCTACTTCATAAGAGAGACCCATGGTAAAATGGAGTTGTTCATTATTCTGCTTATTTTTGAGGAATTCAGAAGAGGCCATTAAGTTTAATTTAATGAACTTGAACATACTTTCTGGAGCAAAGGACATTTCTCCGGATAGCAAAATATTCCTTTTCTCTTTCATTCTGCCTCACCTAAAAAGGAGGAGGAGGAGAAGAAGGAGGATACAGAAGAGAGGAGGAAGGAAGGGAGGGAGGGAGGGAGGAGAGGAAGGAAGGAAGGAAGGAAGGAAGGAAGGAAGGAAGGAAGGAAGGAAGGAAGGGAGGGAGGGAGGGAGGGAGGGAGGGAGGGAGGGAGGGAGGGAAAGAGGGAGGGAGAAAGAAAGGAAAGTAGGAAAAGAGAAAAGGAGAGACGGAAGAAGAAAACACGCACAGACATACATACATACAAACTTATCTTTCTATACTTTTCTCAAACTTTTATCAGTTTTATTCAGGATTACTCACTTGTTAATTTTTTGCATGTTTTCAAATAAGTTATGTATGTATGCAGGACCATATCTTGTATTTATTGGTCTTTATACACTTGCCTCAAGTTGGACAACTAAAACAAATTTATTTAAGTGCTTTTAACAACTTTCAGGAAAAGTTAGGATGTCTAGAGGAAATATGACAAACAGAGAAAGTGGAATCACTTCTAGCTAAGTCATATAAGAGTATGATTCTTATTATTGACGAATGATACATTAAAGGGAGCTAAGACATGAAGCTATGGGAAAATGATGTGTTCATTTAAAATGCAGATTTTCTGTTCACACTTACATGGGTAGGCAAGCAGAGTGATGAACTAATATTTATGAGCTGCATTCGAGGCTTACGGAAATTTCATAGTCACTTTATTTATTCAGCAAATATTTACTGAGTTCCTATCTTGTGTGGGTGTAGAAGTGATCAAGAGTGATGGTCACATTCTCTTAGGGAGAGAATAAAAGTAAACAAATGAGAGAATGGTGAATGTCAAGGGGTTTGCTGGCTAAGAAGAGAGAGGACAACACAGCAGTGGGCAAGTGGGTTACTAGATAGGGAAGGGAACCTTCTCTGAGAGATAGTTTGAGCTTAGACAAAAATCTCAGAAGAGAGCCATCTATGTGAAACCATGAAGGAAGGAACATATTTTTGGTAGGGAGAATTACAAGTACAAAACCTTTAGGCTGAATTGAACATGGTACAGCCAGAAGGAGTGTGATTCCTAGCAGTCTGTTTTCTAGCAATGATAGGCATGCAAACTGAGAAACAATGTCATAAATAAGAGGATCTTTATACTAATAGTAGTAATGGGTAATAATTAGTGTGGACTTACTTTGTGCCACTGAGTCAAACTTTCTGCGTAGACTGTATTCAAAGACAACAGTAGTATGATATTAAAGTTAAGGTTTTGAGAGCAGACAGACCTTAACCCTGTTTCTTGCCAATTATTAGCTTCTCAAATACTAATAGATTTCCTAATATGTCTTCATCTTTCCTTCCCCTTGTTTAGACTGAGTATAATAATAGTGCCAACCTCCTATGACTGTTCTGAGAAATAAATAATAACAGTTAACATTTATTGAAGACTATCTATGGGCCAGTATGTTAACATGAATTCACTTAACCTGCCAGGTTAGTAAAGCTCATTAGGCCAGGGTCAGAACATATGTTCTTCATAATAAGCACACTATAAAGTATTACTTGAATTCTTTCTACGTGTTCATCAGTAAAGTAGTATAAGGAAAAACTTTGCAGCATTATAAGACTAGATTTATTTCCATTAAAATCAATGATGTTAAATGTTGCATTATGATGACCACCTTTTATGTGATAATCCCAAAATATCATGAGCATTTTGAGTGTCAGAAATGTGTTTTAAACATTTTCAATACTCCATATCATAGTGTCTAAAGCATAGTAGGCTCAGGGTAAATGTTTGTTAAATGAATAAGTAAACATTAGAGTTTCTGTGGATAGAGTATTTAATTTTAACTGACTTCTTTTTCCTTTTCTTTTCTTGACTCTGTCAATATAAGCACCTTTCCTTTGCACTTTCATTTTGGCTTTTTCTGCTCTACTTCACCTTAGATTATTTTTTCCAAGTACAAGTTCCACTTAATACTTCTACAACTGGGAATATCTCCTTTTCTTTTAAAGCTTTGGGTTTTACTCCTTCCCTTGAGTGCTTTCTTTCTATCATTTTGAATATAACCTGCCACCAAAACATCTTGAAAAGGAAGCTAGGCATCTTTTATTTTGACCATTGTTTTTATTTTGATTTTTTGTTCTAAAAATATATGTTCTCCCCATATATATACATATATACACACACACACACACGTAGAAATATATATATTTCAACAAATGTATTTATTTCATAGTTTTTGAGAAATTAATTTTATCCAATTTTAGTAGTAACATAGATCAGAAAAGCGATATAAAACTCTATTTTTCTGTTCATGAGCCTCTTAATTCTATTTGAATACTGTGTGTGTGTGTGTGTGTGTGTGTGTGTGTGTGAATTTAAGTGTATTCCAACCTACTGGCATTTATATATCAATAAGCAACCTTCACATCTTACAGATTGAACCTAAAAATTTGGGCCTCATAGGTCAAACTTGGATCCTGCACATCTCCAAACATAGCCGTCGGTGTCTTAAAGTCCCCCTCTGTATTTATTTCCTTTTGACAGACCAGAGAGAGAGCCCCAGTCCCTCCCTTGATGTGAAATCAATTTCCTTCTCTGTATTGAGGCTTGTTTCTCTTGTACTAAGATTACATCTAGTCTTCTTCCTCTAGCTGTCTGTGTTCTTAATGCATTACACGGTTCTGCTTGAAGGTCTGCTTTCCCTATATCTGGGTGATTTTAATTAGTCTTTTGAAGTTCCTTTTGAAATTCTTTTCTTTCCCTTTTGATTATGTACTGTCTACAATTCCCCTTATCTCAGTCTTTATGTTAAATTCTTTTCCATATTATTGTTTCTTCTGGAAATTTAACTTCAGTTATCAGGGTGTTGGTCTGTTTATTTTCTGTGTGCGTGTATGTGTGTGTGTGTGTGTTACTACACGTATATATACACATACACACAAATACATTTTTCTCTTTTTGAAATTATTGTCCTGCTTCCTCTTCCACACCCAGTGGAACAGAAATACATCCTGATTACTGCACTATGACTCAAAATGTCTAGATCAGTAAATAAATGTTCTCTGAACACTGAGATAAATTCTATGACAATGAAGCCTACAAAAGAAATATTTTAGCAAACTCATCTGGTCAAGTTTTTAAGGAAGGTACATTGAAGTTTGTCTTAAATGTCTGCCAAAAAAACATGAATAAAAATGAAACATTTTGGAAATGGTCACATCAAAAGCAACTGCATCTTCTGAAATAAAGCACTTCAACTTCTCAGAGATGCAATCCAAAATGATTGGCACACTCATCATTTAAAACTGTGCAATAGAATTCCCAACAGCATTTAATGAGGAGGAGCTTCGGTCTACATTAGAGAAGTCCACAGTAGGTGCCACCACTACTACTGGAATAATAAGCTTTTGTTTGACACTTACTTCTCTAAGTTGCACTGTATAGATACAGATATATATATACATATCAGAGCATTCTCCCTATTTCCCATGATTAACTTCTGCATATGATGAGAAATGGATCACTTCTTTTATAGTCTTCTTATCATGTTTGTTACTCAAATTACGAGCTGCACAGTCTCACTTGGAATTGAATCTTGACTTGTGATTTGTGGACAAGTTCTCATGATGGATTAATGAGAAATTAGATTTTAAAAATTATGATCAATATAGGATTGATTCTATATTGATTGATTCTATGTTGATGTAGAATCAACACTACATTTCTCTGCAACAAAAGTTGGGGAAGAAGACTTAAAATTCTGCTTACAATGGAAATAGACTTATTTATTTTAATTATTGCAATTTTAAAGTGTTAGTCTTATACATGGTATATGTGAAATAGTTTTATATGCTGTCATTCAGAAAAAATTGTAGAATAATACATCTGAATTCTATTAAATGGTTATGAAATTATTTCTTTTTCGATATGTCAGTAATGGAATACTTTATAATAACCTGAACCTGCAGATTTTGCTTGAAAATGCAGTTCAAGACCCTGCAACAAATTAGTTTCCAGCTTCAGTATTTTCAGTTCCTACTGTGTTCACCCCTGAAATTAACCTATACAAATATCCCTTTATACATGCTTATTTTCTATTTATGGCAGTTTTTAAGAACTCTTCATTTATTGGCAGACCAAGATGGAGAAGACCGCCTGCAGACATCATTGTTAAGAACACCTGCTAGTGGATTTTATTAGCTACCCACTTCAAAACTTATTAACTCATTAAAAATTGAATATTACCTCATCATCTTTTAGGTTCTAACTATTTTAAACTCTGACACCAATTTATTAGAGAAGTAAACTGAGTTCTTTGTGTGTTTATAGTCTTTTGAATAACATTACCATGAATGTTAATATCTGGTTGTATACTGTCAGTCCTCTTGTAAAGGAGTATGCATAATGTTTTTAAAGTCTCTGATATGGTTTAGAATAACACAGTGAAAGGGCATCAGTTATATGTATTCTAAAGAGATGTTGACTGCTTTAAACAATATAATATATGAAAAATATTTAAACAAGTAGGCAGATAAATTATGATGAGGTTCTCATCACTGAAAACACTATTCCATAATTATTCATGCACAAAAACCTAGGACAATTAGTGCCTAAAGGATTTATTATTATTTTACAGGTCATCAAGTTACTTGACAAAAAAATATGTAGGCAGTTAAGCTACCAAAGTCAAAATATTGAAAGCTACTGTCCATAGAAAATCAATACAATGTTAAGAGAAAATATATTTGAAAGTATAATCTGAATTATAATAAAGACAGTGTATTTGAAGGAGACTTCAAAGGATATGTTGAATATATAATGTTACTTAGAGTTATTGTACAAAAGTACAATATCCAAGTTTTTTTTTCTATCCAAGGATATTTGTTGTGTTACTTAAGCTGCACTGGACTTACTCCAACAATGCACTTCAAATAACACAGGACCCCTGTCCTTAACTAAATTGAAGATATAAATTGAACAATAAGTTAACATATGAGATTGGATATAACTTTATAGTTTCAATAGTAAGTAAGTGATACTAACAAGGGCTATGAGTTTATTCTGCAAATATCTTTGAAGCACCTCCTCCTTCCTCTGTCCCAGGTATTATTCTAGGTGTTAGGAACACATTAGTGAATTAAACAAATATTTTTGTCTTCATGGACCTTACAAAGGAGAAGACAAAAAATAAGCAATGTAAATATAGAAAAGGTAAAATATATGATATATTATTAGAGCAGGTCTTACTGACATTGTAGTAGAAAGAGATTACTGGGCTTTACAGAATTATCAGAATGATTAAAAAATGGATTGGATAATTCTAATAAGAATGATTAAGAATGTCTAAGGGGCACAATGGAAAGTGGCTCACATGTGGGTGTTAGAATCATACCTGCAGAGAGCAGTAAATCGATGACTGTGATGAGAGACATTTCTATTAGGAAAGAGCAAGTGATGAGATTGGATATAGAAGTTAAAGCACAAATAGCCAAGTATAGTCATTATATTTTCAGTGATTGGGAAATGAAAAAAATTCATGCAACGTGTGTGCTAGGAAAACAAATATGGAAATGATGGTACCGGAAGGCAACTGTGTATTGGAAATACAGCACTAATCTTTTCACAAACTCCAGGCAGGATCTTGGCTCTCCCAGTTATCACCTCCTGAGAGTAGACAGGCTACGCATCAGAATTACAGAATTGCTTGTTGAAAGTAAAATACTTCATAATGAATTAACAAATAATGGAATATTTTATTAGTTTCCCATGGTGCTTAATAAATTATCTGTACTTAGTGGTTTAAAACAATATTCATTTATCACTGGACAGTTTCTGTGGGTCAGTAATCCAAGCAAGACGTAGCTGGCCTTCTGCTCAGGATTTCACTAGGCTGAAATTTTATCAGAGACTTGACTTGGGAAAAGTCTTCTTCAAGCTCCCTCAGGTTGTTGGCAGAATTCATAGCATTATGGTTATAAGACTGAGATCATCCTCTTTCTGGCTGTTGGCCAGTGGATGGGGTCTCTGTTTTTAGAGGCTGCCTGACTTCCACTGTTAGGTGGTGCTCCCCAGTCTTCTCACACTGTGGCAGCTTGCTTCTTCAAACCAGTGAGGGAGAAAAGCCTCTCACCTCTGTCTACAAAGACAGAGTCTTCTATAACATAGCATATTCAAAGATGTGATTATGGCCTTTTAAATTTCCCTTGATTGGATCAAATCACCAGTTCCACCTGGATGCAAGAGGAAGACACAGCACAAAGGTGCAACTTCAGGAGTCAGAAAATATTGGCATCGCCTTGGGGACTCCCCACCGTGAATGGGAAACTGAGTTTGTTGGTCACTCTTAGCAAAGACACCTTCTAACCTTATTTGTGGCTCATTTTAATGATTGTATTTTTGCTTATCATATTTCTGATTTTTTAAAAAAATTAAGGAGGCATTCTTTTTAAATTACCTTACATCATTTTTAGAACAAAGGAAGGGAGAGAGGAAAACATTTTAAACAAGGGAAATTTTTCAATTATGGAAAGATGAGAAAATTAGTGCCAGAATACAAAATTGACACTAGAGAACAGGATACTTTTTGATATGTCAGAGAGAAGGTAAAAAAATCTAGAATATGGAGAATACAATGGAAATAGGAAGAAAAGGTTTTATTTGAGAGATATTATTATGCAAAAATCAAAATAAAATATGAATTGCCAATTTATTTTGACTGGTAAGATTTAGAATTCAAAATATAGGGAAATATAATGAGTTCTTGAGCCTAGGACATTAGAAGAATGGGGATATACATCACAGAAACAGGAAAGTCATGAAGGAAAAAAAAAAAGTATGGAGAAAATGACCAGTGTCAATCATCAAATCACACCATATTGGAGAACAGAGAAATGTACAAAGTTCCTGCAAATATCCATGTCTTAAAAACAAGGCAACAAATGTCCGAAGGAATTCAGCAACACGGAGGAAGGTCACACAATCAGTCAGAGGCACACCCAGTACCCCAACCCAAACTTTTTGACTATTTGTAGCAACAAATGACTTTTTTTTGGACCACAGTTACTTTTCAATATTGAATTCTGGGTGAAAGAAGAATGTTTGATAGACATAAGTAATAAAGATATACAGACAAAATAGATGACATTTGGGAAGATAGCTGCACTTGAGGAAAAGATTTAGGTGTCATTTGGATAGAAATAAAGCATTTATCAGATTCGATCTCTAAGAGAAGAGTAAAGAGAGGAAGGCACCAGCTAGGAGATAAACTTAGGCAGTATTCACATTTTGGAGGCAGGAGGAAGAAGGAACAGCTACTACACACACAATTTAAAGGGATTCAAGACTATTGAATATTATAATTTTGCTGAGTATTTAGCATGAAGGTTTTAGGAACAATAGTTTATGCAATGCTACCCAAGAAATGGTGAAAAACCTGAAAACAAAAAATTACATAATTTAGCTTTTAAAATTCCATTTGTAAGTGTAGTAAGAGACTAGCATTTGAAATTAAGAAAGGTATGAAGAAATAAAGCATTACTATTTGGAGAAGACAGATAATTCCTTCTAAGACTAAACTATTTAGTGACAGTATGTGAGATGAAGATAATTTGGTTGTTTATTAATAAGATGCAAGTTACTTGCCTAATGAACCATTTTAATCAGTGATCTATCAGTTAATCAGTGTTAATCAGCGTTTCATTACTAAATAAGGGCTTCATGATGAGCTGGACAAACTCATAGTGTTGCGTGACTAAGAAGCAGACATCAATTTTTTTCAAAATGATTTTTATTATTGGGGTCTATAATATTCAAAGTTTGGGAAAAGACTGTCTTTAGGTTAGCAGAATACGGTGGCTTCATGAGAGAAGTCCAGCATTTGTGGTTGGGTGATTTTGAGATGTAGAGTCCTTGGTGAATGTGCAGCTCTTCCAAGAACAAGGACCTGGAGAACATGTCGGTATTGTTAACTCTAAGTGAAAACACATAGTCTCAGATAAATTATTATTTCTTGTTTGTTCATTTTTCATTTTCTTACCAGTAAAATAATATTGCTTTTGTCGTACCTTAAAAGGATGAAATTCTAGAATGTTGAGATAAAAATCAAACAGGTCTTGGGAAGCAATTGTTCAACTATTCTCTTTGCTCATCAGATGATGTCTGTAACATTAGATTTGGTTTTAAATGTCGTGTTTTAAGTGTTGTGGACTCTACATCTCATCTAGACTCCTGGTGACCAACTCACCCATAACTACCAGTCTTGGTGAATCATCACCCTGTGGGCATTTTTAGCTCTAGGCCTTGTGTCCTCTGAGCTAGAAAACCAAAGCTCAATTTTTGTCACATCAGTAAAGGATTGGGAGACAGATTGTGCTGTAATTTCAAGACTTCATGCCAATATCTCATCTCCAGACTGCTTGTCTGGCTTTTTGCTTAATTACTTTTCTTTCCTTTTCCTTCCTTCCTTCCTTCCTTCCTACCTTCCTTCCTTCCTTCAATCCTTCCTTCCATCTTTCCATCCTTCCTTTCTGTTTCTCTTTCTTCTTTGTGCAATCTTGGCTCACTGTAACCTCCACCTCCCGGGTTCAAGCAATTCTCCTGCCTTAGCCTCCCGAGTAACTGGGACTATAGGCACGCGCCACCACGCCTAGTTAATTTTTGTATTTTTAGTACAGATGGGGTTTCACCATGTTGGCCAGCCAGGATGGTCTCGATCTCTGGACCTCAAGATCCACCTGCCTCAGCCTCCCAAAGTGCTAGGATTACAGGTATGAGCCACCATGCCCAGCCTCATTTTTTTTGGTAAGGGAGCTGGATACAATTCCAAGTGATGTCCTTCCTAAATGGCTAAATTTATTTCATGTTAAATGATTTGTAGCATTGTTTCTTATATTGAAACAAATTGATATAGTACAGGCTAAAAATTTTAAAAATTATACAAGTTTTAAAGATAAAAACTATCTGAAAAAAAATAACATGCTTGAAGTAGGCCATTTCATGCCCGAAGACCATGAGTATTTGAGCATTGCAGCCCTTTGTTATCCGAGAGATTTCTCGATCTGGAAAGGATTTTCAGGGGATTTGAGTGAAACAGAAGTTTCTGCCTTAATTTAAAAAAAGGAAACTTGAACAACAAAACACAATAACAGAAAAGAATTGGACATCGATGGTATTCTTCTGCCTTTCTGGATGGCAATCAATTATTTATATATTTTTTTATCTTTCTCTCAGAAAATATTCAATTGCACACAGAAACAAAAAATACTAGTTCTCAAATAAAAATACTTATAATTAAAATAACACAGTAGAGCTTTCTAAAATGTACTCATAAAGTATTAATAGATAGCCTGTCAACACTTTTTAAACATAAGAAATGCAACTGTGAACGATGTAGAACAAAATTAGTAACAGAAGAAACTTTCTCACAAGTGTTATTAATGGCATGATCAGAAATCCAATTAAATGTAATCTGTTTCCTACAATAAAAGTGTCCTGGCACAGAAATATAATTTTATTTATTTATTTATTTATTTTAGCAAATCTCATCCATGACACAAATCAAAAAGACACTTGCTTAGGAGATTCCTCAAATAGCTGAATAAATAAATACATCTTATTGTTTGTACTGGCACACATACTGAGCAAGCTTTAGAACTTGGAAGAATATTAAAACAATTTCTATCAGGAAATTCGAGTGAACATAACACACAGACTCTTTTAAGTACAGTCACAGCTCATTAAGAAAATTCTGCCTGCAGCACCTCTCTCCAAGTGTATTTACATATGCAAGACTAAAATAATTATATTTTAAGACATTTTCCATGTTTAAATGACATTACTTTTTTGAAACTTTAAGCTTCATTGATCTTTAGCCAAGGAACCCACAAAGTACTATAAATTCACTAATCTGTAGCTAATATAAACCTGAGACTTGGAACATTTTTATGAAGTTTTGGATTAGTTCCTTTCATCATCAGATAATTTTGTCTGTAATTTTTTTCCCCATCACTTTTGTCAAAACTTACTTAAAACTTTGTTTTAAAATACTGTTTTGTAGAAAAAAGAATAATTTTCTCTCGTTAAAATATGCTGCCTTTATGCTTTAAGAAAGCTTAAGCCGGGCGCGGTGGCTCACGCCTGCAATTCCAGCACTTTGGGAGGCCGAGGCGGGCGGATCACGAGGTCAGGAGATGGAGACCATCCTGGTTAACACGGTGAAACCCCGTCTCTAGTAAAAACACAAAAAACGAGCCGGGCGTGGTGGCGGCGCCTGTGTGGTTCCAGCTCCTCGGGAGGCTGAGGCAGGAGAATGGCGGGAACCCGGGGGGCGGAGCTTGCAGGGAGCCGAGATGGCGCCGCTCACTCCAGCCTGGGCCACAGAGCGAGACTCCTTCTCAAAAAAAAAAAAAAAAAAAAAAAAAGAAAGCTTAAAAATGATAAGTGACAAGCGACGTAGTCTCTAATTTATGCTTGTAGAGTGATAGGAGGTAACTATTCCCAAATTCATGAAATTTTGTGATAAGCAAAAACATGTAAATATTCTAAACGATTCCTTACTCTATGTTAGAATAAAATAGCGCAGCATCTATCTCTATTGTGTTCTGTCTGATAACTCGCAGGAGAAACTCACCTTGAAACATACATATATGGATTTTTTTCAGTCTCCCCATTTTTGGCATTTTCTGTGTTGGAAATAATTGAAGATGAAAAGGAGAAATGCTTTAAGTTCTTGATGAGAAAGCTATTTGTGCTGGTTTTTAAACAGCGAACTGCAGTGTAAACATGTTTAAAAGATAAGTGAGAAACTGAGATGATTAATATAATCTAAAGCTTTAATGTAATAATATAGCAATCTTTTCAATAAGTAACTTTTAAATGATCACATAATAGAAACTTGATCAAAGTATAAGAAAGGCATTCCAAAAGGAATACATATGCCTGAGAAACAAAAATAATATTCAATCTCATTATAATCTGAACATGCAAACATAAAATGACATCATAGTTTTCAAAACTAGATGGGCAAATTAAAAACAAAGTCTCCGTCTGGTTAGTGTGTAAGATAATGAGCGTTCCCAAGCGATGCTGATGAGAGTGAAAACACATTTAAATAAAAATATACTGACGGTTTCGACTGTGGGCACTGCGAAGGCTAGATCGATGTGGTCATGGAGTAACTTAGGAATATTCTAGTTTTGTGTCCAGAGATGGTGCAGAGAAAGTATGGCAGAGGTAAGTGGATGAGGTTTAACTGAAACTAGGAGTTACAATTATCCCTTTTCTCTTTTCCACATCTTTTTTGTCTCCACTTTCCAAAAGGAACATAAACCTTAGCAGCTATCACTGTAAAGCATGCCAATCTATTCCATTTATTGGAAACATCAATATCTGTGATGAGTTAAAATGAACCCCTATGGCTAATAGGAAGCAGCTGAATGTGGTTTGTGCAAAATTCTATTAGTTAAATTAGTCAGAACCATACAATACATAAAAGGATCAGGTTTTTTTTTGTCATTCATCAATGAAATATTTATCAAGCAAAACCTACACTCAACATGCCTTGATATATTTTAGAAAAAAAACCCTATTGAGACATAGGTCTGTAAACCATGTCATGTAAGAAATATAAAGAAGAAACTTTAAACAATTCATTTGGTAGCTGTCTTCACAATACATTTATTTTACATTGTGCCAAAAAGAATAAGTAGAAATAAAATGCATGGATAATTTCTGGAAAACATATAAGTACCTTGTAATAAAGGAATTCACTATTTTCTCCTCCAGGCCAGCACATATGGGCGGTGGGAGGGGAATTTATTTACAAAGAATCTACTAGTACCCAGGATTCTGATAAGAAAACAGCAATTCATGCATCCAAGGGAGCTTACAGTCAGGCTTTCTCTTCAGTTATGAAGTTGAAACGTGAATTGTGAGTAGAGTGGCTCTGAAATTAGAAGTTGTGGGCAGAAAATAAAAAAGGGCTACATGTTAAATTCTGCCCATTTAATAGCCAAGCACCGATCCTATTGCCTGAGAATAAATGAGAAGAATTTTGGTGCTGAAAAAATTTAGTATCTAAATTTTTGTAAAGGATCTAGCTGGAATTCTTAATATAAAATGTGTTAACAGACAACAAAGAATAAGACAACTAATATCAAATTTTCTCCGGTAGGAAAGCAGATACCTTGAAAATCATCATCACATCTCTGTGGAATTTAGGTAAGTTATGGTACAGAGTCTTTGGGTCCAATCAGCTGAGCTATTTTAAACTTAAATGTGCACAAATACGTAAATGTTTGAAAACCTTCTCCCAGGCAATAGCAAGAAACACTGTCCAGAAACATTGAAAAAGAAAATGTTAACAAAATCAACACCAAGAAACAACTTTGATTAAAAATGTTGTACCCAACTTCGGAGTGTTGTGTTTCAAACTGTTTTGTATCAGCTCCTAAAATTAGTCACATAGTACCACGTTCTTCTTTTTATCTTCTTTTTTTTTTCTTTTTCTATTTTAGACAGAATCATTCTTTAAGGGCTAGAGAAAATGGCCTATCTTCTGGGTAGTTAAATTACATGTCAAACATTTCAGAGCTTAGAAAGCAGCTAATGAGAGTGTAATATTAAAACGTCAAACATGCACACACCATTTTCTTCCTCTTCCTGCCTCTGAAACCCTCTGGTAACAACTGTAATAATCTGCTTAGGCTTCAGTCCATTGTTCCCTCTCCTCACTCATATTTAGTAATTACTTTCTCCTCAAGGCTGCACTTTTCTAGAGAAAAGTAAATTTCCAAAGCAGTGTTCAGTTTTGAATTAAATTCTGCTTATATGACAGCAAAGACACATTCGGGGAGTGAATTCGACAGCTTGTAGCTTTTCTCATTTATTTCCAGCTCCACAAAGTGCCTTACAAAATATTCATGTATATTTTTCTGTGTCGAAGAAGGTTTTTTCTTAGAAAACTTTCTGACTGACTGCCTGCCTGTGGGTAACAGCAGAGAAAAATTTTAAATTGCGTGATATGTGTTATCCTCTTTGCTACTCAAACAGGGAATGAGAAGGGAAAGGAAAAGATCTGGGTGAGCAAGTGCTGAGTAATTGAAAACGAGGTCTCTAATGTAGTGACAAGACATTAATGTCAGAAGGCCACATGTGGATTGGAAATGTTATTATCTGTGACACTTGGAAGAAGAATGCAATATGAAGTAATGCGTTTATAAAAACACATTCTTTCCAACTCTAGTTAATGTTCAAAGCGAATATACATGACAAGTTGTTAGTGCCATGCAGTAGTCAATAGAACGAGTACAGAATTATCAACAAGAAATGCTCCAAGAATAAGTATAACCATCAAGAGAGCCAAAGTGCGTGATTCAGAGTGTAGCAGTGGCCATAATTGCTTTGCTATTGTGTTTAAGTGCAAGGTCATTCTAACATATGAGATAGTTATGATATTAGTAACGCTTTTGATGTGATGTTTGTCATGCTCAAGTATGTGTGGCTTGCTCTAATGTCAACCATTAGCCTTTTAAAAATAATTCAGAGCACTGTCTTCCACAACCATTGTGGGAGACAGTCTGGCGATTCCTCAAGGATATAGAACTAGAAATACCATTTGACCCAGCAATCCCATTACTGGGTATATACCCAAAGGACTATAAATCATGCTGCCATAAAGACACATGCACATGTATGTTTTTTGCGGTATTATTCACAATAGCAAAGACTTGGAACCAACCCAAATGCCCATCAACATTAGACTGGATAAAGAAAATGTGGCACATATACACCATGGAATACTATGCTGCCATAAAAAAGAATGAGTTCATGTCATTTGCAGGGACAGGGATGAAGCTGGAAACCATCATTCTCAGCAAACTAATCCAGAAACAGAAAACCAAACACCACATGTTCTCACTCATAAGTGGGAGTTGAACAATAGGGACATCTGGACACAGGGAGGGGAACATCACACACCGGGGCCTGTGGGGGGCATTCGGGGGAAGGGGAGGGATAGCACTAGTAGAAATACCTAATGTAGGGTTGATGGGTGCAGCAAACTGCCATGGCACATGTATATCTATGTAGCAAACCTGCACGTTCTGAGCATGTGTCCCATAACTTAAAGTATAATAAAAATTAACACAATAATAATTTGGAGCTATTTCCAACACTTGGAGTCTCTGTGCACATAAACAAAGAGTGGGATGCGATATTATCCATTTATTAAGCTGGTAAGTATTATTTGTGGTGTTGTAGAGTGTACTATAAAGTTAGGTATTTTTGTGTTTCTCAGAGCATCATTGGAATAATTGTATTTTTCATGGTAAAACAGAGCTATGACTGCAAACCACAGGAAGACAATTGGTAAAAAGTTATAATGAAACATGGTCCAATATTGATTATTTGTAAAATTTTTTTATTTCAATAGGTTTTTGAAGAAGAGGTGGTGTTTGGTTACGTGAATAAGTTCTTTGATGGTGATTTCTGAGATTTTGGTGCACCTATAACCCAAACAGTGTACACTGTACCCAGTGTGTAGTCTCCTATCCCTCAATCCTCTTACACCCTTGCCCCTGAGTCCCCAAAGTCCATTGTATTATCCTTATGCCTTTTCATCCTCACAGTTTAGCTCCCATTATGAGTGAGAACATACAATATTTGGTTTTCTATTCCTGAATTGCCTCACTTAGAATAATGGTCTCTAATTCCGTCCAGGTTGCTGCAGATGCCATTATTTCATTCTTTTTTTTTTTTTTTTTGGCTGAGCAGTATTTCATGGTACAGATATACCACAATTTCTTTATTCACTCATTAATTGATGGGCATTTCAGGTGGCTCCATGGTTTTGCAATTGCGAATTATGCTGCTATAAACATGTGTGCAAGTATCCTTTTTGTAGCATGACTTATTTTCCTCTGGGTAGATACCCAGTAGTGGGATTGTTGGATCAAGTGGTAGTTCTGTTTTTAGTTCTCTAAGGAATATCCACACTGTTTTCCATAGTGGTTGTACTAGTTTACATTTCTACCAGCAGTGTAAAAGTGTTTCCTTTTTACCACATCCACGCCAACATCTATTAGTTTTTGATTATGGCCATTCTTGCTGGAGTAAGGTGGTATCACATTGTGGTTTTGATTTGAATTTCTCTGATCATTAGTGATGTTGAGCATTTTTTCGTACCTTTGTTGGTCATTTGTATATCTTGTTTTGAGAATTGTCTATTCCTGTCCTTATCCCACTTTTTGATGGGATTGTTTGTTTTATTTTCTTGATGTTTTGTTTGTGGGTTTTTGTTTTTTTTTTTTTTTTTTTTGTAGATTCTGGATATTAGTCCTTTGTTGGATGTATCGACTGTGAAGATTTTTCTCTGACTCTGTGGGTTGTCTTTTTACTCTGCTGATTGTTTCTATTGCTGTGCAGAAGCTTTTTAGTTTAATTAAGTCCCATTTATTTGTCTTTGTCTTTGTTGCATTTGCTTTTGAATTCTTGGTCATGAAGTCTTTGCCTAAGTCGGTATTTAAAAGGGTTTTTCTGATGTTGTCTTCTAAAATTTGTATGGTTTTAGATCTTAGATTTAAATTCTGAGAATCTAGTTGCATTCTACATGTGACTGCCAATGATCCACCGTTTGTTGAATAGGGTGTCCTTTCCCCACTTTATGTCTTTGTTTGCTTTGTTAAAGATCAGTTGACTGTAAGTTTTTGGGTTAATTTCTGGGTTCTCTACTCCATTCCATTGGCCCATGTGCCTATTTTTATATCACTACCATGCTGTTTTGGTAACTATGGCCTTATAGTATTGTTTGGAGTCAGATAATGCGGTTCCTCCAGATTTGTTCTTTTTGCTTAGTCTTGCCTTGGCCATGTGGGCTCTGTTTTGTTTCCATGTGAATTGACTCTTCAAACTGTCTATCTTAGATTTTCTCCCTCAGAACCCCGGATAATATGTGAAGACTTTCATTGATCTTAGGTATCCATTCATTCTTTTAACAAATATTTTTGACTGCCTGTTATGGGAAGGACACTGGAGATTTAGGGCACAATTAGATAAACACAGCCCAATACATAAAAAAGTAAGAATGAATTACACAAAGTGGAGAGTGCTAGGAACACGTAACAAGACACCTAACCTAATCATGGGTCAGAGAGGACATCCCTGTCCAAACGATATTTAACTTGAGATCTGAAGAATGAGAAGAGTTAGCAAAGGGAAGAGGGGAGGGGGGGGTTAGGTAAATTAGGCCATGAACAAATCTGTTGTCTCCTTAGACAGCTTCTAGACAAATATTGCCTCTCCAATCCCTTGTTAAGCTAAACCTTCTGTTAAGCTCCTGGGCTTTGTCTGAAAATTAGGCTGCTTGACTCTAAGGGGTAGCGGGACTGAGTGCTGCCCTCTAAAGGGGAATCGGAGGCTCTGGACACTTCCTTCCTTGTCTGAAGACACTGAAACATCTCTACAAAGTGTAACTTAAGGAAGGAAATAGAGAGCATGGCGGTGATCTCTGGGTCGATTAGAAAGCAACGAACATGGCAGGCATTTGTTGTTGGAGAGAGCCCTGTATGTTGGGGTTGTTGGGATTCTTTTTAAACCTCTAGGCTGGTCGATCAACCTCCGTATTAGAGAAAATATTAATGTATATTAATTAACTGACCATTGGTTTTATGAAGCATCCCATTTACAAAAACAGTCAAAGGAAATAATTCAATATGCTTTGGGAAAAGAGATAGTTTATAGCATTCAGAACAAGATCAAACAAATAAGATCTGCTGTTGTACTGCAGCTTCAACTGGGACCTGTGTCGTGTGAGTCTATGTTGGGAGAATGAGGATAAATACTGGTTTGGGTTCAATAGAAGTTTTAAACAAGTCAATCTCTATTCTGTCTGTCTGATGACTCTACTTTTCTGTGTGTTCTAATCAAAGACATAATTCACTTTCACTCAAACAAAATGCTCCACCAAGTAAGTCATGAGTGACAGCCTGACTTGAGTTCAATCCTGGTTCAATATTGCCCTGCTAACATGTCAGTTATTGAAAAGGGCCTGTTAATCGATTTGTTTCATGTACACATTTTGATTCACAGTGATTTGAAGCATCACAATTTCAAGTACAATTATATTCTGTCTAAATCACCACCTCTGGCCTTCTCAGTCACCCACCCTTTCTTTCACTGCCATGCAGATGAACACGCATGTTTCTTACCATAAAAGAGGATACAATTTATAATTCTTCCTGGCATAACATTAGTTTCAATAGGAAATAACTTTCTACTTGAAGCAATATGAAATTTTTTTTTTAATATAGAGGAATCCACTACATATACAGTGGTGAAAACCACTTTTGTTCTCCTATAAATTGCATTAGGTAATTTTAATATAACACCTAGTCTTACCTTGTTAAGATTATATTTAATTTATAGCCATCCTGGTAGGGCCAATAAAGAGGAATGATAATGTTGTTGTATTTCAGTTTTCCTTTAAACATCAAAAAATGGAAAATTTTAGCCATGGCCAAAAAAATTACACAAAATGATAGTAATGCTTTGTCTTGAATGAGTTTATATCAGGAAATTCCAGTGGGTAATAGATAAAATTCCCTGCACTAATGTACTTTTAAGTGGGTTTTTTGAAGTGGATTGAAGTACGAGACTCTGGAAATATGCAGTTATTGTTTACAGTATGTGGTAATGTATAGATGATTCTGTATCTGCCTCATTAGGAATCATTGCCACCAATAGTACTGTTGGAAATTATGCCATAATCATTCCAACTATTTAACAGTGTTGTTTTTAAATTTAGATTGTTTTGGACAATACACAGAGAATTTTCCAAGTTTTAAAAGCTGTAACAGAATATGTTGATGAAAATATATAAAGAGTAAATGATGTTTGACTTTAAAAAATCAACACTTGGAAGCTGGTGAAAATTTTAAGTTGAGCTCACGGAAATCAAACTGAAAGCATTCAATTGTTTATCTGAAGGTGTAATTGTATTAACATATTCTATCATAATTTTTAACATTCAGGAAATAATCTCCTGTGTATTGTCAAAACAATCCAAAAAATAAACACTACCATATAATTAAACATAATGTGATTTCTATGTGCTAGTATTATTTTGTTTTGTTCTTGCATGTGGGACAGAATATATATGCCTAGAATAAAAGTGACAGTGTGGTTTTAATGATTTAGTTAAGCACATGCCTTTTATCATTTCATCAAGCCTATGGATTTTATATTTCCTTTACATAGCTCAACAATGCAAATATTGGGTTTACAGATAAGAATTCAATTAGCATTTCAAAGAGGTCAAATTAATTCCCTCTCCGATAGTTGCTGTTATTTCAGGCTACAAAGTAAAACTCAATTCTGTAACAGAACAATTTTTAAAATCATACCTATAAATTTATTCAGAGAGAAACAGCATTGGCCCTTTTTAACTGAATAGTTTTTTAACTAAAATCTTGAATCTCTTTTTATATTTCAATTTTCTTTAAAAGATTGCTATGAGGGACTTTAAAGTTAATATTAGTGTACTTGGGACCTTGCCTGGCATATAACAAATGCCCCATAAACATAATAATAAATAATAAAATACCAAAATTAAAATGAGGCATTCTTTTCTTAGTATTGCTTGCATGATTCCAAAAATTATCACAAAATATCAGTAGCATCTCTAGGCAGAGGGACAACAGACATGTTCTGCTGTGAGTGCCATCAATAAAAACAGTAAAAAACTGACTATAAATTGGTCTGCTTTTTAACTATCACTGCTTTTCAATTATGACTTTTTAACAATGTCAGTGGTAAAACAGTAGAGTCAACCTCTTCGACAGCCCTGTCTCCTCTGGTATGCCATTGCAAAAAGTACTAATAAAGAGATCAATATTTGTTTAATTCTTAAGTAATGAAACTCTAGTTTTATGTTTCCAAATTAGACATCCAATGCACTTATAAATAAATATTTGGTGGTTCGTATGAGATAAATACCAAAAAATCATTTTCCAGGCATATTTAAAGTCTTTATGACTAGCATCAGAGTGCTATTTACCAATAAATTAGAATTAAAAACTCAAGATTAATTGAATTCCCACTGGGTGTTCCTTTGTAAAATAATATTTATTACTTATTTAATGTCTGCCTTTCCCATTAGACTGTAAGATCCATGAAGACAGGGCAATCCTCCTTCATTTATTGATAAATTCCTGGTCCCTGGCACACGGTGCATATTGAGTACATTTTTCTTGAATGTCATGGTTAATTACTGATAAAGGTTAACCAAATTATTCCATAAATATAGACCTGCAATAAGCATAAACTTTAATTTTATTAATATGACAATGAAAGAACTTATGAGTTTCATTTTTAGTTTATATGCTATTGCCATATAGAATGTAAAATATAAATTAATAATCATAATAATATGTAACATTTGTTGAGAAGTTACTATTTCTAAACGATGTTCTATGTACTTTACATGTCTAAATTCATTTACTCTTCATACCTATTATTCCCAACTTACAGAAAATAATTGAAAATAATTATCATGATGAATGGTCATTTTCATTGATGAGACTTTACAGATAATATAACAGGAGAACAGGACCACGTGTTATGCCAGGTACAAAGTGTGATAGATTACAGATTTAAAAAGAAAGTAAGAAGTGTGGGCACAAAGGGGAAAAGAAGGGCCCTTACACATTTTCATGGATCCCTAAAGAAGTGAAGAAGGTTTCCGGTTCTTTTTACTTTTATTCTTCTGTACTTTTTTTATTTCTATATAATTCTTTTCTTTCCTCTATTTTTCCTCCAAAGTGCAATGGTATCATTTCTTAGAACAAATACAGGAAAAACGAGGTATTTTTCTTCTTATCACTCTGCACTGATCCTATAAAACTATGAGAAATGGTGATTATAAGGAAAATTACAAACTACAAAACCTTGGGCAAGTTACCGATTTTCTCTGTGCCTGTCTTACCATTCCTTATCTGTAAACTGGGTAGAAAAATAAATGTATTATACATATACCTTCATCCTTTGCAAATTATTATACTTAATGATGCTTAAATTTTCTCAACTTTGCTTAGTGGCAGCCTCTTCAGTTTGATTTCTTTGACACCTAGCTAGTAATATTTGATGGATTCCTTGCTTTCTGATATGACAAGATCAAGCCTCATTTTCTAAATTTATTGACCCACACAATGAATCAACCATTTTTCCAAGGACACATGGTTCCTTTTCATGGAGAGAAGAATTCAAAACATCAAACTTTAAAAATATTTTCTTTGTTTAGGGAACCTCGTTAGAAAGTTACAAAGTTGCCTTATTTTCAAAGATTTTATAATTTGTTTCATACTATTCAAATTAAATACAAAGGATAAAATTATACAATAAATGCCTATCGAGGTGTTCAAGACAGGAGGGATTTCACTCAGAAATTGATATTTGGCCTGTGCTCTGTTCAGAAAATAATTGCACTCATGGTTTAAAAAGGTAGAGATTGTTTCAAATCAGGCCTGTCAACAAAAGAATTATGAGTGAGATGAGCTCCCTCTCAAAGGATGGGAGGTATTAAAAATGGAAGCAATAGAAAGAGTAAAAATATTCCAGGCATAGAGAATAGCAAAGCCCAAGACCATGTTTTAAAGATTAAAAATAAATTTATTTAACTGGACAGACATTTGGATATGGCACCAGTGGAGTAGAAGGGGAGATAACAGAATAATATTTTAACATATATGAGCAGTTATAAGAGGATAAGAACATCTAGGGTTGGATGGAGGCATAAGAAAAAAGAATAACAGTGACTTTCCCTGATCAGCAGTTGTTTTAGGGTAAAACTAAGCTGTAATAATAAAGGCACACAAAATGGCAGTAGCTTAAAACTGTAAAAGTTTGCTTATAAAACAGGTCTGAGGTGAGCAATCCCGGTTTGTATGACAGCTCTGTTCCTAGCAGTCCTTCAGGGTCCATGTTCCTTTCATGTTGCTGTGCCACCACCATCCTTTAGGGCAACATTGTCTCCTGCATGGTCAAAGCTGGGTCACCCCAGATCTGGGTTCCAGCCAGAAGGAGGAAGGGAATGTATTGGAGGCACACACCTCTCAAGTTCCAGAGAAGGATATGGCGTGTGTCACTTCCATTTCTACTCCACTGGTAAGAACTTGTTCTTGTGGCCTTACATAACCACAGGGGAGGCAGGTATAGACCAGCCAGGCACAGGCCTGCCTACAGTTCTGTTACTATCTCGAACTCCTGACCTCAAGTGATCCACCCACCTCAGCCTTCCAGAGTGCTGGGATTGCAGGTGGGAGACACAGCGCCTGGCCTCAATTCTGTTACTATCAAAGAGTAAAGAGGCAGATTTTAGTGAAGACTTAATAACTTCTGCCACACTAGTTTCTTTTCTTTCACATCTTCCTATTTCATGTGCTTTCATGCTTTTCTAAATGTTATTACTTTCAGCTACCCCTTATCTTTCTTTCATTTAAAATGTCTCATTACCTCTCCTATCTTCAACATTTTAACTGAGTTTATCAGTCAGAATCCAGTCAGGAGACAGAAGCCACACAAGTTGTTTGAATGTGGAAAGTTTAATATAATTATTAACTACTAACTAGATATTACATACTAAGGGATAAAGAGAATTCCAAAGAATTCAGGAATAGCAGGTGCCGAGACCAGCTCGGTCAGGGAGACCCTAACCCAGTGGCGCTAGAGGAATTAAAGACACACACACAGAAATATAGAGGTGTGAAGTGGGAAATCAGGGGTCTTACAGCCTTCAGAGCTGAGAGCCCCAAACAGAGATTTACCCACATATTTATTGACAGCAAGCCAGTCATTGGCATTGTTTCTAAAGATACTAAATTAACTAAAGTATCCCTTATGGGAAACGAAGGGATGGGCCGAATTAAAGGAATAGGTTGGGCTAGTTAACTGCAGCAGGAGCATGTTCTTAAGTCACAGATCGCTCATGCTATCGTTTGTGGCTTAAGAATGCCTTTAAGCAGTTCTCCGCCCTGGGCGGGCCAGGTGTTCCTTGGCCTCATTCCCTTAAACCCAGAACCTTCCAGCTTGGGCGTTAGGGCCATTATGGACATGTCACAGTGCTGCAGAGATTTTGTTTATGGCCAGTCTTGGAGCCAGTTTATGGCCAGATTTTGGGGGGCTTGCTCTCAACCCGTCTCCCTTCTCTGATTTGCAAATCGGTAAGAGCAAGGGCAGCTTCGTCACGGTGAGCTGCTTCTCGCAGGAGTCGGGATCCGCATCTGCAGACTGTACAAAGACAAACAACACAGATTAAAAGCACCATCATCATTGAAATCACAGAGCTTCCAAGAGTTTTATCCATTGTAATGGGTTACTCGCTGCTAATTTGTCTGCAGCTCCTTTAAGCTCTCCAGTTCCTGGCATTAAGGTCAGGTGTGTCTGGGATGCTTTAAATGTTTGTTTTTTTTAATTTTTCTGTATCCAAAAACAAGTTTGTAGAGTATCCTTCTAGATGCTTTTTTATTTTTTTTCCAAATTTTGATCTTACTAAGAACATTTAATGGTTTCCACAAATCCTTATGTTCAGCTCCTAGAGCAGGCCATATCATTTGAGGTTGAGGTGCCACCATACCGCCATGGCTCCCGATAATAGGAGCTTTTGCCATACTTCTTATTATATCTACCATCTAACCGTTTTGCTCAGATCAGCTGAACATAGTGTGACTATGTCACGCAGACTGAGAGGTGCAATTCAAGCTAAACATCCCCTTTGGGGACCAATTAATGATGCTGTAGGAATCATTGTGCAGCACCTCTGCCTGTTCTACAATGCAATCTTCCTAAACAAGTATGTTCATTTTTTCTAACTGGATCCAATCCTGTTTACAAACAGGTTTTTGAGGGTGGTATGCTTCAATTATAGGAGCAGATTTGTTATGGTAAATACTGAGATCAGAAAGCACGTGTAACTGTGTCATAGAGTGATTGCATCCAGGCATTATTACCAGCCCTTGTTGAAGGAACACTCAGGGCAGTGGTGATACCCGCTATCATAGCTACCATAAATTATTCACTGTGACTGGTTGTCCCGCTTTCCTCAGGCTTTCTTCCGCCGTCTGTGACAGCTTTTTGATCTGTCCCCAGGTGGGTGGCTGTGTGTGACGGGTGTTGCTTGTGACAGTTGGGGTCCTGCTCAGCGTCAGCCTCGACATGGCTGCACCCGGGGGGTCCTCGGGATCCTCCCGGAATCTTCCTCGGCATCTGGCTCACGATAAGGTTTCAGGTGTCTTGATGGTATCCAAATCGGCTGCTGATTTTGACCTGGAAAAATACAAGCATAACCTCTACCGCAAGTTATTATTTTACCTATTTCCTGTCTTTTTGTTATTGGCTCTGTCCCCAAACCAGTTGTTCTGTTTCTGTCTTTGCAGCTGGTTTCTGTAGATGCTGTTCAGCTGCTGATAACATCTGGCCTTAGGGCAGGCTCAAAACATTGAAAGTTAATAATGCTAGATTCAGTTGTGTTTGTGGGGTTCCATATTCTCTATTTTTCCCTTTCTGCTTTTGCAACTGCTGGTTTAGGGAGAGATTCATTTATTCCACATAGGGAAAAATGTAGCTAGAGCTTGGCTAGTCTAGCCTGGGCATTATCTGTTTTAAAAGAAGCTGGAATGCCCATCACTGCAAGACACTGCTTAACACGGGCAGAAGGCTCTCCTGATTGGCACGTAGCCCAAAGTGAGAAAAGGTGTCCACACATACATGTACACAAGCTAGTCTCCCAAACGAGGGAACATGTGTGACATCCATTTACCAAAGAGAGTTAGGTTCCAGTCCTCGAGGATTAACTCCTCCTGTAAAAGATGAGGAATGCACCATTTGACAAGTTGGGCATTGCTGGATAACAGCTTTAGCTTCTTTCCAGGTAATGCTGTATCTGCGTTTGAGACCAGAGGCATGCACGTCGGTTAAATTGTGGAAATGTCGAGCATTAGATATTGCAGTAGCTAGTAGGTGATCAGCCATTTCATTCCCTTCAGTCAAAGGTCCTGGAAGAGTTGTATGAGCCTTAATGTGAGTGATGTAAAAGGGTGCGTTCTACTCCTCACTGCTGTTTGCAATTGGGTAAATAAAGTCATCAGTTGTTCATCTGTATGAAATTGTAACTGAGAATTTTCAATTAACTGTGTGGAGTGAATCACGTATGAAGAATCAGAAATCACATTAATAGGCATATCAAAAGCAGTCAATACCTCAATTACAGCTACAAGTTCCGCTTTTTGAGCTGAAGTATAGGGAGTCTGGAAAACTTTACTTTTTGAGGTAGAATAAGAATCTTTACCATTACTAGACCCATCTGTAAAAACATTCTCAGCACCTTCAATTGGTTTAAATTTAGTTATTTTAGGGAGAATCCAATTCGTCGATTTCAAAAACTGAAACAGCTTCGTTTTAGGAAAATGATTATCGAGAATACCCACAAAGTCAGCTAAATGGGTTTGCCAAGTAGACTATTTATAAAAGTTTGCTGTATTTGTGCCTTCGTGAGAGGGACAATATTTTTTCCAGGATCATATCCATGTAATTTAACAATCCGAGTTCTCCCAATCCCTATCATAGTAGCGATTTGATCTAAATAAGGAGTTAAAGTCCATGAATTAGTATGTGGAAGAAAAAGCCACTCTACTAAGTCCTGTTCTTGGGCAATAACACCAGTAGGTGAATGCTGAGTTGAAAAAATTAGCAAATCGAGAGTCTTCTCTGGATCTGTTCTATTTATTTGAGCTTTATGGACTTGCTTCTCAATTAGTTGTAACTCTTCCTCGGCCTCCTCTCCTAATTGCCAAGGGCTAGTGCGACTAGGATTTCCTCTAAGGATAGAAAACAGATTACTCATGGCATAGGTAGGAATGCCTAGAGCAGGTCGTATCCAATTATGTCCCCTCGTAATTTTGAAAATCATTTAATGTTTTTAGTTGATCCCTATGTATAGTTACTTTCTGTGGCACAATGGTGGTGTCATTTACTAAGGTCCCCAAGTAGGAGTAAGGAGGAGGAGTATGAATTTTGTCAGGAGCTATAATTAAACCAGCAGGAGAAATTGAATTTTGCAAGTGATCATATATTTCTCCAGTGGGGGAAGCACAAGGTATATCATCCATATAGTGAATAATGTAACACTGTGAACATTTTTTACCAGTTGGTTCAATTGCTTGCCCCACATATGTTTGACAAATATTTGGACTATCTAACATGCCCTGTGGCAACAGTTTCCAATGATAATGCTTAGCAGGCTGCAGGTTGTTTACTGCAGGAATTGTAAATGCAAACTGTTCACAGTCTTGCTCAGCTAAGGGGATAGTAAAAAAACAGTCTTTTAAATCTATGACTATTAAAGGCCAATTTTTTGGAATTAGAGCAGGAGAAGGCAATCCTGGCTGCAATGCTCCCATGGGTTGTATAACTGAATTGAATCAGTTAACATTCTGATTTTTTCATTTACCTGATTTAACATTTACCTGACTTTTTTCTTAATTATGAAAACTGGAGAATTCCAAGGAGAAAATGTTGGAGCTATGTGTCCATTTTCTAATTGATCAGCAACTAATTTCTCTAAAGCCTCCAGTTTTACTTTACTTAGCGGCCATTGTTCTATCCAAATTGGCTTATCTGGTAACCATTTTAAAGGTATAGGTTCTGGAGGTTTAACAATGGCCACCATCAAAAATTATTTCCTAATCTTTGGTGGGAACTTTGTTTTTCCGCTTGAAGCAGTTCTTTCAAACCTTGAAATTTTTTTTCTAGTCCCATACCAGGGACATACCCCATTTCATGCATCATATGTTGACTTTGAGGGTGATATAATTCTGCTGGAATTAGAACTTGTGCTCCCCGTTGTTGTAATAAATCTCTTCCCCATAAAGGTATAGGTACAGAAGTTATAATTGGCTGAATGGTCCCAGGTCGTCCATGGGGCCCTTCACAATGCAAAATATACCTACTCAGATATACCTCAGGGGCTTTACCAACTCCAGCTATGTTACATTGAGCCGGTTGAATTGGCCACGTGGACGGCCAGTGCAATAGAGAAATGACTGAAATGTCCGCTCCTGTATCTACCAAACCTTTAAATTTCTTTCCTTGAATAGTTATTTCACAGGTAGGACCTTTATCAGTAATTTGACTTACCCAATAAGCTACTTTGCCTTGTTTATTTGTGCTTCCAAATCCTCCCCCTCGTTGAATTTCACTTTTTCCCATTCCCACCTAAGGCACAATCAGGAGCTGTGCTATGTGCTCTCCTGGCTCTGCTTTCCAGGGAACAGAAGTAGATATAACAATTTGAATTTCCCCATTGTAATCTGAATCAATGACTCCTGTATATATTTGTACCCCTTTTAAATTTAAACTAGACCTTCCTAAAAGTAATCCTCTTGTCCCTGCTGGCAAGGGTTCACAGACTCCTGTTGGGACCTTTTGCGGGGGTTCCCCAGGCAGAAGGCTGACAGCTTTTGTGCAGCATAAATCTACTGTGGCACTGCCGGCTGTGGCGGGGAACAGACATTGTACAGGGGTGAGGGAACGGCCTGAGCTGGAAATGTCTCGGTTTAGAATGGGACCCGGGATGGACCCCTCATTGCATTTCCTCAAATTGAGTTCCCATCTTTATCAAACTTAGAGTGACACTGATTAGTGCAATGTTTTCCTTTTTTACATTTTGGACATATTTCAGGCTCAACGATTTTCTTTTTTCCCCTATCTGGCGGCCTGACTTGCTAATTTTTTCTACGTTCTTTTTTAGCATGAAGAGCTTGTTTAAATTCTTTGAGTAATTTAAAAGGAAAAGTCTCAAATGTAGCTGTAATATTTCCCTGTCGATCTGGGGGGTGTATTCTAACAGGGAACTACCAAGCCTCTAAATCACCCTCTTGTCTAGCTTGCTGAATTCCTACCTGAATAGAACTAAGAGCCGTCACTCAAGGTGGGGCTCTGGGGCAACTGCTTTTCGCCCAGTGTCCTCCGGAAAAGAAAGATCTGGAGGATCTTTTTCTTCAAAATAATAAGGAGGGCTCCTGATGTCCCCTAGTAATTTTAAAAGTCATTTAATGTTTTTAGTTGATCCCTACGTATGGCTACTTTCTGTGGCACAATGGTGGTGTCATTTACTAAGGTCCCTAAGTAGGAGTAAGGAGTAGTAGTCTGAATTTTGTCAGGAGCTATAATTAAACCAGCATGAGAAATTGAATTTTGCGAGTGATCATAACATTGGAGTCATATTTCTCCAGCTGTGCAATAAGCACAGCTCCTGATCGTGCCCTATGTGGGAATGGGAAAAAGGGTAGAGGGTAGAGATGAAACTCTCCTTCCTTTACCACTTTAGCTTTAACTGGTAAATAAACCTGCTCTGTAACCTCTTCTGTTACTTCACTATACTCTTGTTCCTCCTCATTATCAGTGTGAAAAAGTTCCAAGGTGAAAGGAACCAGACCCCACACCTGTCCCACTGTTATCCTGATGCTTCCGAGCTCCCCTTACTCACCACAGGGCTTGCTTTAAGAGTACTCGGGTGTCCTCCAGCTAGTTTTCCGTTCCAACCGTCACTCCGGGGACCCTTCGACCTGGATTTGAGCCCCCACAATGGACATCACTTGCCGAGACCAGCTCGGTTGGGGAGACCCTAACCCAGCGGTGCTAGAGGAATTAAAGACAGGGGCCAGGTGTTCCTTGCCTTCATTCCCCTAAACCCACAACCTTCCAGTGCGGGCATTAGGGCCATTATGAACATGTCACAGTGTTGCAGAGATTTTGTTTATGGCCAGTCTTGGGGCCAGTTTACGGCCAGATTTTGGGGGGCTTGCTCCCACCAAGCAGGTATAGAGAGCAGTTACTTCCAAGGTTGAGACACAGTACCCAAGGAAGGAACCAACTTGGAAAAATTCCCACTTGCTGCCTCCTGCCCTGTCCCCCATCACTGAGATTCAGACTTTGCTGGAGAGGCTGTAGCTGTGGCCTCTGGATGGTGTAGTTTGCAGAGATGATACAGGGCAGTGCTCTCAAGCATGAAGTCACCTGCTGGTCCCAATAAAACCTACTAAGAAATTTCTAGCTTAGCAGCTCATGAAACTTACTAGGAAGCTTCTCTACTTCTCAGGGAGTGCTGGTAAACTTGTGGTAAGGTGAGTACGACTCAGCGTCTCCTCTCCAATGGCAGTCATGCCCTAGGAGTAATAATTACAAATCACACCAGAACCTGGAAAAGAATGCCTTCCTCCTCTGATGCCCTGCCGCCATACCCTCTGCCAACAAGGTGTAACAATCTGCAAGCTGGCAAAGGAGATGTGTTTATGGGTCCAGCTTCAGCGTCATTAAGCAGGACAAGCAAGAATGGATTTGAGGCTGAAAGGCAATAAATTGATGACTGGCTTGCTGGACATGTTGTGAAATATTTCTGTAATGTGCTTGCTGTTTTATCACAATAAGTTTCCTAATTTTAAAACTGAATGAGATGAAAAAAATATATAGTTTTTTCCCAATATAAACAAAAACTCCAAAAAATAATGTTGCTTTTAATTAATGGATAATATTCAATGTGCAAACTTTCCTTCCTATTTTCCCTAAAGTTTTAATAACCCTCAGCAAATTCCTCATCCTTACATAAAGTAACTACAAAGAAAAATGGTGTCAATTGGTTTTAAACAGACTCCAGTAACAGGAGTTTACCCTTTCATCATCTTAGCAAAAAAATGTGAAGATGCATTTTTTCCCCTGTTTTCACACAAGGCAGTGTCTGTTTCGTAGGACTGCTTGTGACCATCTCCTCAATGACCCTGTCGTTATCAGTGTGAGTAGTGAGAGTACGAAAACCAAAGCTGTAGATGTGTTCCTGGAGCCATCTGGCTCCTGTGGAAGGTAATTTACTGACCTAAAAATACTCACACGCATATGGACATCCCCCTCCCTTAACGTAACATATTCCTAAAACTGTTAACATTCGTTCCGTTGAGTTTACAAAAAAAGCATTTCTCTTGTGCATACTGTGCTTTTGTTAATATTCATATGTGGTATCTGAGAAAAAAAAAGCAACTCACACATCTTATGGAGCAGGAAAAATCTGCTGATGAGTTTTTTTTTTTTTTTTTTTTTTCCAAATCCAAAGTATTCTTTTAGGCACATTCAATCAGTGAGTTTGTGTTGTTGTTATTGTTTTTTTTTTTTAAAGCGGCTGTAATAGTGTCACATTTTGAATTAGTAATTTAGAGTTTGATTCTAAACTAATTTTTGTATGCAGAGTTCTGAAAGGTAGATTTCCAGTAGGCTGTGATCATCTTGGAAGTTTTGGCTGAGCGTAAGCCTGTCAGCGTTGCACATTTGAAATCTTCAAGCATGAGCATTGTAATTGCCATGTAGATAGGATAATCTAAGGCACACACTAGGGCCTCATCCATCGTCATTCTGCTGTTTGGCTGAATAGGAAGAAAGACGGTTTAAGATTGTAGGTGCAATGCTGTCCATTGCTGCAGAGATGTGGTTGTAGAAGTCATATCATCTCAGAATTACCCTCCATTAGTCAGTGGATGAGTTTATTTATTATTACATCGTAACACTTTTATGCTATGAAATGCTAATGGCAAGTGTGCAGGTAATGCCCATGCATACCAGCTGAAGGGTCATCAGGTAATGGTGAGCTTGGGAGGTACGGCCCCGTAACAAGTGCATGCTACATAAGGCTAGAGGTATGCAGGGCCTCCCATCCTGAGTGTTCTAGTATAAGCTGATTCCTGAATCTTAAGGCTAATGATACATGACACATTAAATACCTAGCACATCCCTGTATTCCAAAAATACGTTAGTTCTATAACAGTAAAATTGGTTTTAAAAGAAAACTATTGATTTTGTGCTCTTCTCCATAATTTTACCTGACTTATTCATACCCTAAATTACAAAAATGAGGCTCTTTTACATTTTTAGCTTGTCAAAGTGTTTTCAAATAGCCCAGAAGTAAGAGCAAAGTAGGGAAACAGCTGTCCCTTGTTATTTTGTTTCCTGAATACAAATAGTCTTAAATTGCTGTAAATGGAAAGGCTGGAATGAATTCAAACAGACTTTGTTTAAATACACTCGGGCTGATGTTTGTGTGTTGGGACCTTTGGAGGAGGGCAGCACTAGAAAATACTACACATTAACTTGTCGCACGTGACGATATACGGTTATGGCTTCCCTTTTGTTTGTTAGGTAGAGTTGCATTGGTATCGTTCAGAAATTTTGTGGCAGTAAATCATGAGATTTGGACTAAGATAGCTGAACAGCACCATTAAATCCTGAGGCATTTAGTGTAATTTTCAGTCTGACGACTCTTCGGAAAACAAAAGCTCTTTTGGACTTAATGTAATTAACTGAGTTCAGGCAGATGTTTCAGATTTTTACACTACATCAAGAAAGAAATGAATGAATATATCTAATCTTTTCACTTTCCTTCTGACTTCTGAACACTTACTATTTGAAAAGTTAGTAATGGCCAGCAGTAGGTGATTTGTTTGTTTTCTCTCCATAACCCATTAGGTTTAAGATAATCTCGATTCTCAAGATGTTCTTAAATAGAGTTGTATCCAATAGCTTTATTAAATATTTGAGATTCTAAAAATTGTCTAACAAATGTCTTCCTTCTCTGGGGAAACGGTATAGACAGATTAAGAAAGTTGACAACATTACAGGGTTCAAGTTTAATGACATAGTCATAAATAAGTTCCTGGTCTTCAGACTTGCAGTTTGGTGTTTTTATCATAAAACCATTTTCACACTTCAGTTCAGGGATTTTCTCCAGTTAATATACAACTTCCTCCAAATTTCATTATTGCAATATTACATAATATTTCAGATTATTTTCCTGTTTGACTCACCCACAAACTCATTGCCCAGCACTTAGTGTAGGAGCTTGGAAAAAAAAAAAAAAGTCATTATGCTCTGCCTTTTGAAGTTAAAACGGCTGTGATTTTACTACCTCACAGATTACTTTAAGATTGTAAAGTTACATAACCAATGAAGCAGAAAGGAAGTCAAAGACTGGGGACCATTAAGAAATCAGACTTATTTATTGAAGAAAATAATAATAAACTGTGAGTTAAGGGTCGTAACATAAAGAGTTGTAAACAGAAGATAAGAATCCATTTTTCTTTATCCCCACTACCGATCTGGACAGGAAAATAAAATTAAATTATGTCATTAGACATGGTCACAGACTATATTTAAGGCAACACCCTGCCTGCAAACTGGAGAGACCTGAGTTCATGTCTTGGCCTTGCTTTGTGCCTTTGGATAAATTTGTGAAACTTTGTGAGTCACAGTTTCTATTTCACTGTGTGGTTATGAGGATTAAATTATATAAAGTCTCTACCTAGTACAAGAGTGGCATGTGGTAGGTGTTCAATAAATAATTCCTTTATAAACTTTATTTTATCTATATTTTAAGTATATATTAATTAAATTTTAATCAGTTAATTGATTTAATAATATTTAATTCACATTACTCGCCCAACTAAACACACCCACACTTAAACAAATATATGTATTATATGTATAATTATTTTTTCACTTACTCTTAGCACAGACTTAATGCTCATTGTATGGTGTGGAAAGAGAATGAATACTCTGTAAAATTTATCAGAGCACCAAAATTATTAGAGCATAAGCCTAAGGTATACATTAGTGAAAGTTACCAGCCACACTTGAAAGTTCATTTATGAAGTCTTAGAGTCACTGTCCCATTATCAGGTAATAATTTTCTAGGCTCTTTTAAGCAATATAAAATATTCACTATCATAGTAAAAATCCATGTTCTGGGGACATCTTTTTTTTCATGTAACTGACATAAAATATATCTAAGCATACCTGGTCCCTTGATATTTTTCTTATCCTTTATGCCCTGTGTTGAGTCTGATCTTTGTAGGGCCCAAAACTTTCCAATCAACCTCACATAGCCATCTGTGTCAAAAGACAGATGTTTTTGTACCTCTTTTCACAGATAGAAAAAAAAAGATCTTTCCCTTTGAAAACTATCTTTCCCTTTTGAGAACTCACACTCTTTGCACACCTCCTTCTTGCCTTCTGGTCTACATCCATGATTCTTTCCTTAAACTGCCCTTTACGGCTCAGCGTCTTCCCTTTCTCTTTCCTCTAAGACCACATCTGAGTAGTTCCTTTCCAATAAAAGACGCACCTTGAACTCCGCCTCCCCTAAGTCACCTGCTTTTCCTTCTTCAACCCCCAAAACTCACATAATCTATGCTCACAGTTTCTTCTTCCTCACCTTTAATTGGCAACCTAATCTAATCTGCTTTTACCACAACCTAGTCTTAAAAATGTCCTGTCAAACAGGCCGGGCGCGGTGGCTCACGCCTGTAATCCCAGAACTTTGGGAGGCCAAGACGGGTGGATCACGAGGTCAGAAGATCGAGACCCTCCTGGCTAATACGGTGAAACCTCGTCTCTACTAAAAATACAAAAAACTAGCCGGGCGTGGTGGTGGGTGCCTGTAGTCCCAGCTACACGGGAGACTGAGGCTGAGCCCGAGCCAGGAGAATGGCGTAAACCTGGGAAGTGGAGCTTGCAGGGAGCTGAGATCCGGCCACTGCACTCCAGCCCGGGCGACAGAGCAAGACTCCATCTCAAAAAAAAAAAAAAAAAAAAAAAAATGTCCTGTCAAAATGCTGTTAATTCCTAAGCCCAGTCATAACTTTTCATGTTTCATGTTAGTTGATCTCCTAGCAGCGCTGGACAACATCTCTTTCTTCTTTCTAGAAAATCCTCTCAATGTAGATGACAGGTTGATGGGTGCAGCAAACCACCATGGCACGTGTATACCTATGTAACAAACCTGCACATTCTGCACAGGTGCCCCAGAACTGAAAGTGTAATTAAAAATAAAAAAATAAAAAACCAGAAAATCCCCCCTTGCATTACACTCCCAGTATGTTTTCCTCATTCTCCTTCCTTATCTAACTCCATTCTAGGTTTCTTCTCAGACTCTTCTCCCACCATCATCCCTTAAATGCTATCTCTTCTTTTCTTTTCTTTTTTTTTTTTTCTTGAGACAGAGTTTCACTCTCGTTGCCCAGGCTGGAGTGCAATAACGCTATCTTGGCTCACTGCAACCTCTGCCTCCCAGATTCAAGCAATTCTCCTGCCTCAACCTCCCAAGTAGCTGGGATTACAGGCATGCACCACCATGCCCAGCTAATTTTGTATTTTTAGTAGAGATGGGGTTCTGCCATTTTGGCCAGGTTGGTTTCGAACCTCTGACCTCAGGTGATCCACCTGCCTCAGCCTCCCCAAGTGCTGGGATTACAGGCATGAGCCACTGTGCCCGGCCTAGATGCGATGCTTTTTAAGGCACCATCTTCAGCTCTCTTCTGTCTGTCTAAACTCTGTTTCAAAACCACCTCCAATCATTCTCATCTTCATGTGCATTAAGGAATTCTAACAGATAATCTTTTCTCCTGTTCTGGCCTGTCTCCTGAAATCCCAGCCTAGATTTTACAATGGTTTGCAGAACACTTACAACTCAACTGTCCCCTCATGCATGCTCTTCTTTCCTTATTGGCCTTCTTGATTATTACAAAAAAGTATCTGTGTATTCAGAACTTCAGCCATTGGAACAGACTTTTCTCCCTCATTCCGCAATGACTGGCCTCCAGGTACTGTGGTATTACCTTAGAAATGTCTGCTACCTGTGTTTTCTGTATTCCATTTTAACAGATATTGTTAAATATTCCTTTGCATAAAGTTTTCCACTTTCTAGTTTTTCTTTTTGTTTTCCAGTACAGCTTTCATAATTTCAACAAAATACTCTTTCCAATGCATATATCTAACATCATCCCCTACTCAAAAACATTTGACTCTTAACTGTTTGCATAAAAAAAGATATTATTTTTAGTGTTTTCCACAATCAGGATTTTATCAAATGTCACATCCTCCAGGTAGTTCAAGTACTTTGAAGAATTTTCTCTCCTCTATGACTTTCCCCATGTTGTTTTATTTCTCCATGTATATATTCTACTTATACTTCAAAAATACTAATCAGAAGTCACCTAGGGGCTGGGCACGGTGGCTCATGCTTGTAACCCCAGCACTTCGGGAGGCTGAGGCAGGAGAATCGCTTGAGACTCAGAGTTTGAGACGACCCTAGGCAACAAAGCAAGACCTCATTTCTAAAAACAACTTTCTTTTAATTAGCAGGGTATGGTGGTATGTGCCTACAGTCCCAGCGATTCAGGAGGCTACAGTGGGAGGAAAGTTCGAGCCCAGAAGGTGTAGGCTCTAGAGCTGTGTTCATGCCGCTGCACTCCAGCTGGCTGCGCTGTGAGACCCTGTGGTTAAAAAATAAATACATTAATTAATAACAACAAATCAACTTGGCACATCACAGTTAGAATGACAGCCATTATCTTACATTTATTCTTTTTCTCAGCATTTATCACAGTTTGCCTAGTTCTTCTTCAATGGATTTTTGAGTCCAAGTACCACGTGCTCTATGCAAAATAACAGCCAGAGATACGTTGTACATCTAGAAGCATCCTGAGTCAAAAATATCCTGATGAGTTAATACGAGTTTTTGGGATTTTTGTTTTCTTTTGTTTTTCTAATCATAAGCTTTCTCTCCTTCTATTTAGGTATGTAATAAAATGAGTATTTTCAAATCAAAAATATGTAATTTTGTAATATGGTAAGTCCCATTATCTACTTAAAGAACCTTGAAAACACATTTACTGATTTGGTAAGTCTCAAAGGCAGCCTTAGCACATAAACAATATGAATTATTGTGAAAAATCTGCTAGCCTATCTAAAGATGGGAATTTGTATAGGTTTAGATTTTGAGGCATAAAATTACTTAAAGTGTGTCTTCTAAAGAGAGAAACAAATGAGGCCATATTTTTCAGTTCCATTAAAATTATCTATAATAATAAATGTATCAGCTTTTCCTCATGACTCAACTCGTTACAGGAGACTAGTGCAGTCATTTGTGACTGGTTTCATATTTATACATTTGTATTATCTATTTTCTATCTTTAAATGTCTTCTCATAGTATTTTTCTAAAATAGCAAAACTAAGACAAACTATTGTTAGGATGCTTTGAGTTGTATACTTAATAGAAATCCCAACATAAATTATTTTAAACATTGTAGGATATTCATTAGATCACATACCTAAAAACACAGAGATTCTTATTGGTAAAATTAGCTGAACTTTGTGCTGAGTGGGTCAACTTGGAACCAGCTTTGTGGCTGGGAAAGCTATGTCCTGACTGGCTTAGGCTAGGCGCACTGGAATTTACCAGAATAGAAAAGAGTACTTACTTCTTTAATCCAGTTAAAGCAGTTTATGAAATTTAGGGAGAAGGGCAAAATCAATCCCTTCCAAATTACATGATTGCTGTAAGTAGGGCAGGGTAAAATGGATAAAATGAATGTTGGGAAGACAAGTACAATAACTACCAATAAGATTAATTAATAACTTTGACTTCATTTAATGCTTTCACTCTGAAATTTTCTACATAAGAATGTGAAGAAATTTAATACAAATCAATGAATTAATTAAAGTGCTTCCATGTTATATCCAAAGAAAGTAAAAACTTATTGAACTAATTTTCAATTTAATGTGTCTCTAAATAAGCATAGAATTTCAGAACTGTTGGATATTATGCCAGACTATTTCCTGCTCTCTGTTAAAATCAATATGAAATTATAGCACACTTATGAATTGCAAAGATTACAGAATTTATATAAGCCTTGGTCTTTGCCCTCAAGAAATTAACAACTTTGGTTGTGGAGACACATACCACCCAAATACATAAAACAATTGAGGAATGACAACATTTAATGCATCATAAACTGCAATCGAGGATAGAATCATGATATAAGATAAATGCTCCCTCGAGAAGGGAACTTTCATTGTTGACCAGAGTTAATGGAGGTAGGCTTCTAGAAATAGGTGGGCATTGGGATGACCTCTGAAGGGTGGTAGGATTTCAATAAGTATAAAAAGATAGAAAATACATTCAAGGTCAAGAAAACAAGACAAGCAAGTACAAATAGTTTTAGAAGGCATGTACCGGTTGCATGCAAAGAGATCTGAGAGCTGGGGAGAAGTAAGTGACAAAGAACAGGGAAGATGGCCTCTTTGCAGAAATAAGTTGTTGTTCAGGACCGATGTTACAGAGCATTTTATAGTTAAGTTAGGATCAAATTATACCTAAAATTCCAGCATGTGGGCATGTTTTAGAAGCACATAAATTGAGCTTGCTTTATCAGAGGGAAAACGTGATCAAAGCAGTAGTCTTTTTAAAACTAATCTGTCTTAGACTCATACAAGTCCAGGCACAGTAAAAATAAAGAGATAGGTTAAGGTTCAATTTTAGGGGGAAAAATTACATATATATATATAACATCCAGTGTGATAGGAAAGAGTGAATACAAGAGCCTTGGCCAAAATCAGTTTCGAGGTCAAGAAGTGCAAATATGGGATTAGGATCTTTTAACTCTTACAAAATGTGGGACTTTGAACAAGTAATTTTACCTCTTGAGATTTCAGTTCCCTCATTTATAAAATAAAGGAGGGGGTTTCAAATGTCCCTTAGGCCTGGAAATATAGTCTGTAGACAGTAAAGACTGTCAAAATTGTTTTACTCATTTTCAGGTTTTTCTTAGTTTGAAACGTGGCAAACATTGGTGGCATCACGTGTAGCTCCCAAAATTGACTAGTATGTAGCAATATATGATTACCACGAGGTGTCAGATATTTCAACAAAAGTGCAGCATTTTGAGAGAGATAAAAGTTTGTGGGATAGGATGCTCTCTCTGAGAATTTTCAAGAAAGAAATTATTTAGAAGACAAAATGATATGAGGAAACAGAGTGAAGTAAATAGTTTTCACTTAGATCTTGATTGGAGTTGTAAGAATACTTCTAAGAGAGATATTCACTAAACTTAGACATGCTGGTGGGAATGTATCAAATATGAACTAACGTAGAATGTTGTTATCTGTATCCCACAAGTGTGCCTAAATACTGTCTCTCAAACATTCTTATGTCCTCTTTTTCTCACTGTCTCATCCTGTTCTATCCTCTCGTACCTTTCCCTGTCATCTCTTTTATCTTCCTTCCTCCCTTTAAACTTGCAAGTGCACACACAGACACAGTCATTTTCAAGTACACATAAAAGTTTCAAATCCACTTCTTTCAATCAGTTAAAATTAATTGAAATGCTTACTATGTTTTTGCACTGGGTGCATTTGAGTTTTGGAAGATAATGACATTGCTCAGACTTTTTTCCTTCCTCCCTTCCTCCCTCCCTCCCTCCCTCCCTCCCTCCCTCCCTCCCTCCCTTCCTCCCTTCCTCCCTTCCTCCCTTCCTCCCTTCCTCCCTTCCTTCCTTCCTTCCTTCCTTCCTTCCTTCCTTCCTTCCTAAGACAAGGTCTTACTGTGTCACCCAAGCTGGAGTACAGTGGGACAATCATAGCTCCTGGGCTCAAGGGATACTTCTGCCTCAGCTTCCCAAGTAGCTGGAACTACAGGTGCACACTACCATGCCCTGCTAATTACTTATTAATTTACTTATTTATTTTTGAGATGGGGCACTCTGTTGCCCAGGCTGGAGTACAGGGGCACCATCTTGGATCACTGGCTCACTGCAACCTCCTCCTCCTAGGTTTAAGCAATTCTCATGCCTCAGCCTCACAAGTAGCTGACATTACAGGCACATACCACCGTGCCTGGCTAAGGCTAATTTTTATATTTTTTGTAGAGACGGGTTTCAACATGTTGGCCAGGCTGGTCTCAAACTCCTGACCTCAAGTGATCTGCCTACCTCCCAAAGTACTGGAATTACAGGCATGAGCCATTGCATCTGGCCTAATTTTTAAACTTTTTTGTAGAAACATTGTGTTGCTTGTTGATCAGGCTGGTCTCTAACCCCTGGCCTCAAATGATTCTCCAGCACATCTATATAGATATAGACATGTAATCATTTCATTGGCCAAAGCATTCCATTCTTTAAATTCTTGAGGCAACCCAGTTGTTAAACATATATAACATATTGTTTACAGCATTTGCAGTTCTGTTTACAGAGTCCTTGTGGACCAAAGAGTGGAAAATAACTTTGAACATCTGTTAGAAAAATTCGGCTAAGTCTATGCTTTCATGATTTTACACAAGCAAAAGGAATTATATCTTATAAATATTAAGAAAAAGTTTTAAACAATTGTGAATATAGAATGAAAACTTTTTAGGATAAATACTCAACAAGCATATTGTTAAGTTGATCACAAAAAGTTACATTCCCTTGCTAGTAAACTGTCCATATAATGTATCTCTTCTGATCTTTAAAACTGACTCAGAACAATAAATATTGGTAATTTTTATCATGAAAAATCTAAGACTTGAAATGTTGCTTTTTAATATGGAAATATTGATAAAGCTTAGAAGTTTTTAAAGTTACATTTTATATGACATATACAGTGTGTTATTTTTTAAATAAAGGGTAACCTTTGTGAATATGTATGCACACATATGCGCAAACACAATAATACCTTATAAATCATAGGCAAAGACTAATAGATGTATACATACACAATCACAAACAATTTTTAATTGTTACAAAGGGATCGTTGATATGTATGTTAAGGTTGATAAGAACCACTTTGAGTCTTAATTGTACTTTCTCCAGGTACCAAATAATTTGCATTTTACATATTAGTTTTCATTTATTCTAACCTATATTCAGTTCAGGGTTTTTCACATTATCAGTATTTTGTCAAGTGCATTGACATAGTTTTCTAACATGGATCTCCAACTTTGTGGTTCCTACTTTTATTCATTTAAACTGGTTTCTGAAAATTCGTAGTTCCTAGAGAATAAATTACGTTTCATCTGGATTTTGCATTCTAAAAGCCAAGACCATGTATAAAGCACATATGAGATTTAACTTTTCAACTGTGAGTTATTTTGAAACAGCATGATTAGACACTTTGGATTCTTGAATTTGGTACCAATGGAACTAAGCCGCTGAGAGCCATATTTGGAACTAGGTCTGCCCCATCTGATAGATGGGTTGTAAGAACAATCTCTGTTGTATACTATATTTTAATGATACCATATGAGGATTTGTTTTAAATTATGACTTCTATTTGATTACTATTTATTTGAATAGAGGCTTAGTCATTCAGAATATTTTTTACGAACTAATTTGAAGCTGTTATTAATATATTATTATAAGCATATGAATGAACTATAGAGCTTATCCTCTTAACTATTTTGATCATTACTTTTACAGTATGTGTTAATTTTTTTTTTTTTTTTAGATTCTTGAATTTAAAAAAAAAGACTTTGGAGGGCAGGGAAAATATGGAATTTGTTTTCAGTAGCTTCATTTTTTAAAACTCTTTGCTTCTATATTCCATATTCACTTTTACTTGATCCACATACTTTCTAATTTCCTTTAGAGAGTACAAATACTTTCTAATTTCTCTTTTGATTTTTATTTGACCTATAGGTTTTTTAGAAGTATCTTATTTAATTTTCAAATATTTGGGAATGTTCCGGATATCTTTCTTTCATTGGTTTTTATTTTAATGCCATTATGGTCAGAAAAAATATTTAGTAAGTCCTCTATTTTAAATTTACTTAGATTTGCTTTATAACCCAGAATATGTTCTATTGCAATAAACATTCCTTATACACTTGAATTCTTCTGCTGTTGAACGGAGTGTTCTGTAAATATCAATTAGGTCAATTTGGTTGATGATGTTACTTGCATCTTATATATCCTTATGGATTTTCTGTCAGTATGCTCTATCAGTTACTTTTTATAAGGAGTGTTAAAATACCTGACTAAAATTGTGAAATTACATATTATATATTATGTTATATGAGAAAATGTCCTTTACCCATATTATGAATTACCAAGTTAATATTATCATCTACATGTATTTGGTTTGGATAGTGCATTTTTATTACAGCGTTTTCCTATAGATTCCCATGCTTTCATTTACAGTTGAAGCAATTTGATAGAACCAAGGACAAGTGAGTTTAAGAAGGTGGACCCTATTTTAACACTAAATATTTCGATTGATAGCACAAACACTTTAGTTTTGTAAAATATTTAAAGCATTACATAATGCACATACTAAAAACCATCCACTAATATGCTAACTGGCTTCAAATTAATCATTAAGGAATTTATACAAAAATGCAGCAATAAGAATCAACTACCTAAATAGATATTTAATTCATGTAAATTAAAATATTTATATGGAAAGCATTGAGGTTTTTAAAATACTTCCTATCCCTTGAAGAGTTAAACCATTTAATATGGTGTTCTAATCATTTTACATAGTTTCATTTATTTATTTATTTTTTACTTTTTATGTTTAAAAAAACATATAGAAAGTTTGCAGTAGTGCAATTAACTCACATACAACCTTCTCTTGGATTCACAGTGTGACATTTTACTATGTTTGTTTTGGCATCTTCTATTTATATATATTATTAACATAATTGTGGTAGTGTTGACTCATTTGCCACTTGCAAAGAGCAAATCTCCCCTACTCTAAATAATTCAAAGTTTTATCTCTTAAGAACAAGTACAATCTTGTTCATAATTACAGTATAGTTATGAAATTCAGGATATGTAATATTTGTGCCATACTATCTAACATACAGTTCATATCTACATTTTGCTAATTGTCCTAATAATACTTCTTATGTCATTTGTTTTCATTTATGATCCACTGGAAGATAAAATTGAATTTAGTTGTCTTTTTTCTTAGTGTTGTTTAATTTGGAGCATTTTCCCAACCTTTATGAGAAATCTTCTTAAAGCTAAAGAGGCAATACTCTTTCATCTAATGAAATGTTTCATTATGCTAGACAATAGTCAAGAAATATTCTAGCAGCCATGAAGAAGAGTGATCTTGTGTCTTTTATGGGAACATGGATGGAGCCGGCGGCTATTATCCCACCAAACTAACAAGGAACAGAAAACCGAATACCACATGTTCTCACTTGTAAGTGGAAGCTAAATGATGAGAACTTAGGAACATAAAGAAGAAAACAACAGACACTGGGGTTTACTTAAGAGTGGACGGTGGGAGGAGAGAAAGGAGCAGAAAAGATAACTATTGGGTATTGGCCTTAATTCCTGGGTGATGGAATAATCTGTATAACAAACCCCCAGATACGAGTTTACCTGTGTAACAAACCTTCACAGGTACCCCAGAACCTAAAATAAAGGCTTTAAAAAAAGAAATATTTTAGCAGAACTTCACTTTTTGGGTTTGGCACGAAAATGCCACATATTTTTTTCAAATTACAAACAAGTCTAGCATTGAGGTAGTCTGAAAAGGAAAGGTTCTAGTAGGGGTCATTTAGAGTATCTGACCTTGAATCTGCCCTTATGTCTTATGAGCAGTCGGTCCTTTCAACTCCTCTCAAAATTACATCAGGTGGCCACATAAACTAAGCTATTACGTAGTTATTGAACCTAGCAACATTAAATCGCTGTATTTTTAAAAAATTGTCTTTGCTTATCTCCGTTCATAAATTACAAATGACCTTATGGCATTATGTTATTCACTGTAAGGGCTCTGAAAGCAGAATTCTTATTTTCAACTCCTACTCTACCCTTGGGGAATACTGAATAGGCTCTTCAAACTCATTAATTTCAGTTTCTTCATCGGTAAAATATGGTGGATAAACACGGTATCTTCCAAGAGGAATGCTGGGAGAGTTCAATGCGTACATGACCTCCAATCCACATGACATTTGTAGACAATGACTCGCACTTTGTATTAGCTATTATCTGTTTATAAAACCACTGAATTGAAGTCATTTTTTAACGATTTGAACATTCTGCTTTACTATGATAAAAAGTCACCACTTACACAATGCAGATGTTCTTTAAAATAAAACCCTTCACATTTACAAACGCAGATGATATCATTAAAATTTAGAAATGGCAGAGCAAACAAAAGTAGTAACTCAAATTATTACTTGCTAGAATAGAAAAAGAAAAAACGCCAAAGCGATAATTCTCCAAAAGCAAAAAGGAATTGAATTTTGAGCCACAAAATGCAAATTCAATGATAAAGATATTTTATGGGACAATAATAATCACTGTTGACATTCAGTGAAATAAAAGCCTTGGACACAGATATGATAGAGTTTAAAGTCTAGTTGGTGAAATAAGGCAAGTAGGAAAAGATAACTAACAAGTTGTTGAGTTCATGAGGCTCAGGAACCTTATTTAACTTAATGTAATATTCTCTGGTTCCATCCATGTTGTCCTTCATTCTGTTGATGTGATGTATAACATTGATTGATTTGCATATGTTGAACCATCCTTGCATCCCAGACATGAATCCCATTTGATCATGATAAATGATCTTTTTAGTGTATTGTTGAATTCAGTATGCTAGTATTTTGTTGAGGATTATTGTATAAATGCTTATCAGAGATATTGGCCTGTAGTTTTCTTCTTGTTTTGACATGTTTTGTCTGGTTATAGTATCAGGGTGATACTGGCATTGTATAACGAGTTCAGGAAAATTATTTCCTCTTCTATTTTTTAAAATAGTTTGATTAGGATTGGTATTAGCTCTTCTCTAAATGTTTGGTAGAATGTAGTGGTGAAGCCAATCGGTCTTGTGCTTTTCTTTGCTGGAAGAGATTTCATTATGGCTTTGATCTCATTACCTGTTATTGGTCTATTCAGGCTTTTTATTTCTTCCTGGATCAATCTTGGTAGATTATATGTATCTTGGACTTCATCCATTTCTTTTAGGTTTTCCAATTTATTGGCATATAGTTGCTCACAGGTGCCTGTACTGATCCTTTAAATTCCTGCTGTGTTGGTTGTAAAGTCCTCTATTTCATCTCTAATTTTATTTGAGTCTTCTCTCTTTTTTCTTATTTTATTTAGTTTGCCTAAAGGTTGGTCAATTTTGTTTATTTTTTAAAATTTTGTTTATCTTTTCAAAACCCAACTTTTTGTTTCATTTATCTTTTGTATTTTATTTCAATTTAATTTATTTCTGCTCTGATCTGTTTTATTTCTTTTTTTCCAATTTTGGGTTTTGTTGCTCTTGCTTTCCTAGATCTTTAAGATACATCATTAGAAAAGAGCTGATATTCTATAGACAATTGTTCTCATCAAAAATTATGAAGTAAGAATATGTTATCATGCAGTTTCTCAATTGAAAGTAACCAAAATTCTTTGATTAAACTTTTGCTAAAATGAACAACAGAAAATATTGTAATTTTAGCCAAAGCTCAAAGAATCAATGGGAAGCCAGGAGAAAAAAAAAATACAGGATTTGGGGTGGAAATTGTGGGACAACACTCATAGTAAAACTGCTCTAGCTGGGACCCTCCCTTTGTTTGAAAACCCTCCAATTAAGAAAACAACCTCCAACTATTTCCTTCTGTTTTTATGATGCTCCAAGATTCTAGGTCTCTGAGGGGAACATCTGATGGTCCAACTACAAGCCAGATGTCCCCTTCCTATCTCTATCTGAGTGGTTAGTAGAAGGTTCTGATCTCTCCTGCTATTGTACTATCATAGATTTCCACCGTAGAAAGACTAAACACAAGGAAGCAGAGATAATTCTCCAAACAGAAATAGGAATGTGGCTAAGAAAAGAGGTCTCCAACATGCTAAAAACAATAATTTAGGTAACTAAAATCTTGTAGCACTATGCAAGCGCCATTGGATTAGAAAGATCCCAGATAGAAACGGTTATAGCCTTGTAGTAGCCCAGATATGTGGTGCTAACATTATGGACTTAAGGGTGTATGTGGCCACAGAATCACTAACAGCTTCTGACTTCCATACCTAGATTTCTAGCTCTCCACGTTCAACTGAACAGAATTCCTCTGTATTTGCCAGTGTCCTTAATATTTGGTCTTTATAATTTATAGATGCCAATACCACAAACATAAAGGGGGAAGAAAGATAGAAAATATAGAATACTCAGTTGTAGAGGAAACGTGTGGCAAACTGGCCAATGTTAAGTAATTTGTTTGGATGAGGGCTGGCAAATTACCGACCCAGCGCCCCCCCCCACCCGCCCCCGCCACCTTTTCTGTTCCTGTGGAAGAACTTTAGCAATCCCGAAATCCTTATTCCTTTTACTGTACATGTAATAAATCTAATTTCATTAGACTGCTAATAAAACATAAATGGTTACCTTTATTAAGGCACTGCTATCACTAGCATAGAACAGAGAGGACCACTGGTGTTTTGTTCATGCCACCTAATTCAACAAATACGAGAAAAGACAGGAAGATTTATTAGCCAGTTCTAAATCCTCAAGCAGGAAGGACATCTTTTCTACATAAATCTAAAAATATTCTCTTAAGGAGAATCAAAAGCACTATTTAGTGCAAATTTGCGTCTGGCAGCTAGTGGAAGCAGAAGTTGTCCATTTGCTGCAGCTGATGCCGATCAGACTCCAAGGCGCAGTGTGCACCAGCTGAAGTCTGTCAACAGGGAGCCCAGCATAAGGGCAACCTGATAGTCAAAACAGGATAAAACCACAGTCTAAACAAGATGACATGAGCATTTGTGCAATTAACAGCATCAGCAAGAGGAAAGTTGTGTTTGGAACATTCCGCTAGAAATCCATAAAAGGCAGGATGCTTATTTTACCACAATCGCGTTATATGTGGCTAAATAGAATCAATGACACGATGGAAAACACTGCAAAGACAATAGAGAAGGATCAAGGAAAAGCTGATGACAAAGTCGTAAGACTGAAAACATTATTACGGCTGTTGCTGTTGTAAGCAGAGCACACCCCAAATCCAATCTGCGCTTACATTCTCATTCATGGCTGCAGTCAGGGTATTGGCTGCCAACTTTGAGCCAGGCGTTGTGCTGACGTTTCAATAATTATTATTTGGTTGAATTTTTAAAACAAGTGTTCCTGGTCCACATTGTTAGTCCTATGTCACAGATGACAAAGACACTGGGAACAGTTTTGAGTACCACTGCAGTGGAAAGACCAGGAACTGTGATTTTAGACAAGGCTAAACTGGACTACCAGTTCTACTGCTTATAAACCCTAGAGACTTTAGGAAAACAACGTACATTTTCTGGATTTGATTGTTCTTATATGAAGTATAAGTTTCAGACATGTATGATTTAATGCGATTAGTTGTTGCTTTTCACACAATGCTTGACATGAAGTAGGTATTTTATAAATGCTAGAACCAATATTGTTATGCTGTTATGAGTTAAATTGTAAAAGGTGGTTTATAAAAATTTTTTTTATTTGTGTAATTTTCACAGCAACTCAGATTATTAAGAGTACTAATATTTTAATATAGAAATTTTAGGTTACTAACCAGGGGCAGACACAGTGCTGAGGACTTTCCATACATTATGGAATTCATTATTATATTCGTTTCATTATCCCAGCTTGACATGAATGAGTTATTATTCCTGCTTTTCTATTCAAGAAGCAGAGGTTCATGGCCGTTTTGATCACACAAGTAGTAATTTTATTACAAGGCTTCTCACTTTCAAATCTAATGATCATGCCACTGTTTCAATCTTTTCACTGATTTTAAAATAACAAAAACAAATATTATTGTTTGGTAATAATCTACAAAGCAAATGGTGAGTCAGTCTTTATCCCATTTCCACTTGAGCTTTATACAAGTACCTTATAACTGTTTATTTTTAAATGCTGTCAGTCACAGCATTGGCTCACAATTTTGTCCTTAATGATATTTTGTTATATAATTTATATTATATTATTACTTAATATAATATAAATATATTATAACAAATATATTTATTTGCTAAATGTAATATCATAACACATGAAAATAAATAAATACATGATGTGTGTGTGTATATATATATTTTATATATATCTCTCTCTCTGATGCTGATCAAAATCTGCTTCCAGAAGAAGGTTTGAGAGGGATCATATGACTCAAAATAAAATATTAGAGCATCTATATAGTGCATTCCATTGTTGGTATAGTAAATATTTTATGAGTATTAATGAGAAATTTAAAGAATTACTATCTGTTGACAGGAATACAGGGCGCTGGCCTGTGTGGCTGGTGCCATTTTCCTGAGCTCAGTTTTCCTTGGCTACGTATAGAAGAAGACATAATCATAAATCCTGCTACATTACATTATCTTCTTACTGAGTTATTTAGATTTGCATGAGTTTTACCTCAAAGCTTTGGTAGTACTTTCAAGATTTGGTGGAATATCCTTCTCAGTGTCTTCTAGACCTTGTTGCTACTCAGAGTGGAAGAATGGATATCACCTGGTGACCGAACAGAAATGCGGAATCTGGGGTCGCTCACCGGAACTGCAGTTCTGCATTTTTACAAGATCCCCAGGGGATTTGTGTATCCATTAATGTTTTGTAACTGTTGTTCTAAAAACTACCAGGTTTAAACCTATGATTTTGCTGGACACAACTCTCACGTCTCATGAAGATAAAAGAAGATTTAGGTTACCCTGATCTTCTTGTAGCAAGAGGAGCTAAATTGCAAGCAGAAAAGTTTAAAAAGCTGATATCCTTTTAGGTGCAGAAAATAAGGTGAGATTTTTAAATTGTATCATTATTAAATATTTGAGTTCTAAATTTAATGTGTTTAGGTTATTTTAGTGAACTAAGTGATGTAAATCTCCCTAGAAGCATTCTGGTTCTTTGTTGCTAAGGGACGTTGGCATCTGTTTCTTTTATGATTGTTTGTTTCCCCAACACTTACATATTTGAATAAATAGCATGTTTATTTGGGGTTAAAATGCTTCATGCAGCATCATTTGCAATTGAGTAAATATGAGTTGGTTTTGATGCAACGGCCACAAATAATAGACTAGTCTATTGGAAATAAAATATGGTTTTCCAATCTTCCTGAACAGATTTCACATTACCAAGCAATCTCAATATAAATTCTCCTGGATCAGTGAGAATTTCGTGCCAGCAAATTAGAATATATAGAAAGATCTATGTATGTAGTAAGCCACATATGCAAATTAAACTACTTCATCAGGAGAAATGGTTTCTCACTTCAAGGCTGTAGGTTTCAGATCCTGGAGCAGTAAGTGAAAACCACGAATAGTATTTCAAGAAAAACGCTTAAATTATCTATTGTAACATTGTGTACTTGAGCCTCTATATTTACTTCAGTGATTGTTCTCTCCAAGCCTCACTTATACACTGGCCCCATCAAAGCTTAATTCCATAAATGTTGTGTTCAAAATCCAATTTAAGGGTTCTCTTTAAATATATTTTATAATTTCAAAGTTGAGTGTGTCCAGGAGAGCAGAAGTAGCCATAGATTTATATAGGATTCTATTTTGCTACGATAGCAGTCAATCTGGAGGTTTGCCTTTTCTGTTCCTCCTTGTACCTAAGACTGAAGGAAGAATAAAAACCTAGGTCTTTATAAAATTGCAGAATAACGATGCACTTACTGCATTTGAAAAATCAACAAAGTAGTAGTGACTTCAGATGAGTAAAAACAAAGAATGAGGGCTGTTGTATAGCAAATTTTAAAATAATTTTAAAAAGAATCTACTAAGCCAGGAAGGTCCTCTGAGAGATTTTTTTAGATAATACTCTAAACTATATTTAGCCTGGGCCTTATCTGCATATTCTGTCTGATCAAAATGCAATTGTAGTCATCATTTTGAAATGTAAAAGAATCAAAGATTTTACAACCTACTAGAATCTAATAACCTTGGCCTTAAACAAAAGTTACATCTCCAAATACCGTGGTTAAAAAGGATAACTTTTAGAAAACAATTTTTAAATACTTCCCATTTGTATTTTAGAAATTGTCTCATCAATTTTTGGTTAAGAAATAAAAAAAATTCAGATGCAATTTAATATCTTCTAATAGAGAATGTTATCTAAGATGTTTAAATTGTCAATCCTTCACAAATTCTGAAAGGAGAATAAAATACCTGTAATTTGAGAGACTGTTCTTACCTTTCTAAAAAATATTTTCAACAACCATCATTAGTATAGTGATCTAAAATTCACTATATATTTTCATATAAACAATCCCAGTTATTTGTATTTAATCGAACCGGGGATCTCTATCTTTCCAATGTGACAGAGATATAGGAGGACTTACCCCAAGATCTCGACGTTGCAAAGCATGCAACGTGTATTCAATTTCAACGTTCCAAATCCTTGGTCTCCACCACCATACTGTCCTCTCCTAATTCAAGTTACTACGTCTCTTGCTCCCTTTAAGCCTGCCAGTACGTTGTGTATCCATAATTGATTTTTTCACCTCTTCCTCTGCAGTGCTTTATACTTTCTTCAACTGTGCTTAAGCATAGACAACATTTCTCTACTTTCATACTTTCTTTTTTAAAAAATCAACACGGTAACCTTCATTTATCCCTCTTGAATTTCATCATCATTCTGACAGCTTGTGAAAGTTCCTAAGGTTATATTAGATTCTCATTCTTTTCCTCTGAAGTTCTGGAGATGTCATTCTCCGCAACTTATCTGCAAAATTAATGATCATGTTCCCAATTCAATCATCAAAGTCACTGATTAAAATGCTCAACAATGGGTCTGGAACCAATCGCTGTGGAACGTTACTTATGTCACCTGAACTTGGCAATGGCCCATCAAATACAACTCATTCAATAACACTGTAGCGCTGTGCTTTAACCTAATGGCAGCTGAAACAAGACAATGTATCCCAATTTATTGATGACAGTTGGCATGCGGTACAGAACCCAAACCTTTATGAAATAAAACTGTATTGGACATATTACTTTTTCCTTGATTTGTCATTTCTGTCATTCTATCATAGATGCAATTGATCATAATGGATGTATATTCCTTATTGGTAATTAACAAAGTAGTTATTCCTCTGTACTGGTAATTAACAGAGTAGTTATTAATCTTCTCTGCACATAAACTGGTCTTGAAAGAAATGCTTTACATAGATTATTTGTAGCTTGTTGCAATGAATGTGATATTTGGCCCAAATTTTACTTTGCAAGTATTTCTACCATTTGTACTAATTGAATTAAATTCATAATGTGCATATGATAAACATGTCAACATATTTAAGAAACCTAAAAACCTGAAAGATGAATAGATTTTTTGTTTTCTTACTTTTGTATCTCTGAATTACTATTTGAAGAATCAATACTTCGAATTACTATTAATGTGGATTGGTACATTGTTATTCTAATTACTCAATAACATTGTCTAGGCTAGAAGTGGTTTTTAGAAGACTTTTCTTCTTTTATTTTTACCTATGTACTGGCTCTTCAGAGATTAAATAAGCTAAAATACCCTACATGCTTACACTCACAAACTATTTATGGTTTCTTATTTTTTTTCCAATCATTTTAACTGAGAAGTTAAAAGTTGTATACATTTTCACTTATCAGCAAAGCAGCCGACTAAGGTAGTCAATCTACATTATACTCTCAGTGATCATCATAGGCTGCTTTTTGGCCAATACTGATCTGCTTCTACAATTCAGTTCAGAGTCTGGCTAACCTTGTGATTCACATCTTTCCCGGAACTTAATTAGATAATTGAACAACAATCAACTTATTCACTCTCAGTGGCCCCTCAAGAAGGAAATGTCAATAATAATTCTCCTTTACAGAAGCAAATTTAGGCTTGATTTAAAACCATTGGTCTACTTTGTTAAACGTGTCAAACACCCAGTGCCTACTTGGTTAATTTGCTACTGTCCAAGAGTTTTTGTTGTTGTTGTTGTTGTTTCTCTTTTCTCATGTATCAACCTTTTGATTAGAAGGTGAGGTGACATAGAACATACACTGTTCCTGTTAGGCTTTCAGAAGTGGGAAAAAAAGTGAACATTAAAAAAAAATCAATTTAAACACTATTCATCATGGTTTGAAGGGCATGGCACAGTGCTGATCTTAGACCAGCTTTGAGGATGGGTTTATCAGGCCAGCTGGAAATAGTTTACCTTGTCTCTAGGTTGTTTTGCTCATGTTGCTCCTTATGGAACTACATGTTATCAGCACCCAGGAATTATGAAGCTAAGTGAAATGTACAAGAGATTAATGGATAAATCAGAGTGGCAGACTATTGAGAGAGAACTGGTAAGAACACTACATATTATATTTGGAGATTGATCCTTTTCTCTGTAGAAAAATCATGCTTAAAATTAAGAAATGTTGTAAGAAACCTACTGGTGAACATAAAGAAGGAAGCCAGAAATTTAGATAATCAAAAAAGTCGTCGTCAGCTAGGAGAGGTATAGACCTTTCCCGGTGCTCCTGGATCACCTCGACTTGGCATTGCTGAAAGGTGGCATTCTCTTGTCTCAGTATATTTTTCTTGCTATCTTCTTTTGATGACTTCTTTTAAGAAAAGATAATAAAATTATCTGTCCAGCTTGTGAAAAACTTTTTCTAATACGTGGTAAAATTATGGTGTAATAATAAAATTTTTTATTTCTTAGCAAGAATTTTAATTTATTCTGACATTATATCCTTTTTGGGTTTTTTTTCTTACTGGTTCAATATTAAATATTTCTTTACTAATGGCATTAAGAAGAGATGACAAGATATATTTATAATTATTTTGTTGATAAAATAAAAATTAAAAACCTTTGGGTGATCCTGGAATTAAAGAAAAAAATGTTTAATTGCAGTACAAATCTCAGTCTGGAAACTACCAGGTTATGTCATTACTTTCTCGTGCTGTAGAACCAGTCATCGTGTAGGAAAAAACACCTCATCTATCTCTTTAATCCCTTTTTGTTCTAAGAACAACTGATTCATCTGATTCATCTTTTTTGTTCCAGAAACAATTGAGTCACCTAATTTTGACATATTGCATAGGTGAAGTACTTCTCCAAATAAATCTTATGTTGAATTGATTACTTATGAGTTCTGGGATGCCTCATAGCCTTAGCTATTCAGTGGTATACTGGCAAAGGATATTGCTAAATATCTAACATCAGGGTAGGGGGTTGGCCAACTTGACTTGTAGCATTGTGTCATGATTTTTTGATTTCAATACTCCTAGTATGATGGACTTAAGCCACCAGCACTGTCTCTTCCCTTAGTTAGCAAGAGATGTGCACATCCAGCCAAGCAAGCAGAGCTGGTACGAGTTTCAGAAACCCACGGCTACCTGTGGATCTCTCTCTCTAGATTTATCTTAGTCTGTTTTGGCTGCTCTAACAAAATACCATCAAATGGACAGTTTATAAATAACATAAAATACTGCTCACAGCACTGGAGGCTGGGTAAGATCAAGATGTGGCAGACCCTGTGTCTTGTGAGGACCCATGTCCTGACGTCACCTTCTTGCTGTGTCTTTACATGGGGAGAGAGAGAAGGCGGATCTCCAAGGCCTTTTTATAAGGGCACGGATCCCATTTATGAGGGCTCCACTCTCACGGTCTGTTCATTCCCCAAAGGTCGTACCGCCCTAATAGGCTAACATTGGTGGTTAAAGTTCAACATATGAATGTTGGGGGAGACACAAACATTCGGTCCAGAGCACAATTATAGTTTTTATTAGAAGCATGCTATGTACTTAAGAAAAATTTGCGTTTGGTAACAAGGGATTAATAAGGGACTTAAAAGAATGAAAAGAATTCAATACAAATAAACAAAAGTTATAAAAAGTTTTTTAATTGTTACATCAAATAACATTTTTGCCCAAGTTTCACCCCAGCTGTTTCCTAACCGGCTCTGAACCGAACGCAGTAGAATTTTGATAAAGATATTTACTGTTTTACTATGTTCTAGTGAGTAAAATTATACTACAATGTAGATAGTGAATATGCTCTGCAGACATGAATTTCCCAGCAGAAACATAACTTGGAAACCTGTTCTAGAGTTAAGGAAAAAGCTTTTCTTGGGCATGACGTCTAATACACTTAGTGAATATTCAGTAAATATATTGTGGATTGTGAAAGCGTGTGTCTTAGACTCTCATATTTGGAAAAAGTTTGGGAGAGAAATGTTATAGTTTCCTTTGTGGAGCTACATGTTATCCTAAACTCTGACTCCCTTTCATGACCCCATTTGAACTGCATGCTTCAGAACACTACTAACTTTGCAGCTAACTTGAAGTACATAGATGCCTAAGAGAAACAAAAGTCTCTAGACTCCTATCATCAGATTTCAAAACCAAAAATGATTCCAACATAAGCTGTCACCCAAATTATAAATACTAACACATTAAATTATAAATGTTAATTTTAAAATATTGTAATGTATACATCATTTTTAAAGAATACTTGTAAAAATCTATTGCTGCTTTGACATGGCATAATTATGGTAACAAACAGTTCATCAGCATAATATTATAGTGAGAGTGATGAATTAATGTATGAACATTATTAGAAGCAGGTAGAGGACACTCTGTTTATTGGTAAGAGTTGTAGGAGTAGTATAATACAGAAATATTATGTTTTTCCTTAGTCTGCCATCTTGACAAGATTATGGCAATAATTTAGAAATCACTTATTGTGTGCTAGCTCCTAGGATACAAGAATATATAAAGCTATTTCTAGGCCAGGTGTTGTGGCTCATGCCTGTAATCCCAGCACTTTGGGAGGGCGAGGTGGGTGGATCACTTGAGGTCAGGAGTTCAAGACTATCCTGGCCAACATGGTGAAATCCCATCTCTACTAAAAATACAAAAATTAGCCGGATGTGGTGGCACAGGCCTGTAGTTCCAGCTACTCAGGAGGCTGAGGCAGGAGAATCACTTGAACCTGAGAGACAGAGGTTGCAGTGAGTCAATATCATGCCACGGCACTCCAGCCTGGTAACAGAAAAAAAAGTTTTCTCTATCTTCGCAAGTTCTTAGTGCATTAAGATTTTATGACTAAAAAAAATTAAAATAGCTACACTTAATCTTCTCTCTTAGATTATGTAACTTTCTTCCATTATATATATTCAATAAAACAAATATTAATTAAGCAATGACTATAGCTTAACCCTGTGCTGAGTACTTAGAACAGAAGCGAGGGATGCTGCATTGGTATCCTGTGACCTTACCTCGTCCTTGGCTTCTGCTGACTCTTCTGCCAGGGAGCTTTGACTGATGGAAGCGGATAAATAAATACTCCAGCTCTCTCTTGAAATGTTCTCCCAGTCTTCCGAACTGAGATATCTCTGAAGTATGCATTTGAAACTGTATCTAAGAATTTTCCTCATGGGAATAAATTCTAGCGCCCACAGTACTGGGCTCAGTGACTCTCTTTATTGCTCCCTAGTCTTTCCTGTATAATTCTCCTACCAATGATCTCCACACTTCCCAAATATACCAACCGTATTTGAACCCTGGCCTCAGGATCTGCTTTCAAGCAGTGACAAACCAAGGCACTAGAATAGGCTTTTAATTTCAAGAAGAGAATAGCAAGCAGAAATCAGGGGAAAAGTCTTGAGAACTGCCCATTAAATTTTAGGATATTATGGCAAAAATGCTTCCCTGCAAATCAAGGCACCTAAGCTCTGGTCCTTCTTTCTTTACAAAGTGTCTCTGCAAAAGAACACTTGTTTTCCCTGAACACAGTTTCTTACTTGTAAAACAAGAGTTTCATCTCCAGAGTCCCTTCCAAAGGTAACTTAATAATTCTAAGGTTATAAATGCCTAGAATGTTTGCTTCCATAAGTGAATTGTAATAATTTCCAAAGCTAAAGTTTGGGTATAGTAGATATTTCTTAAGAACCTGAGAATTTTTGTGCATGTAACTCTAATTTATTCCAGAAAATTGGCTAAATATCTGGTCTGCATACAGCACTGTAGATCTACCTTGTCCAATAGGTAGCCAGCTAGCCCCACGTAGCTAATTTGAATTTTAATCAATTAAAATCAAATAAAGTTAAAAATGCAATTGTTTAACCTCACTGCCACATTTCAGGGGCTCCATAAGCACATGTGTCTAATGGCTGTGTTGGACGGAACAATCAGAACATATTCCCATCACTGCAGAAAACGCGATAGGATAGCACTGCTCTGAATGAGGTTAAACACTGAATCAGACAACTTGCCTTTAAGAGACATCACCGAAATATTTCAGTAAAATATTAACATGTGCTTGAATATAGTTAATATTAAGTGAGTATTTCAACAGTATGCATTAAAGTCATTGAGATGTAAATTTTCAGTGAAGACTTCCTGGTAGATAGGGAATCTGAGGGTTAGAAAAATAGGCTGTTACAGGTATTGTAAGACAGGAATAGAGGCAGGTCAGGGAAGTTGTTTGCGGAACATTAATTAGACTTAATAGAAGGAGAGAAGAAAATCTACAGAGTAAAAGCATAAAAAAGACAGTCACCCATGGTTTCCAGGATCCCTTAGAAAGAAAACCTGAGTTATGATCTCCAGCTATTACAATCAAATGAGTCAGTAAAATCATTATTGATAATGAGCAGGGACCTCCCTTTGTCCCTGCAGCGCGACACATTGGGAAACTCTGTTTAACTATCAGTGGCCTTCTTCCCTTTAAAAACTGGAGAAAAGCATTTTAGTGAATGTTCTGACATTCAACATACTTGTTACAGATTATTCTTCCGCATCATACCTTCTGAATACGGACTTTAGAGCTTTGCATATTTGCTTCTATGAATTAAAGGGAGAGTATATTTGTTTCCCAGATATTAAATAAAGTACTGAATCGAAGACCCTGAGTAATTTAAACCCTAATTCCTGACCTCTTCATAGCAGAGGCTCTGCAACGACTTCCATCTACCAAGGATCTCAGCCTGTTCTAGCTGTGTAGTAATTCTGTTGATTTGCCTGAAGAAGTGTTCTTGAGATCATGATGTCACCTCAAGGGTAATGGATGCTTGAGAGTTTGAATATTTAATTTGTCAGAAGAGGTCAAAGGAAAGAGATGTTATGCTACTTTTCAAGTATTTTAAGAGAGAAAATTAGAAGCTCAAACAAGCCCTTAAAAATAACTGAATGGAAACTTCCAAATATAATACCCCCAATCTGAAATAATGGCAATATTGTGTTAAGAGTAACATATTTATGGGGTGATTAAATATATTTCATTATTTTGTAGTTATTACAAAACTTACATTTGTAAATACATCTTTCATGCATTTTGCCTGTTTGCTTGGCAGTTGGTGGTACATTCACTATTATTTTAAAACAGTGTCACGATAGTTGTAAATATAATACTAATAAATCTATATCTGCATACATAAAAGCATTATCAGGTGTGCCTTAGGAAAATATACAGAATTGCTTTTAAACAACTTAATTAAGAAGGGATTGTGTACATTCAAAAAGATAATATGTTAGTGACTACGCTTTAAGAGGATACTGTTTATGTTGGATAGGATGTATATTGTGATCTACATTTTAAAATAGTATCAGACCTCCTCATACATCTGAAAGTAGCATCAAGTAATTTTTTTTATAAAGCACATACTTTCCATATTGTTACTATTTAACTCTTGGACTATAATAGACATTTCTTCACATTTCATTTCTTATTTCCCCATAGCTAAGTTTTCTTTTGAAATTTCCGGTAATAACGAAAATGCTGCCATGAAACAAACTAAGAACTAGTTGGTAAGATTGCCACTTGGGACTCTAAAGGTATTACTTTTCCGAGAGTTACTCAGCCTTATAAAGTCATCACAAATTTCAATCTAACACTTGGATTTATTTTTAAAATCTTGTTCTAAGTAATGACTGGAGTCTTTCTGTGTACACGGTTTGAGGTGGAGAATGAACAATACTTAGTTTCTACGTTTGTCATTATGTGCTACCATAAAGGAACCATGGCTGGGATCCATGGATAGCCTTAGAGTGTGTGATAAGTAAGTTTCCTAAATTTATTGCAAATTTGTAGGTGTTTGCATGTATGCACTTGCGGGTGGAGATAACCTGTTATGTTTATCAAAAACAAAAAGTGTGGCATTGGCCTGCAATTTTAAAATACAGAGGAAGTGTAGGCAATTTGATAAAACCTCCAAATAATCAAAGACCACCAGAAGAACAGTCTCTAACTGTGTCTAGGACCTCAACATTTCAATCTTTAAATATTGTCGTTTGTTCTCTCTCTGTATAAACTCAGATTTCCATAATGTGGAATGCCTTTGGAACTGAATTCTTTGTGATTAAAATTTTATTTTTTGTGTTTATTATCTGGTATCTTCACATGATACAATACCTATAAAAATGCAAAACAATTTAGAAAAAAGAGTGTGCTGTGTTTTCACCCCAGGACCCTAGCAGAAGAAATCATTGCTTTGAGTCTCTTTGCATTCTTCTGGAAAAATACATAGATAAATGGACAGCCAAAAGCATAAACTTTCTCTCTCTCTCTCTCTCTCTCTCTGTCTCTCGCTCTCTCTGTCTGCCTCTCTCTCTCTCTCTCATATCAAAATTATAGCATGTTATACCTAAAATTTTATGCCTTGCTTTTTAAATTTAAAAATATACCTTAAAAATCAGCCCTCATAAGTACATTTAGAAATACTTCATTCTTTTAACATCTACAAGTAATCCATTGTATGGATGAACCATGATTTATATAACCTGTCCCCTATTAATAGAAATTTACATTGCTTTCAGTAATGTGTTGTTATAAAGTATGATGCAATGAATACATTGAGTACACATTGCAAGGTGAACTTGAATAGATTCGATTCCAAAAGTGGAATCACTGGTTTAAATGGTACCTGCATATTTAATATCCATAGATGTTAGCAAATAATCTTGCACAGACAACAGCAATTTACACTTCCACCAACAATGAATGAATGTGATTGTGCAAACTTTTGAGAACTCAGCATTTACTTTGGTTTTTCAATAAAACCCAGTGGGTTGGGGATATATTCGATGAATCTTTTAGTTTAACTTGTTAGAATACTTGAGAAACAGTAACTTATGACTTCTTGTTTCAGATTTCTGAAAATGTCTTCAAATGCCTCATTTTGTAGAAAATGCAATACCAAATATTTAGTTAAAATATTTTGGTTGTTGAGTATAATGACAGCTCAAATTTTTATTGACCTAACAGTTCTATTACTATATTGATCAATTAGCATAGAAATGTTTATTATTAAATATGTATTTATTTAAATCATAAACTAAAAGAGAAAAAAAGTTTCTACACCTACTTAAAATAGTAGTTAAAATAGTCATTGTTGGAGCCTGGAAAGTAAACCAAAAAATATCTGAACCAAAAGAACCAAATTGTGTATGAGAGAATAATCAAATATTCAATGTGTAGTTTTATTGCTTCTGTGAGTCCTTTCCTTGTCTATAAATAAAATTGCTGAACTTCTCCAGGAAATTTTATGTTTTTGTAGCACTCCAACCCTGGTAGTAATCAGGAGGCACTAAAAATGCTCGTGAAAACTGTATTCCACAAATTAAGTAAAATTCACACATGGCTAAATAAGTAACCTAACAGCCTAGGCAAGCATTTTATATGGTTTCCCACTACTAAGCCTTCAAAACAAACTGATTGAAGTAGTTTGTTATCATCCATTTAAATTATAACCTCAAATTTAATCAAAATCTTTTCTTTAGGGCAAAATAGTCCACTGTGTGTGGATGTTTCTGTAACTGATGTTCAGGAGTAGGGCAGGCATTTTACAGATCACCTAGACTGTTAATGAGTATCTTTACACACGGCTTTACCACACAAGGCGATGGATGTTTGATGTCTGTCCTCCATAAACTATAGGAGGGGGTGCTGCTAGTGGATACTGAGTTCAAATTTCAGGCCTTTGCAATCTGCGTGTATAAAACAAATGTTTTCACAATATACAAGAAATAGTTATCTTTTGATAAGATTGCATAATTTCAAGATCAGCATCCATCTGGTGTATATATTTTTTTCTTTTAGCTTATGTTAATGGCTTTATTTGGCAATTTAATGTTTTCCTTTTTCCTTCTAACAGCAGGTGAAAGAATTCATAAATCTGCCATGAACATTTGCCAATGAATATTCATATCTGAGATGTCTGATTGCAGCAGTTTGACATTTTTATTTAATTTCCATCAAGAATAAGAAATGCTTTGTTTCCTAATTCATAATGCATTCTAATTGGTTTCTGCACATTATACCACTGCTTAAGTTATTGTAATTGTCAGTATCAAACAACTAATTTATAAAATAAGAATATTCGGTAAGAGCCAGAAAAAAAATATGACTAAGAATTAATCTCACAAACTCATTGAAAACAGTATTTCTTTGTTTTTATTGCATAATTTGTGAAAGGCATTGCCCACACTGAGCATTTCCATTCCCTATGCCGAATATTCGGAACTGGCTCTATGGTATGTGCTGGTATCCCCTGTTGGATGAGCTAATCAGGTCTCTGTTGGCTGTTGGCGCAGAAGCCCCATGAGCAGATAACATAAGCTTGATGGGATATATTTTCGGTATATCATGGTTATATGAACAAGAAGATATAATTGGTTCAACTGGAGTCAACACAGGCTTAGTGCAATTTTAGTGAATATTTGAGACTGTCAAAAGTCTAAGGAGTCACAGCAGCAGAAATAATTTTGCATTAAGTACAACCTGCCTTTAGATCGATCCTTTACCACATCCTTCTTTGTTAAATAAATGTTATTGTGTATATTTACATATGTATACAGCATGATGTTTTAAGACACATATATGGTAAAATGATCACTACAGTGGAACAAATGGACATACCCATCATCTCACACAGTTACCCATTGCCTCCAGTCCTGCCTGGGGCAAGAGCAGCTAGAATCTACTCATTTAGCAAAAATTCCCAATGCAATACATTATTATTCACTATAGTCTTCATGTCGTACATTTGATCTTTGGCCTTCTTCATCTACCCTGCCCCTACACTTTCTTAAATTATGTATATGTAAGAATCTTCCAGAAAGCTTACAAAAATACAGATTCCTGGGCAGCATCCCCAGAGGACCTCATTCCATGTATCTGGGTTGGGGCCCAATAATTTTCATTTCCAACAAGTTCTCAGGTGATGATGATGGTGCTTTACCACACTATATTTAGGTAATGTATAGTATATACATAGGCTTGTATAATATATACAAAAATCTAGATAAAGATACAGTTCAGCAAATCATAAACAAGCCTGTATTGGCAGACAGATTGCAAGAATTATACTGTGGGGGGAGGCTGGGGTTTAGAACAACATATGCATTTAATAATCCAACACAGCAAGTGCTTTCTCTAATTCTAGTTCTAAATATTGTGCTTGCATATGGTATGTATTATATGCAAGGAGTTAAAACCTAAACACGAATGTATGTTTTTTAATCCTCTTATGAAAAAGAATCTGCATTCCCCAGTTCCTTTTTGTAATTGAAATGCTAAATGTAATTAACAGTAAATTAATGCATTTCTGTTTTTAATTACCTATAAATAACATACTGAAGAAAAATATCTAACAGATTAGAAGACAAAATTGTGGAAATTAGAGGACACTTTCCTAGCCTATTATTGAACTCAACGCATTTACTTTTAGTCACAATTTGTGACATACCAATTTGTGTGTTTTTTCAAAGTGGGCACATACTTTCTTCACTACCCAAAACAATTTTGATGGCCCGTTGGGTTTCAGCACTGACCATGAACACGTTTTTGCTGTGATGGTGATGGTGGTCGTTCTTTTTAAGAAAGCAAAGCTTCCTAACTTGTTTTCTCTACTTTACACGCATCCCCTTCCAAGCATATTCAACTGTGCTGCCAGGCATCTTTCTAAGATATTAATATGATCATGCAACTCATTATCCTAATTAAAATATTTTAACAGCTTCTCGCGGCTTTTAGCATAAAATGAGCATTTCTTAGCCTTCCTCTCAAGGTCATAATTTGACCCCAGACTACCTCTTTAGCTTTATAGCTGGGCCTTTTACTCCAGCTGTAAAAAACAAGTTAGGGTTCCTTGAAAATGCCATGCATTCTCAAGTTCCTGATTCCCTAGTCCTAAAATGTCTTTATTCCTATCTTCCCCAGTTAATTCCTTTTTACCCTTCAAGACTCTCCACATTCTTGCACTTCTTTTGGAAAATTTTCCTTGTGGCCCCCATGCCCTAGATCCCCATATACCTCTGGTACACTTCTAGCATAGCACTTGCTAATGCTGTTCACTGCCTCCCGGTAAGTTGCAAGATCCCCAGGACAGGACGGGAGGACGGGCCATTATTATTTATGTTTATCACAGTGCCAACATATAACAGACACTCAGTAAATAGCTTTTTGTTTTGTTTTGTTTTTTGTTTTTTGAGGTAGAGTCTTACTCTGTCACCCAGGCTGGAGTGATCTTGGCTTACTGCAACCTCCACCTCCCAGGTTCAAGCAATGCTCGTGCCTCAGCCTCCCAAGTGGCTGGGACTACAAGGCACCTGCCACCACACTTGTCTAATTTTTTGTATTTTTAGTAGAACCAGGATTTCTTTCTGTTGCCCAGGGTGATCTCAAACTCCTGAGCTCAGGCGATCTGCCCACCTCGGCTTCTCAAAGTGCTAGGATTACAAGCGTGAGCCACCACACCCGGTCAGTAAATAGCTTTTAAACAATTAATTTACTAACCATGTCATGAGTAATAAGAAGTAAGACTCGATATCTAAAGCCAAATAGTAAAGGGCCTGCCCAGTCAGACACAGAAGTTTGACTTTTCACCTGTTAATAGAGAACTGTTGTGGTGTTTTGAATGTGAAAATGACACAATGCAAACATTTAGGAAATGATTTAGGAAAACCAAGACAATGTATTGAAGCTGTCAGCACTACAGGTCAGGTGCAGGGTAAGGAAGACCCACATTTGTGTGGAACCAATGTTGGCAGAGCAGTGAGAGAGATGCTGAACCCAGGGTTTGATGATTACAAAATATCTGTCCTGGAAGATAAAAACCAGCATGGCAGTGCTGTGGGACATAGAGTGATGCAAAGTAGAGATGTTTGTTACATGAAAGATGGCAGGATTCTTTTTTAGATTGTTCAGATAGAGGAAAATGGAAAGTAAAGAAAATCTGTAAGTACTTAAATATAGGAGTCCACCCTGTAAATGAGGTTCTGGGATCCAAATTTTGAATATGGGCATCACTTGCATAAACATGAGAGCTGATTTCATGAGTGCTGAACATCCATTTTGTCAGAGGGAGAGCAAAAGGAGAAGTCAAGAGTGAACGTGACAGAGAATAAAAAGGAAATGATATGCTGTCAAAAATAGACATGACTGTCAAGAGAGGAATAGTCAATTTTATCAATGCAAGGACTGTTCAAATTTTTCATATATTTGGTGCAATTATTTTTAGTCACAAATTTTACATATTCTGAAATTTTAGACACGTGTGAAAGTAAAATGTCTTTGTGAAGAGCTCACGTAGGATGGCCTGGAGATGGGGTGCTAAAGGTTTTCTACAGTTCTGCTCCGGGCTTACTCACAGGTAAGCCAGTCCGTTTGGAGCATGAGCACCAGGGCCCTCTGATGGTTCTAACCCAGTCCGTTTGGAGCGTGAGCACCAGGGCCCTCTGATGGTTCTAACCCAGTCCGTTTGGAGCGTGAGCACCAGGGCCCTCTGATGGTTCTAACCCAGTCCGTTTGGAGCGTGAGCACCAGGGCCCTCTGATGGTTCTAACCCAGTCCGTTTGGAGCGTGAGCACCAGGGCCCTCTGATGGTTCTAACCCAGTCCGTTTGGAGCGTGAGCACCAGGGCCCTCTGATGGTTCTAGGCTCTCCAGAACTCAACTTCTTCCCCATATCTCTATTTCCTCCCCTTCCCTAATACCTCTGGCTCTCCCTTTCTGTTGTCACGTCTTCCTTTCGGCCTCTCCCATGACATTACATCTCTCAGCAGAGCCGCACCATGGGGGACCCTGAGGATGTGGTGAGGCCACATGGGGAAAGCAGAAAGATTCCCATAACTGGACTGAAACTTCCTCAGCCACAACCTCCTGCAGCTCCTTTTCCCACCCAGCTGGTGGTGGCCACACATCTTCTTGCTATTCTGCTGGCTGGTATATGGTAGTTAACCATTCTCTCTCTAGCAGAGTCATGTTCCTCTAGGCCACTTCCTTTGCTCTTGATGCTGTCTTGCTGTTTAAAGTTAAAGATGACTCATTGGAACACGAAGGGAACCAGATGTGACATCTGTGGCAGGTCCACCTCTCAGCGCCCCTGAGATATTTAGACCCGAGTGTTGTTCACCACTTCTTGTTGCTGGTATTATCTTCAATTGCACATGATATTTGATGATTTCCACAATAATTACCTATCTTTGTGTAATCATTTGTATTATAAAATGGTTTCATGTACATTATTTCATTCAATTCTTAAACAAGTCATTGATCTAAGGACAATTATTCTAATTTAGCGAAGGAGGTGACAGAGTGGCTGAGTGATTTATCCAAAAGGATGTTGGGTAGATGTGGCAGAGCTGACCAGTGCCTGATACTATTCCCGCTATACCCCCGGCGGCTTTCCGTTTATTCATGTTTCCTGTAGTAACGATAAACGTGGAGCATATTCTTTCCTCAATGGCCTTTTTATTTCAACTTTTGACCAGAAAAAAATGTTTTCGTAGGGCATTTTACAAATAAGAAAATTGAGATATCACAATTCTGAAACAGATGAGTTCCCTCAGCTAATTTGTAACAGAGCTAATAGTAGAAGCCAGGCTTCATGACAATTATCTCCAAACTGTTTTTAAACCCGATGTTCTCCTTTGGGTTCTTTTCGTTTGTTTGTTTGTTTTTAATTGTGTGTGTCTCAGAAAATACTTGAGTGCATTGTTTTCAGGTTTTCTTTATTTTGCACTAACTTCTACTAAAATGTAAGGACATCTACCGTCCTCTGCTTCAGGCTAATCCTGCCACATGACCTATCCTTGTCATTGTCTGCCAACCTTCCTTGCCACCTAACCCATGCGTTTTCCATTTTCCTCCTACATTTTGTAACAGTCCATCTACTGACCTCTTTACTACATATAATCAAACTGAAGTCTCTAGGATTTAACAGCAAACAAAAACTCATTTGTCCCTAGATGCTTCTCGTAATCTCTTGCCTTTTCTTCACAGGTAAACAATATGCCTTTTCTCACCATTTTTTGATTCTCCCTTCGCTTTTAAAAAACTGCACTTATTTAATACGTGTGTGTGTGTGTGTAGTGGTGTGTGTGTAGGTGTGTGTGTGTGTAGGGGTGTGTGTGTAGGGGTGTGTGTAGGGGTGTGTAGGGGTGTGCGTGTGTAGTGTGTGTGTGGGTGTGTGTAGGGGTGTGTGTAGGTGTGTTGTAGGGGGTGTAAGTGTGGGTGTAGTGGTGTGTGTGTAGGGGTGTGTGTGTAGGGGTGTGTGTAGGGGTGTGTGTGTAGGCATGTGTGTGTGTAGGTGTGTGTAGGGGTGTGTGTAGTGTGTTGTAGGGGGTGTAAGTGTGGGTGTAGTGGTGTGTGTGTAGGCATGTGTGTGTGTAGGTGTGTGTAGGGGTGTGTATGTAGTGGTGTGTGTGTAGGGGTGTGTGTAGGTGTGTGTAGGTGTGTGTAGGTGTGTGTGTAGGTGTGTGTAGGGGCGTGTAGGTGTGTGTAGGGGTGTGTGTAGGGGTGTGTGTAGGTGTGTGTAGGGGTGTGTAGGGGTGTGTGTGGTGTGTGTGTGTGTAGGTGTGTGTGTGTAGGTTGTGTGTGTGGTGTGTGTGTGTGTAGGGGTGTGTATGTGTAGGGGTGTGTATGTGTAGGGGTGTGTGTGTGTGTGTAGGAGTGTGTTTGATGAAAGGAAAGCATGAGCTTTCTCTTCAGCGCGTTCAGGCCGTCCTTATCAAACTTTAGCCCATTCCACTAAGACGACTCTCAGCAAGCTCACCAGTGACCTCCCAAATTTTAATCCGGTCAGTTCCATCAAGCCCTCTTCCCATAGCACCTCTGCAACCTCAGCAATAGCCAATAACGCCACCACTTTGAAATTCTGTCCCTTTCTCTAACATGACACTATTCTGAGTTTCTTCAAAAGCCTTGAACTCCTCCATTTATCTTGAGGAAGTTGAGTATAAGAGGGAAGGGCAAGGGCATGGGAACTCATGTTGGGCAAATTGTTTAACTTCTGTGCTTATTTCCTTTACAATGAAAATAATAATGGTGCCTACCTGGTAAGTCCTAAGTTACTAAGTCTAAGGTATTATCTTACTGGGTTGTTTTGAGGATTAGAGGTGTAAACAGATATAAAGCACTTATGACAATGCCTAACACATAGTAATTCTTAGTAAATTATTCTAATGCTACTATTTTTGCTGCTGCAACCACCACTATTACTCCTCTTCTTCCCACTCCTCCTCTCTTCTTTTACCCACAGTCTAGAAATGGGTGCTTCCTAGAGTTCTGTTCTTTGCTCTTATCTCTTCTGAGTTCCCTCCAGGCCATCATGTCTACTGTCAAGTTTTCAAATCACCACATATATTTTTATATTTCTCAAATCTTCATTTCCAACCCCTCACTTGAATTCTAGAGTGGTATATATAACTACCTACTGAACAACTCTTCTTTGAAATCAGGCTGGTGTCCTAAAGTCAAAGTTTATGAATCTAACATCAATAGCTTTCCTCAAAACATGATTTTTAATTGATGTCTTATTAAGGTTGGTGACTTCGCATTCAGTAATCATCCAAGACAGTAGCCACAGCCTGCTTTTCCCGGCTTTTATTTTTAATTGACTGCTGTGTCGTAAGAAAGATGTTATGCTGCAAGTAACAGAGACCGCAAGTCAAATAGCTTAACACGATCGTTTATTTTATTTTATATATTCTCAGAGGCTCTTGCAGTCCTCTGCTCTTCTTTTCTGAAATGGAGCCCTCAAGAACAAAGAGAACGCCAATCATCTCTTCTGTAAGTTCTGGCAGTAGTTCAAAAGTTCAAAGGAACAGTGGAAGGAAAGAAAGAAGGAAGGAAGGAAAGAAAGAAGGAAAGATGGAAGGGAGGGAGGGACATGCCCTCTCTCTTCAAGGTAGAAAGGACTCCCTAAAGCTTCTACACAGTATACTTTCTCTTACTTCTTATTACCCAGGAAGTACTTACATGGTTACATGTAACTGCAGTGAAGGCTGGAAAATAACTTCATTCTGGATGACTTTATCCTCATCTATAAATTGTAGGTGGAGAAAATATTTTCCTTACCCCTGTGAGGGTTCCTGGCTAGGTCTACAAGGCAAACTAACAGATACATTAACATAAGAAAAGCTCTCAGATTTTTAAAAGCATGTTTTATGTCACACAGGAGCTTTCTTAAGGAAATAAGAATCCAAAGAAATGGTTAAATTCGTGAGTTTTTATGCGAGGTTTAATGAAGAAGTAGGCAGTCTTGAAGAAATAGGACTGGACAAAAGAGATATGATCTAATGATAATAAACTGAAGGAAACCTGCCAAAGCCTGTGTGTTCAGATTCTCGTCTGTGTCCCTGTGTCTTCAGAGGTAAGGAGGTTCCTTTTCTTCAAGTATAGGAGGGCACTTCTCAAATGAAGATCTTTCGACTTGCTTCCAGGGAGACGGGTTGGGGAATTTGAGACTGACCTTTTTCTGCTTTTTTCTCACATGCCCAAGATGTCATATTTTAGGGTAGTATGTCCTGAACCCTTTCAAAATCAATATAGATAAAAACAATGATATTTTAGGGGATTTAATTAGTGGTCTCTAGTATCTATTATCTTGTCAATTACAGATTTAACAACTTCACATCTCTTTTCTCTCTCCATTGCCTTTACAACTGCCTGAGTTTAATGTATCATCATCCCAGAAAGCAAATGCAAAGAAATTTGGTCTCAGCACTGCTGATAAAGTCAGCTTTCCAGACACACACTTAATCATTAACTTATCAGCTAAAAATCCTTCCTTAAATCTTTCATGCTGTAACTTCTATATTTCTTATTATAAAGGACAAAAATTGCCATCTGCAATACAGATTGAACCTCCTTACATAACCTTACCTCCCAAGAGTCTGTGACTTGTCTTCCAGCCACAGGAAATTCTTTGCAATTTCTGGAAGTTGTTGATTTGTTTGTTCCTGTGTGTTTGTACATGCTGTTTCTTCTGCGTAAAATATTATCTCACTCCATAAATCTGTTGAGTATCTACATGTCCTTCAATATTCAGATAAGATGGGACTCTTCTGTTAAGTTGTTGTTTGTTGATTTTTTAAAAATCAGATTGTTGGGAAGTCGAGGCTACAGTGAGATATGATTACATCACTGCACTCCAGCCTGGATGACAGAGTGACACCCTGTCTCAAAAAAAAAAAAAAAAACCCAAGTCAGTTCTATTGCACCTTCCTACTCTCATAGAACATTGTAACTTATATACATAATCGATTCTAGTGCAGTATTTGTTTTGTTGTCTTGTAAGTAAAATTTGATTTATCTGTCTTCTCTCTTAGACTGTGAATTCCATGGGAATGTGTGGGGCATCTGTTTATCTTAGTACTGATACGCCAAAATAGTGGATTCTCAATAAATGTTTACTGAATTGCTTGCCGTATGAAATGAAATATCTAACATGTGTGTTAATTATTACGAGAATACATGACTATAAAGACAATAACTACTCCCTACCAGTTACTGCCTCAAGCAATAAAAATGAGAAAATTTATCTCAATCTAAATTTAAAGCATGTAATTTAAACTTTTTCCTAAATAATTGCCTTTTGTTGAAGCTTAATACAGATTTTTGTTCTTTAAATAAAAGACAATCCTGATGAGACAAAAGGAATTCCACTGTCATGAAATATAAACTTTTCTAATAAATACAGGGTGTAACATTTCCCGGTGAGTGAGCATTTCCTAGGAGCTCCGTGCAGTTCTCTGGTAGAGAAATCGACTACATATCGTTCTACTGAACTGAACAAGGTCCTTCTCCAGAACTGGTTCTCTCATTTCATAGGATCTGGGCCACAGATTTTAAAAATCACAAATGATTAACATATATCTGGGAACTTGATCACTCACAGTGTATTTTTATTTGATGGTTCTCCTGTGAGTTTACAAATCTGACTATTGTTTTTACACGATTGAGAATATTTTGCTTGGTTTATATTTTCAGTAAAGTATTTCTCACTATATGCAAGAAAGTAGATTTAATAATTTCTCACTTCAATTCATCTTGCTCTGGAATATCAGTTAAGCTACCAATCTTCCTTCGCTTTATCTTGATGAATAGAAAAATTATTCCACTGACATCACAGAACTAATCATGAGAATCCCATCGTTTCTGCATTTCATATCCCATGTTCGTTTTTTTCTCATCCATTATGTCTCTAGGGTAGAATTGCCAGAAACTCAAGTTGACATCATAGCATTTCTTACTCCCAGCATGTGCCTTTATTTTGACATTCATCAAAAATTCTGTCACCGTATGTCTGTGGGTACATAAAGGTCTTTAGGTATGAGCATCAATTTGCCATAAATAAAGAAAAAGCAGTTTAGCTATCCCATGATAGCAATTTATGTTTAAATTAGACATCTGCGGGCACAAAAATAATGTTTTGTTGTCTAACAATTAGATTATCAGAAGATATGTACATATGGGCATATAAACAACTAAAATCAATAATGATCTCAGCTTTAGACAAACTATTTTCCATCTAAGTTGTAAAAGCTCCCTAAGAATAGATTTGTACTAAAATAATTTAAAATGGCAAATGACAAAATGTGGGGCTAGTCATTGCAGTTTTTTGAAGGTCAAGGCAAATTTTAATAATGCACAATATAATACTTGCCTAACAGATTTAGCATAGCTAAATTGAAAGCTCTGTCAGCATGGCAGAAAATCAGAATTTAAATTATTGAGCAATGACACTGTCATTAAACATGTCCAGCCTCAAGTTCATTTTCCCTAGAGACATCTCACAGAACATTCTAGTTCCATGCTGTGTATTTCTTTTCTTTCTAAGAAAAAAAAAAAAAAAAATCCAAAAATGTATGCGAGCATGTAATCCACACCATTGCTTCTCAAATTATCATTAGTGAAGCATTATGTTTTTGTTTGTGGTTTCACTTTTCATTTGCATTCTGTTGTGGCCCAGTACTTTTGTAAAATACGAAAAGAACGAATTACTAGAAAAATAAAATGAAAGACCAAGTTACACAGATTTAAATGACCAATTCTTAACATCATTATTAGATTCAAGTGCATCAAATAACTGTCCTATCGCTATCAAGGCTTGCTGTCAAGTTCTGTATTTAATGCTCTGCACACTGGTAACAAGCAGTTTGTGGACTAGCACTGGTCCACGGCCCACACTTTGGGTAGTACTGCTTTCCACCATCACTAGCACTGGTCCACGGACCACACTTTGGGTAGTACTGCTTTCCACCATCACTAGCACTGGTCCACGGACCACACTTTGGGTAGTACTGCTTTCCACCATCACTAGCACTGGTCCACGGACCACACTTTGGGTAGTACTGCTTTCCACCATCACTAGCACTGGTCCGCGGACCACACTTTGGGTAGTACTGCTTTCCAGCATCACTAGCACTGGTCCGCGGACCACACTTTGGGTAGTACTGCTTTCCACCATCACTAGCACTGGTCCGCGGACCACACTTTGGGTAGTACTGCTTTCCACCATCACTAGCACTGGTCCGCGGACCACACTTTGGGTAGTACTGCTTTCCACCATCACTAGCACTGGTCCGCGGACCACACTTTGGGTAGTACTGCTTTCCACCATCACTAGCACTGGTCCGCGGACCACACTTTGGGTAGTACTGCTTTCCACCATCACTAGCACTGGTCCGCGGACCACACTTTGGGTAGTACTGCTTTCCATCATCACTAGTGCAGAAGACATTCTGGTGTATCCACTCTGAGTCACGCTAATCTGTTCCACCACAGTCTAGATTGACTTAGAAGTATGGATCACCAAGTTCATAACCAGATTTGTTACACTGACCTCACCATTTATTCCAGATTACCAAATGAAGGTCATTGATATAAATGTCACTGATATTTGTCAGCCTGATCCATTGTAGTGAAACACAATTTTGTTTAATTACAGGTATTGAATGAAATTTTCAAAGCTGTAAGGAATATCCTGCTCTACCCGCCAAAATTATCTTAAAAGGAGCTGATAAAATCAATTTCTTGTACAAATGCTATATTACGTTTTGAATTAAGAGGCATTTTATTCCTGAGGGTAGAATTTTAGGATCAATTATAGCTACCTTGTGTTTTAGTAGGTACTTCAGCATGATTATATTAATTTAGACATAGAAATCGAGCTACTTCTGCAGGAGTTTAAGTATGAGAGAGCTTTTCAATAGGCTCCTTATTTTAAGCCTTACCAACCAAATTACAGTGTAATTGCTTTTATTTGATCTTTTCCTATCTAAAAACTGCCTTGAGGGTGCATGTTTCAGTCCATTTAATTTTATCAAAGAAAGAGAAGTTCATGAGTTTTTTCAAAGAACTTCCAGATTCAAAGTGGGAAAGAATATTCTACGTATTTTTACAACTCTGTATGGACAAGTAACTTAAACTGCTTTAACAAAAAAGGAAAAAAAAAAACAAAAACAGAATATGTACCTGTCCAATAAAATTATTTAACTTCATATTTTTAAGGTAAACATAATCTTTGGAAGAACGCTATTTGTGTTTGCCATGGTTCTGTTATTATCAATCACATAAAATGTTTACATTAATCCTTCATCTACTTGTTAAAATGTTATTTTGTATTTATTTTTCCTCTAGGTTTATTTCATCATCATCATCATCATTATTTTAAAATATTTTTATTGAGAAACTTTAACTGTATACCAAATAGTTGGTTTTGTTAATTTACATTAAACTAAAATTAATCCATTTGGGAACTAATAATGATAAATTCAGCACTCTCCAAGACTCCAGCCCTTGAGGAATACTCATGACTGTCTCTTTGTGAGTTAATCTGTCTCATCTGTATTACTTCTATACACTTAATTCTCAAAAAGTTTGAAATCCCAAATCAGCATACCAACTCTTGTTCTATGAAACTGGCAGTTTATTTTATTTTATTATTTTCTTTTTAGCAAACAAGAAACAAATGAAAAACGAGGATGACTGTTTATACATAATCAGGTTGAATAAGAGAAGAGTAGGATAATTTGCATAATCCACACTCGCTGTAAGTAGAAACACCTGCACATCTCAACAGCTACCTCCCAGTCCCCTGGGATTTTCTCAAGGGCCTCATCTTACTCATTTAATGAACTATATGTTAATTGTTCAGCCATTTCTAGTGACAGAGTGAAGCCACTAAGTGACTTAGAACACACAGTGAACCATCTTACAACCTAACAGTAGCTACATTTTCACTCAAAAGCATGACCACAACTTATTTTTAAGCGAGGAAAAGGGGATGACATTGGTTCATTTCAACAGACATTTATTAAGTGTTTACATGCTGGGAGAGTATTAACACTAGCCTAGATTACTGTTATTTTTTAAGACAGGAGGAAATAACATATAATGGACTATCGGCTTGAACTTTGTTCTCCAGGAAGTCTTGTTCAGTGAAAAACTTGTCATTTGGGCTGTCATAAAGCATTCATTTATTATTTTAGTAAGGGATATAGGTTAATGGGCATTTATACATTTTATGCCAGTCTCAGTCTAGGGCTATTGAGGAATGTACACTCAGGGATGATTTTCAAGATGAAACCATTTCATAAAATGTTTATGTATGTTGTAGGATGTAGTGCTTTAATTTTACTTGTTTTGCCTTTCGTTTTGTTTTAATTCTCAGAGTTTGGATTTAAGAAAAACATAGTCCATAGAAATGTAAACCTTAAAAGGCCACTATTACTAAAGCTCAATTTGGGGACACTTTTCTTTAACACTGCTCAACACGAGAGAAATGCAACCACGATGAACTTGCCCAGATTCTTTTAATAGAAAATGTTGGCATCAATTACCAATGGAATGCATTTGCAGTTTCATTCTTGCACTTAAACTGTTTCAAATTAGAAAGATTTTTCTAAAAATAAAAGAAATATTTCTTTGGGACAAAGCGCTCGTTGATTCCTCGAAAACCATTGCATTTTGTTGGAGAAATTGAGCTCATTGCATGAGCCTTGGGAAAGGGAAAGGGAAAAGTGCTTTCAATAAGAGAGAACATGGTTTTCTTTGTGGAGTTTTTGATGTGGCAGCAGGGTCACCAGTAATACTTGAGGCAAATGATCAAAATATCAGGTATGCATTTCATGCCAAGGATTCTGTTTGTTACACCCTCCCAAGATGAATGCTTTCTCATGGCACCAAGGACTTAGCATTATTGGATCCCCTTCCCTCCCCTCGAGATACAAAATAATTTTCTTCATTGTAAATCATCAGACAACATTCATTTGGCTCCATTTTAGGAGTATCTTTTGCATATGATAGTATACATTTTTATAGGCAATGGGCATCTATTTTCAGGCATAGTAAATACATACATATTTCAATTTTGTAATTTCATTTCCTTTACCCAACCTGGATATTTCTCAGCAACCTCCCTAATTTCTGATTTTTTGTTTTCTTCCCAAAAGACCTATAGTTCTTCTTGAATTTCAGGTGACAAACATATAATCTGTCTACTCAGTGACTATGCTCTTTTAAATAATTTTTTCTCTTTCTCTCAAATTCCACTTCTTTCTTTTCATAGTATATTTGTGTTGATTCATTGCTCCTGAATGAACAAGAATTGACCACAAATTCTCTCTTTGGGGACAGAGCTCTCACTATCAAAACACACTTGTTACATTCATTAATACATTAAAATTTAGACAAATACTTATTTTTAGACAATAAATCAGAACGTTCTATATTTAAAATAATACAAATTGCATGGGTAATGCAATCTTATCAAACTGGATCTAAGTTGCCGCTGTTGCTAAAATAACTAAGTCGAATATGTGTATCTCAGCTAAAAATCTCAATAAGGAATATGAGTATCATATTATGTTTTACAACAATAAGTGGATTAACAATAACAAAAGAGGAATGAAGGGAAAGTATCCAGTCTTTAAATGTCATATTGTGCTTATGAAACATCTAAAATCACTGAATGATTTTTAAACATAGAGTTAATAGGAACTCAAAAAAAAAAAGCATATATTAGATGAATAACATATATTGTGCTAATGTGTATTTTTTCTCTTTGGTGTATCACCAAATAATATTAGGAGCAGTTATCTGTATCGGTAATATTATGATTGCATGAAAATTTTAAACTGCAACCAGCATACCTTTGTTCAGAATAGATAACTAGATATGCCTCCCCCACCAAAAAAGGAGTCAAGAAAAAGAGATAATAACACTTATTAAACATCATTCTGTGCATGCTTTTTTTCTATTCCTAGGTGCTCCACATTTCTTAACTCATTTAATCCTCACCAAACCCTAAGAACTAGACACAATTATGCTTATTCTATAAATGAAGAAACTGAGGCACAGATTGCTCAGGGACCTTGCTGAAGGTGACATAAGTGGTAGAATTTAGGATTTGAAACTAAGTAGTCCTAACCATTGGGTACACTACCTCTCAGTGCAGATGAAGATCTGCAAACTTGCATTGCTAAGAACTTAACATATTTTTGCAACAAATGGACATGTATATTTATTGAATATTGCATGTGCCTAGTAGGAATTGATTATTTATTTATTTATTTATTTATTTTTCTTGAGACAGAGTCTGGCTCTGTGGCCCAGGCTGGAGTGAGTGGCCGCCATTTTGGCTCACTGCAAGCTCCGCCCCCCGGGTTCCCGCCATTCTCCTGCCTCAGCCTCCCGAGGAGCTGGGACCACAGGCACCGCCACTGCGCCCGGCTAGTTTTTTGTATTTTTAGTAGAGACGGTTTCACCGTGTTAGCCAGGATGGTCTCGATCTCCTGACCTCGTGATCCGCCTGCCTCGGCCTCCCAAAGTGCTGGTGGTTACAGGCCTGAGCCACCACGCCTGGCTGATCTTTTTTTAGTATTGGAAATTTCTCACCATTGAAATTGGGAATATCAAGATTTTAAAATCCTTGAACATAATTTATTCCATTTCCTGCATTTATATTGGAAAACGTAGAGTCTCTTCATAATCAAAATTGCCACTTGTTTGGTCTATTTATGTCTTTAGACCATACACTGAGAGCAAAGACATGCAGTAAGGTTTTGGAGAATTGTTTCAGTTTGGATGGTTCGAGTTCAGAGGGGTCCTTTAATAATTTTTATTCTCATCCTCCCACTCAGTCTTCATGCCCAATGCCAAATAGTTATGACACACCTAAGACTTCCTCCCAATTAACTTATCATACTCTCAAAGGAATAAAATACCCCAAATCACATAATCCACCCAATTTTCTAGGACCTGTTGCATTAGAGTGAAACTGGAGAAACTGACCAGCTGGAGAGACGTGGTATAAAGGCTTCCAACATCCCTAAGCAGTATGGATTTCCACTAGAATTTGCAAATTTTTGCAACTTTGGCAGTGCTGTGAGTTGAACAGATGTTTGAGTTGTAATACTCCCAGAGACAAACTACTATGTGGCTTGTGCAAATAAATGATTGACCTCTTTGGCTATATCTCCAAGAAACTTGCAGTTATTTACAAACCTGGCTTTCAACAGAATCACTTGGGGGCATTATTTAAAGTCATAAATTCACACTCCAGCTCTGGAGCCTACTACAATAAATATTATATGGGCCTCTGGAATCTCTACTTTTATAAGTTTCCCCAATTTTTTCTGTTTAGCCAATATACAGACTATTATTCACAAACATGTGTTCAGACGATCTTCCAGTTTTGTAGTAAGACCATTTCCATGAGATGTGTGAGGATTATCTCTGGCTATGGATCCAGAGGATCGCTCTGCTAGATTTCAGTTTCTCACTAGACTATGAACACCTAGAGAACATGTTCATGCAAATGGTTACCCAGAGTCCAGGAGAGAGTATGACATTTGGTAAAAATTTAATAAATCTTCAGCTTCGTTATGATCCAGGTTCCTTCCCCTACATCTATTCATATTCTCCAATTACCTACCTTTCTGATTGAAGCTCCTTTTTATTTTCTTTCTTGGTGAAGTGGTAAATTTGTGTTGGCAAGTAAACAACGAAACATTAAAAAAAACCTCTGCCAATTGCTTCCTTGCCTACCCACGTTGAGAAACAACTTTGGTTTATAAAATATATTTAATTAGTTTTCATTTTATTAAGTATGGGAATTATGAAATTATCTCAGGGAATTTTGCTAGAGTAGAAACAAAATACATAGACATTTTTATATAACAGATTTACACCATCAAGCTATTTAGCCCTCTGCCAATAGAGACAACCAACAACAATGATGGCATGAAACTTAATAGTTCTTGGACTTGAAATGATATATAACTTAGTGACTATATTTTGTTTTTGTATCACGCAGTGATTTGCTCTTGTCAGGCACAAGGAATGTTTTCTTAAATGATTTCATCATCACTTGCTATTTCAAATTCCCTAAATAACCATATATTTTAGTTTTTAACACCTCTGCACTTTGTGAAGATTTGTCTAAGTGAATCCAGAAGTTTGTCTTTGAAAAATACCTCCTTAGCTAAACTTCCAATCAACCACTGAGTCACTTAAGGACATTATTAGTAGAATTTATAAAGATAAAACACATTTTTTCAGGGAAATTAACTAAATTGATTGGGAACCATGACACATGTCTATGATTGTTACCTATTATCTGGAGATTTGTGACTGTGAATGGCAGTCAGCTTGTTTCATGGAGACCCGCTGGCTGGCTAGTTTGACAACAGATCTGAAAGAGTCTTGTAGTCACCAGCTCTTGCTTACATTCGAGCTAGGCTGACCATGGATGTAATTAGCCTTGAATGGCTGTGGCTGCAGATGGCCGTAGGGATGCAAACCTGGAGGAAATAATGACAAGGCTGCAACTCAGCAGTAAGTCTTCGTATTCTTTTAAATCTTCTTTCATTATTCTTTTTTCATGAAAGCTCTAAACTTGGAAAATTATAACACCTGGAGATTTGTCATAAATGTCACTGAAATGTTAATCAAGGCACCCACCAAGGATAACAACTTTGGATTTTATTTTATTCTACAAAGATGATCTCTCTTAAATTTTAGGCACACCCCAAAATAGTTATTATCCATTGAACAATAAACTGTGCCCAATGAAAGTATTCCTGTGAATTTCTTTTTCTGATTTATCTTGATGACCAGAAGCCAAAGTATTCTTGGTAGAAACACTAAAAATATGACTAAAATAAATGTTTGTACGTTTGTATCATGACCTGAAAAGTTAATTATTAAACCAAATCAGTCTTGCTTTAGAAAAATATCAAAAATACAGAAAACATAATGAAACCACAAATTACCCATAACCCTAACACTCAGAAATGTTTTTTGTTGTTTCTTTGTAATTATATTTTTATACATTTAAAATCTTTTTTTCCATATTAGGCTTTGGAAGTTGAGGAGCTCTGTATATTAGAAAGAGATATATAAAGTGCTCAAGAAATATATTATTTAAATTCTCATAATTTCAAATATTTTATTGCATTCCAAAAAGAGTACAGAATTGTAGACTTCTTTGTTAGCCTGTGAAACTTAAAATCAATAAAGCCACAAACTGTATAAGCTTTGGTGAGAAAGAAACTCTGTGGCATCAGGATAATTTTTTCTGTTTTCTATAAATTTTAAATATGAATGAAGTGCATTTTTAACATGATTTGTCTAAGGTTTTGAATTACATATATTTCTGCTTCTGTAAAATAGATATATTTATTATTAAGACTTTCTACATCCTTTATTTTGTTGCTTTCTTTAACATCTGTCAAGTATTTTATATTTATGTAAACCAGAGTCATCAATGTGGCTAGTGAGGAAAAAAAAATCACATTATTTCAAAGTGAGCAGTAGCAACATGAAGATCTTAAATGTACTTAGATACCGGCAATTTTAAAAATGTTACTTAAAAGTGGCGTCCTGTTCAAAAAATTCAGATGATATATTGATATTTTAAATATATTTTACAAAAATACAAAACAAGTCTTATATTTCTAACTCTTACCTGACTAAAAAATAGCCAGGAACTTCTTATTCTTCAGAAGAATAATGTTAAACCAAGATTACTTTTAGTGCACATTAAACATTACAAAGGTTAATAAATGTCACATTACAATGGATCTGTCAATATTTAAGCCTCTTCTAAGGCAAAGTTCATGTGCTCTAGGGCAAGGGAAAAAGCTTCATAAATATTTTAATTATTTCAGAACCGGAAAAAAGGGTGCATTGAAAGACTTGTAAACCATAGGAATTATTTTCTTTTTAAATATAGCATCCAGAATCCACACACATTCCTAAGAACATTCAGCATTTGAGAAACTCCTTCTACTATCAGCAAACAAAACATTTTGTTTAAATTTACAACATCTTATATAAAAACATTCTTTAAATTATGGAATGAAATAAATAATTTGCTTTCCAGAAACTTGTGGCATTTCTCACTTACACAGATGGGTCTTGTACTGCCAGTTGCATTTCTTAAGGAAATTAGTGGTGGTGGTGGTAGTAGTAGCAGCAGCAGCAGCAGTAGTAGTAGTAGTAGTGATGGTGGTGGTGGTGTAGTATGAAATGAGGGTCTTACTATTTTGCCCAGGATGGTCTCAAACTCCAGGGCTCAAAGGATTCTCTTGCTTCAGCCTCCCAAGTAGCTGGGATTACAGGCCCTCTCTACCCTGCCCAGCAAACAATAGTAGCATTAACACAACTTTGCACTGAAAGCTTTCATGAAATTTGCTCATTTGACAGAAGAGCAGCTGATGCTTGATGCTTAGAAAAGAGGTTCTCTTTCTGTTCCTTATTTCCTATAGCCAGAGGCATAGTGTGTATTCTGAAGTTTACCACCCAGAAAGACAAGGCCTTGGTGTCCTCCGAGTTTGATTATTGACCCTTGTGGCCTTGAAATAGAAAATGGCACTAGCCAAGATAAGCAGAATGGAGAAAGAACCAAACAGAAGCATAACAGAAGTAGGCTAAAGAATGTAAATTTCCTCCAGTTCCCCAAGTTAAGAGGGAGCAGGTTAGTGGGCCAGCCACAGTTGATTGACGAAAGAGATAAGTCACCCTGGGAATTTGAGGAAAGGAATTTAAGTGCCATTAGGTTAAACAAAGGCTTTAGCTTAAACACTTTATGTAAAAGTTGGTTGTTTGTTTTCAGACCAATAAAAAAAAAAAAAAAAGTAGCTTTGACTTCCAAGATCCATTAACTTTGTTTTTGTCAGCCCATACTTCATCTCACCCATTAAGAATCTTCCAAAGTCAAACAGCGGACAAGTTTTTCATCTTCAAGCTGCTTCAGGTTTCTTGACTCTTTTCCCTTTCAATTCATTATCCATTATTGCCCAAAAATTTCCCTGAGAAAATCTCAGGGTGCTCTTGCTTTCTGCTTAACCTACAGAAGAGATTCCAGGGGTTGAGCTGACATGGTTTTGTTTCAAATTACAAAGTGTCAAAATGACAGGATACTTAGATTCTGATTCTCCAGCCAGCAGAGGGGCCGTGATGCCGGCACTTCTACCACAGCTCGGCACAGAAGTTCGTATCAAAGACTCAGGGGTGAGGAGGAAATGATGGTCAGTCGAAAGGGCATTTTAAACGTACCTATAGTTCCTTAAATTAAGCAACTAAAATTAAATTCAAATAGAGAAGATGAAATGAAAAGCCTTAAAGGGGCATGGAATTAGTAAAGAAAATTTGAGAGATGATCATTTAATTTCTTCACAGTTGATGCAAAAAGAGGGTGCCTGACCCAGACAGGCCAAGTGACTTCCTCAGGTGACAGTTAATCAGTGACAGAGCCTAGACAGGAACGCAGACCACCTGACCCGGTGGGAACTCATGGTTGAGATATGACATATGTAACAATTCATTCTGTCTGTGATTTTATGGTTCAATGTTTTAACATGAGAACCTTTTCCTTGCCATTATGGTTTGCAGGTGTCCCCTCCAAAATTGATGTGTTGAATGAAACTAATGGCCAAAAGAGGCGGGGCCTTGAAGAAGTGATGAGGCCATGATGGCTCCTCCCTCATAAATAGGATTAAGGCCCTTATAAAAGAGGCTTCGGCAGGGCGCGGTGGCTCAGGCCTGTAACCCCAGCACTGTGGGAGGCCAAGGCGGGCGGATCCCGAGGTCAGGGGATCGAGACCATCCTGGCTAACACGGTGAAACCCCGTCTCTACTAAAAATACAAAAAATGAGCCGGACGTGGTGGCGGCGCCTGTGGTCCCAGCTCCTCGGGAGGCTGAGGCAGGAGAATGGCGGGAACCCGGGGGGCGGAGCTTGCAGGGAGCCAAGATGGCGCCGCTCACTCCAGCCTGGGCCACAGAGCGAGACTCCGTCTCAAAAAACAAAAAAAAAAAAAAAAAAAGAGGCTTCCCGCAGTGTTCAGCCCTCTTCACCCCTTCCATCCCTTCTGCCACGTGAGGATATAGCAATTCCCCACGTCAGGAGGATGCAGCCACAGGGCACCAGCCTTGGAGACAGCAGCACTCACCAGAAAACCGAATGTGCCAGTGCCTCGATCTTGGGCTTCCCAGCCCCAGAACTGTGAGAAATACGTTTCTGTTCTTTGTCAATTACCGGTCTGAGGTGTTTTGCTATAGCAGCACAAAGGGACTAAGGCAATTGCTGTGCATAGTGTATTCGATTCCTATGGCTGCTATAACAAATTATCACCAACTTAGTGGTTTAAGACAATATAATTTATCATATGAGAGTTCTGGAGGTCAGAAGTACCAAACGGGCTTTATGGTGTCAACAAAGTGGCATTCCTCTTGGAGATCCTGAGTGGATCTGTAACTTGCCTTTTCCAGCCTCCAGAGGTCACCTGCTTCCTTTGGCTGATGGCCACTTTACTCTGACCTCTATCATACTTCCTTTTTGGATGCAGACCCTTTTGCCTCCATCTTTTTTTTTTTTTTTTTTTTTTTTGATACAGAGTCTCACTCTGTTGCCTGGATTGGAATGCAGTGGTGCCATCTTGGCTCAGTGCAACCTCTGCTTCCCAGATTCAAGTGATTCTCCACTTCCACCTCCCAAGTAGCTGGGATTACAGGCGCGTGCCACCACATCTGGCTAATTTTTATCTTTTTAGAAGAGATGGGTTATCACCATATTGACCAGGCTGGTCTTGAACTCCTGACTTTAGGTGATCTGCCTGCTTTGGCCTCCTAAAGTGCCAAAATTACAGGTGCCAGCTACCACACTTAGCCTTACTTCCTTCTTATAAAGACCCTATGATTACATTGGGCCCACCAAGAAATTACAGCATAATCCCCCCATCTCAAGATTTTTAACTTAATCATATATGCAAAGTCCCTTTGTCATGTCAAGGTAACATAGTCACAACCTTGGGGGATTAGGCTACAGACATCTTTTGGGTACCATTATTTTGTACACTGTACCTAGTATTGAACCAAACACCAGATTGGACATAAGAAGCATGAATTTGAGAAGAATCTCTTTCTCCATGGTTTTGCTGTTCAAATATTAACTTATCATAGGAAAACATTTTGACCATATTATTGCATACACTAAGAGTAATGGAAGTTTTATTAAAATATGCTCAGTTACCAAGTGCACCTGTTGCAATTATTAGACACATAAGAGGTCATATATAACTCTTCTTTGTAGTTGCTTTGACTTATATAAAGAGTATCTTAAGGGTGGGCATGGTGGCTCATGCCTGTAATCCCAGCACTTTATGAGGCTGAGGCAGACAGATCACCTGAGGTCATCAGTTTAAAACCAGCCTGGCTGAAATGATAAAACCCGGTCTCTACTAAAAATATAAAAATTAGCCAGGCATGGTGGTGCATGCCTTTAATCCCAACTACTTGGGAGGCTGAGGCAGGAGAATCGCTTGAACCTGGGAGGCAGAGGCTGCAGTGAGCCGAGATCATGCCACTGCACTCCAGCCTGGGCAACAGAGTGAGACTCTGCCTCAAAAAAAAAAAAAAAAAAAAAAGAGTATCTTAAAGGTTTATTGTGAGAATTTATATAGAAATACAAGGTTTACATACTATTGCAATAACTAATGCACAAGTGTTTAACAAAATAAGACCCTATCCAGAATAATTGCATGCAAGAAGAAAAATTCACAAAAATTTGCTATTTCACTGCAATTAGAAAGTGTTAGTACTTTCATTAAGAACTATTGTTCTGCCATAATCAAAGTACAGAGATTTGCTTTCTGATATTCTAGAATGATAATGAATTCCTGGAGGATACTATCATTTTTAAGACACTCAAATTTAGAAAAAAAATATATATATACACATATGTATTTTACAAGTCCTAGGTAAAAGGATATTTTACATTTTCCGTAAGAGTAAAGAAAAAAAATTTTCCAAGATTAAAAGTACACAAATGCTTTGTACATGAACATGTCATATAAAATAGTATCATTTTATTAATGTTTGAAAGTTAAAGCTTCTAACAGCAGTAACACTAAAGAAATGTGATTATAACATTTCTCCGCACAGACCAGTTTTTAATATTAGCTTAAGGTTTTTCCTAGAAGTACTCTGGTTCTGGTCAAAAGATGATAGTCTTAATCATACGCAAACAGTGCACACCTAAGTGTTTTCTTTCAGAATATGATGCTGTTAGGCCAAAATCCAAGCCTAATTAATTTAGTATTCTGTGCTCTAAGGTTGCGGAATTTTTGGAATACTGAGCTGCCAAAGGAGGATAAAAACAAATGTTTTAGAACTATGAGTTTAGGGGAGGGAGGTTTATGAGAAACATGATAAATAGAAACCCAGTAGTTGATACACAAGTCTTAAGGGGCTTTTTACTTCTAGTATGTAGTAAATGATGACATGTTTGTTTTGGTTTTGACCACTCTGTTCTACTTTGTATCTTTGAAAGTTCTATGGCACACAGTAGATAGTCTATATATATAACCTGCTATCATATAAATAACCTGCTGTCTTAGTTGGCTCTAGCTGCCATAGCAGACTACCATAGACTGGGTGGCTTAAACAACAATGTATTTGCTCACAGTACTGGAGGCTGGAAGCTCAACATCAGGGTGCCAGAATGGTTGAGTTGTGGTTAGGGCTCTCTGGCTTGCACACAGTTACCTTCCTGCTGTTTGCTCACTTGGCCTTCCCAAGTGCAGAGAGAGAGAGGAAGAAGAAAAAGGAAAGGAGGAAAGGAGAGGGCAAGGGGGAGGAGAAGGGAGAGAAGGAAGGAGACATGGAGATTTCATCTTTCTCTCTTCCTCTTCTTATAGGGCCACCAGACCTATCGGATTAGGGCCTCACCCATATGACCTTTCAACCTTTAATTACCTTCTAAAAGCCCTATCTCCACATGCGGTGGTATTAGAGGTTAGAACTTGAACATATGAATTTGGTGTCGGAGTACAATTCAGTCCATAGCATTCCACCCTATGATGCACTGAGCAATTTGGGTTAAAAAAAAAGTTTCCTTAATGCATGACGTCTTCAAAAAAACCTTATAAAAAATGGATAGAGAAGTGAGTGGAAGAAATATTTTAGCTCTGGCTGATCATCGTTAAGGTTTTTTTTATACTTGGGGTGTCTTTTTGGAAAGACTCATAAGCAGCTGATGTTAAATGAAATAAAGACGCCCAAAAAACGACACAGGGACCTTTATCTGTTATTCCCTCCTTATCAATACTTCTTTCACTAACATTTATTATTTTGATTCTAATAGAATGTAACTGGCTTAAAATAAAAAGAATTCAGAATTCTTTTGAATATTTCCCACATAAATAAGTATAAAATAAATGAAATATGATCTCATCATTGTTTTATGTTCAAAAACATCCAGAACATTGCCACAGTGTCACACTGGATGAGAAACTCTGACCTAAGACCGACATGAAAATTGTGTGCCCAGATTACCAAGTACATCTGTGCCAACTAGCCCTGTTTTCTTTTCTCGTTTGTTCAATAGGGAGAACATGGTTTTTATGGTTGGAGGAAGAAGTAGCCTAGTTGTTCACTCAGCACAGCAATAGTGTTTATTCAGACACCCAGAGACACCTTACACATTAGATTAGAGCCATAAGCGAAACAAGGCTAGTGGCTTACAAGATAACCATCAAAAATCCTAAACTGGATTTTCATAATGCAAAACAAACAGGGTTAATGTTCATTTTAATCTCTTGATGATCTGTTTCATGCTCCACTTTCCTTCTCAGGTATTGACAGAAAGAAATAATACGGCTAAAGTTTCTAATATTAAAAAAGAAAAAGAATTAACATATTCAACTTGACTAATAGAAATATGTGGAGGGAATGATTTAATAATGTTCTTAAATTTGAAGTTAATTCATTTTAAATGTAAATTTCAATCAGAGAAACCCAGATGATTTATTCAGCAAAAAGATCCATCAGGTGATTTTCCTAATTCTACTTTTATGTCAACTTTCATTGCTGTACTGAGTTTTCATGTCATATTTAATTGACCCTTTTGTATTGAAAGCACAGTCAAAGGAAATGTGAAGGAGAGAAGAGAAAAATCATGTATTCACTTTCAGATAAGAATGTTCAGCAGTTCTCAAACTTTAATGTGCATTTGGATCACCTGAGAATCTGGTTAATGTAGATTTTCCAGCTTAGGGTGTGGGGGGTGTGTCTAAGAATACTCATTTCTAACAAGCTCCTGGGAGAGGTACATGAATTATCATCTCCATTATCAAGGTGCTAGAGAATAGGTGATGGTGGGAAAAACCTAAGCAATCCCAAGAAATGAGCTCTCTTCCTCTGAAAACATAATATGAAGAAGAAAATTCAATTCAAATTTACACATCAATCTACCAACATAACTATAAAGTAAAACTGCCAACAAGCAGAATACATCTGAAGAGGCCTCTGCGGTTATTTCAAGTCCAGAAGATCAAAGCAAACACACACCATCAAGAAGCTAGGGATACAGTCATAGAGCAAATCTGCTATAGGTTGTATCCAGAGTCCTTAATCATGATGACTATATGATAAAAATCATGAAACTAATATATATTGTACCAGTACTGTCTACAATGTTTATTCGTAGTCAGCTTGGATTATAGTTATCTGAAATGAAAACCATTGTGTTCCAAACTGTTTATTATCTGTCCTGATGAACAAAAGATGATAATATTAAGAAGGTAAAAGCAAAAATATATTGGGAATGTAAGATGACGTCTTTCATATTTGACTGAGTAAATTTTGCTGTAGGATATAAATGCATTGGGTTTCTGATGCAAATTATTCATTATAAGACAAAGAAAAATAATAGAAGTAGTTCTCAGAGTCATGATTTAGGGCTTGGGTTTTACATGTTTTCCAAGGGCCTTTATGATTATACATAATTCATGAATCCTTATTTCTGTAATGTTTGAAATTTTTCCCCTCGAAGTGTTTTTTAATGATTAGGTCACATGGCCAGAACAGTCCTTTAATGTCCTTTAATGTCTCCCTTTCTCCCGGTTTATCATTTTTCCATTTTGCCTAGGAATACATTAGCCTTTGCTACATACTCTCAAAACATCTACTTTCATAATCAGCTTGGAACTGAAAATGAACAGTGGGACCTAATTGAATATTATGTGTTTAAGATGGCTAAACCAGAAAAAATTTTGAAATAAGAAATGCATATACATACATTTAAAATAAAGATTAAAAGATGATCAGCACCATAAAGAAATGTATGCTGGCTGAACACATTTCAGTGTGTAGGCAAAAGTATTTATTGAATATAAAAAAGCATGCTGTCCTGAAATGGTGTAAATGTTTCTATATGAAGACCACAGTGGTTTCACACTTTAAATATAAAACATTTTCATGTATAACTAGTTCATTAGACATGTTAGTATGATTTTTAACTTAAAAATTTGAATTGTTTGGAGGCCTTTTTAAAACTTCCAGGAATGTAGACATGATTTTAATGGTGGTGGTCTTTGTGTTGCCTGTAGCAAAACACAACTTATGTTCTCATATGTGATCCCTAACAGCCCCAAATGGTGTAATAGTCATTTGATAAATGGAGTAAAACATTCATTCTTGATTACACTAGTGGAAGATATTTATGAGTACGGTGAATTTAAAAGAATATGCCACAGAACAAACTGATAGGCATTGTAAGCATTCTTAAAAGTTTGGACTTTGTGATACTTTATTAACACAGGCTATTTTAAGATAGGAATTTGGAATGAATCTTATTTTGTTTATTATTCAGCCTTTTCTCTCCTGGGAGAGTTTTCCTATATTAATTGCTTCTGTGCTCAGATGCTTCTAATTATTAACCTGCAGGTGTCTCTAATCACTGTTTCTTCCAGCCGAGTTTTGTTCGAGGGCCATTAGCTGTGATGCTTAATTATAATACACTGCACCTAGTTTTGGGTGCTGTTTGATCTTTCAGATAACTTCCCAGACCCAGAAAATAGTCACCGGCAATCATTTTCTACAATTAACCACAGTGCCCTGTATCTCTTTCTCTATTATTAAATTGGATCAGAGTGTGGAGAATTAAACAAGAGCTCATCCTTAAAACTCAAGACACTAATCTCTGACACATCTAATGATACTTGTTCTCTAGGATATTAAAATAAAAGAATGTAAATGTATTTCTATATCTTAGAGTCTGAAATCTGGAGTATATATAAAGATGTTTAGAGTGACTGAATTTGAAAGTGTGCAAGGCCCTTAGAAATACACTGTTTCTTGCATTTTAAACTTAGAAAAAGTATGGCTGCAATAGACTTAACCTAAATGAGACTTCTGTTTTTCTGGACTTCATCTGCTACATTGCATTGTTGGACTACTCACTTTCTAATGCCATTTTCAAACATTTAAAAAATACAAACTCTTGGAATAATTAGAATAATATCAACATAAGGACATATTTCTGCTGCAAATTTATTCTTGGAATACAAAATATGTCTTTTAGAATAAATTACATGTTGCATAAGAATCAACATGCAAATAAAGAAGTTCATAGGTCAACAGTTGTCTCCTACTCAAAATGCTTATTTAGATCTCTGAATATGTCTTTTGACCCAGACGTGGCATCTAAATGGGGCCCTGTGATTATGGCCTTGATATGGCAGAATGTGCAGAGGCCAGGCCTGGTGCTGGGATCAAACCTCATTCCGTCTGGCGGCTTCCAGGCCTGCCCTTGTAATTACTGTTTGGCTGAACTCAGCAGGATCACCAGGGTATTCGTTGGGTGGTAGATTGGTTTTGTGTGTGTATGTCTGGGTGATATTTGTTTCGTTTTGTTTTGATTTGGTGGTTGTAGGTTTGGGTTAGTTGTTGCTGTGGTTGTTAGTTAAAATCCATGTTTCAACATGTGAAATCCAATGTTTCCACAGTACAAATTCTCGCAGAGGTGAAACAAGTATCTGGCAATCTCTTAGTGTCACATTCAAGATCAGAATTATTTCACGTGTTCCACAGCTGAGTTTATCTTTCTCGGTTTCACCTATTAAGTTCACATTTAGCACATTTGAATGTGTAATGTCATCACTCCTCTTTCAGGAGTAAGTCACTCCCCCATCCCAGCCCTATATTACAAATACTGTCAGGGTATCAAAATAGCTTTAAAAAATGCTTTTTTTTTTTTTAAGTAAAAATAGCATTCGTGTCTTTAGCACTTTCAGCGTGTATTACCTGTATTTCTTAGCATACTAAACAAAAAATACCCCCAAGTAACAAAAAATAAAATTAGCAAAACATACAGTTATAATGTAAATTTACAGTAAGGTTATGTGATTTAAAAATCTATCAAAATCTTACTGGGAAAATGTTACTTATATTTATTTTTCACATTTATTACTGTATTTGTTCATTGTTAAATTTTTCTTCCCATCCATGAAATTTATTCTTGTACATTTGTACTAGGAAACTAAAATTTTATTATACTGGAAACTCAACTCTTGCATAGAAGTTTTAAGCTACTCCATCTCTGAATGATAATTTTGAAGGTGAATAACTCTTAAACATGACATTTCAAATGGGTTTGGATTCACAGTCTCCATAATTTGTTTCCATTATCAGTTTGTTTTGTGTATGTTAGCATCACTTGTATCTGTAAAAGGATGTTAACCTGGAGTTCTGCCTACAGGAAGGAGAATGGCCTCTTTTGCTTACATGATCCCAAACAAAAATACCATCATCACCCATTAGATAACCTATTTTAGAGTTGTTCTGATTTTATAAAGCATTTATCTGACATGTTATAACTATTTATCAGGAAATTTAATTACTAAAAAATCCCCACATGTATTATGCACTCTATGTACATACACATAAGATATAAATGGCTGAACTAAAATCCTCCTTGGAAAATTCTTGTATATTCTTTTAAAAGTCCACAACATAAAAGTCTACTTTAAGAGCCTGAAAAAGTAGACTTTTACATCATAAGCATGTAAAAAAAAATCTTTAAATCTCATTGAAACATATTCTTAATTATTTAACACTCCTATCATGTTCAAATGTTGTGATTAATAGAAATGATCCTAAACTTTGTAGTCATTAGCAAAGCCCTATAATATGCTAAAAAAACAATCTACAGACTTGTTATCTGGGTTCTTTATTCTAATCTTTCTGAATAATGAGGTGACTTCGGTATATTAATGATGTCATTTTCTGGTTTTTATCCTCAACAGAAGCATATGATGGAAACCATTTATCTCAAACCAATTTAGTATCACACTGTGGAAGACAGTAAATGGAGGAAGTCTTGTACTGTGATTTATTTCATGCTGTATGATCTAAGGTTGCTAACTATTCATTTACTTTATCTGGTGTCCAATACAAGATTGCCTAATTAAATTTTGGTATCTAAGGCATAGCTACTGTCAATGCAATGGTTTCCTAAAATTGGTAAAACGATTAACTGTAGAATTTGTGCTGGAACTTGTTGTTCAACAATATTATCTTTCAATATATCATGACAGAGTTTTGCTTAAGAGAGTCTTCAATTTAATTATTCAAGTTGAAGCTATATTCATGCTATGGTGCGATGCAGTGAACAGAATTCAATTCTAGAAGTAGACTCCAGCTGGTTTCAATAACCATTTATATTTTGTCCTTTGTTATCTATAGCATATTCATAATAATTAATAAACATGTATCAGTCCTCTGGATGAGCACACGAGGGGGTGTAATGATCTCGTCTTGCTTAGAATGAGCATAAGTATTATTACGAATCATCTAAGTAGCATATCTTCATTTGCTTTTTTGATTGATGAAAAGCATCTTCTTAAGAATTAATTTTAAATTTGGCATAATTCTGTTTTATAATGTCACAGTTACAAATACAAAATAAGTAGAAATCATCCTTATTTTCAGTTAATGAAATTTAATGGAATAGCATCTATTTTGAGAAGATCATATAAATTGTTAACATTTTATGTGGAAGTATGCATAAGAATTGTCATTTCTGTCCAAACCTTTATTAAAGATCTATTATTCTCTAAGGTGCACCACACATCAGAGATACAAAGATAAATAAGAGACAGTCCCTGTTCTCATAAAACTCACTTTCTAGTTGGGGAAATGGCACCGTAGAGAGCAAATGCATTTACTGTTATAGCTGCACAGAAACCTTGCACAGAGGCCAGCTGGTATGTCACATCGGAATTCACCTGGCAAATGTCCCCTAGGACTCTAACCACCTTTGGCTCAGTTCTCAGCTTTGCAATCTAGCAACAGAGTTGTTAGCAACTAAAAGATCAAATCAACGAAACAAATTTTTATTTAGTAAATTACTAGAAGCCTAGAGCTGTTTCAATATTTTATGTTACTTTTCCTAATACTTTCCTATTAGATTATATTTTAATCTTTTTAATTAAATTTTATTAATTTTGATGTTAATGCATTGGAATTTTTAATTCTGATGTTAATGCTTGTCTAAGAGGAGACAATATTATATCCAAATAGGAGACAGCTGTGAGGGATGCCGCACTTTCACATCTCCCCAAATAGAAATGATAAATATAAATCTCCTGCCAGTAACGTAAAGAGGGTGAAATGAAGACACAGAGAAGAGATGGTTAATCTTTTTGAGAAGGTCTGGGTCAGGAAAGTTGAATCACATACCTGATTCGACTCAATTAAATAAACAATGGATGCAAATCAGCTGAAAAGGTCAAAAGCAAAAATGATAGAAGGGAAGTCTGAATGATTTAAGGCTTTCTTGAGACTTGAGCCACGAGAAAAATACTGACTAGCCAATACCTACAGGATTTTATGTAGGTTTATATAAGCAAGCCATATATATGTAACAGTGTTCCAAGATGGTGATTATTTCCGTGGGTAATTTTACTGTCCTCAAGTTTTTCCTTACAAAGTGACTAGAAACAAAAATTTGAATAAAATTCAATTATGCAATACAGTATAATCTTTATAGAAAAAAGTTGACTTTTGAATTAAACTTTGAGGATATGTGCAATTTTGTCCGATGCAAAATGCAAAAGCCACGTCAGGTTGACAGAAATCATGTTTATCAAACAAACATCAAAAGGATTGATCTGGTATTATAAGATTTCAAATATCAAGCTGTACAAAAATAAGGCTGTTATACATTTCATCATAACTTATTAATGATAGAATTAAGTGAGCCCATGATTCCTACTCAAACTATTCCAGGAGGTTGTATTAGCTAAAAATGCCAGTGTTCACACACATGTACCTACATTGCCCATAATTAACCCATCACAAAAGTGAGTTCAAATGAGAGCATGAATGCAAACCACCCTTGAGTGCTAAAATCAGAAAAGACAAAATGAAGTGGTTGGTACTTAGGAACTAGATCAGATATCTCTTAGTGCTGTCTAAGAACCTCTCAGCAGGATCTCTCTCTGGGGCCCTTGAATACTTATCTCATTCCAGATCTGGCAAGCACGGATTTTGAATGATTACGTCTTTCCTCATGCTCACATGGCACATTTTTCCTGCCTCCTTCATGTTTTCCTCTTGTTCCTGAGACAAGAGGTGCAATTGGGACACATCAGGGCTTCCTTATGTGCAACCTGAAAGTGTTGGTCAGGTGAGGAGCGGGGGAGGGCAGGTTCATGGCCTATGAAGCAAACCTGTCACAATGGAAATGGGAAATGACCGATGAATTATTTTTATTTTTATTTATTTATTTTTTTTTTTGAGACGGAGTCTCGCTCTGTGGCCCAGGCTGGAGTGAGCGGCGCCATCTTGGCTCCCTGCAAGCTCCGCCCCCCGGGTTCCCGCCATTCTCCTGCCTCAGCCTCCCGAGGAGCTGGGACCACAGGCGCCGCCACCACGCCCGGCTCATTTTTTGTATTTTTAGTAGAGACCGGGTTTCACCGTGTTAGCCAGGATGGTCTCCATCTCCTGACCTCGTGATCCGCCCGCCTCGGCCTCCCAAAGTGCTGGAATTACAGGCTTGAGCCACCGCCCCCGGCTGAATTATTTTTTCCTTCCCCCAAGATAGACTGAGATACAGTAGTTCGTGCCGCCTTTTGAAGACGCTAAAACATTGTGCTTGAAGCCGAGTGTTGGCAGTTTGGTAATGCACCTCCATGTTTTTGCTCTCCCTCTGTCTCTTTACTCTGGTTCTGACTTCCTTGGGAGAGCACTTCCTAATAAAGAATTAGCACATAACCTGTTTCTTGAGATTCTACACCTTTCATAGCTAGGATAATAACCAATTCCAAAACAAAAAAAAATGATAGACCCTTTGGATTACAGATAACTTCATTACAGCTTTGCAAAAGCAAGGACACACAGTTCTTCAAAACTGTTTCTGTGGAGATTTAAGGAGTCAATGTGTGCAGACTTCAGCCTTTTAACTTAAAAAAAACCAAACAAACAAAAACGCTTTCTGGTTGCAAACACGATAAAGATCAGTAAGCCCAGCTTCTGAGTTAGGGTTCGTGGTCTGGAACCTGGAGCCACGTCCTCTGACTGCTTCAGAAGGAGGGAATGTCGGTTTTCCTTCTTTGCGCTTCCGGCAGATGCTGTTTACGGACGGGTGGAAGATCAGCAAAACTTTCTCAGGGAAAGCATAATGTAATTAAAACTTGAAAAGCGAATAGAAGTTGGCAAGGGAAAGGGAAGTGAGGAATTTGGGAGTAATACTAACAGGACGACTAGAAATCAGGAGGGCACAGTTACATTCACAGAACTGCATTCAGTATGGTCAGGTCATAAAGTGAGGGGTGAGGGTGTGGTGAGCAATGAGACTAGAGAGGAAGGAGAAGACTAAGTCTGAGCTGTTTGATATGGTGGCCACTAGCCACATGTGGCAACTTAAATGTCAGTTCACTATAATTAAACATTTCAATCTTTGGGCACATTAGCCACATTCGAAGTGCTCAGTAGCCCCATGTGGCTAGTAGCCACTACCTTGGACACAGCAGAAACATCACAGAAAGTTTTCATTGGGCATAACTTAGATAGGTTTCTAAAGGTGTTCTAAGGTTTTCTTATGCAATAACCATTTATATTTATTGACAGATTTAAAGTAGTGTATTTCTTTCAAAAGTATCAGTTTAAAAGGCAAGATAGGCCTTTTTGTGTTTTATTTTATTTTGTTATTTGCGTTTTGATTACTAGTGAGATTGCTCTGCCTTCGCTTCAGGAAGCATTTTTTTTTTTTTTTGGAATGACGTGATGAGAAAAGCACTGAACTAGATTCTAGTCCCAAAATTAGCCATGTCATTTTAGGCAAATCGCCTGATTTTATTGATTCTCTGTTTTCTCAACTGTTAAGGGCATTAAACTTCTGTGCCCACTTGTTCTAACTCCTAGGTAGTAAATAATGTAAAATAAATAACAAAATAAAGCAAAAACAGAGGGAAAGAGGTTAAATCCTTTTTCAGAGGATCATTAACTGAGTTGTAAGGTGCAGTGGTGGGTGCATAAAGGAGGTTGTGCGCTGGCTGACAAGGGGTTGTAATGTGGGGAACGGCAGGAGCGGGCTGGTCTTTACCCACTGCCATCCCCATCCTCTTATTAAATAGAGATTCCTGGTATTGCTGTTATAAAAAATGTCCTGCTAAACGCAGTTCTCTCAAAAATATTTTCTGAGATTCTCTAACAACCAAATCTGGATCCCAGCTCCAATATTCACCTGCAATTACATTATAGGTGAAATCAAGTGTGCACTTGCTATGGTGTACATTTATTTTTCAAACCTCAGGAAGCCATACTGAGCACTTAATCTCAGGTCAAGAGTCTTCTTATATCCCCACTCTGGAGTTTTGTACTCATAAGGTTGTATCCAGAGAGAGGCTTGAGGAATAATTTATTGCCTGAGGATTAAAGCGAACCCTGAGCTTGGGAGTCCTAATACGTAACCATCTCTAAACTTCTGCAACTGTAGATTTTTAATCATCTAATTTTAGGGAATTCAAAATATTTTTCTGACTTAACTACATTCAAATTAAGTTAGAATAGCACTGATAATGGATAGTACAATCCAAACAGAAACATTTTAAATGAATCTAGTTAAGTATTGAGCCAGGCACAGTGGCTCACACCTGTAATCCCAGCACTTTGGGAGGCTGGGATGGGTGGATGACTTGAGGCTGGGAGTTGGTGACCAGTCTGGCTAATGTGGTGAAACCCCATCTCCACCAAAAATATCAAAATTAGCCAGGTTTAGTGGTACACGCCTGTAATCACAGCTACTCAGGAGGCTGAGGCATGAGAATTGCTGGAACCTGGAATACAGAGGCTGCAGTGAGCCGAAATCATGGGTGACAGAACCAGACTGTGCCCCAAACAATCAAACAAACAAACAAAAATCTAGTTAAATATTGATGGTGAACACCAGCAGGCCCAGGCTTACTACTTATTTTTCCAACTTGCCTAATATAAATAAGAATCGATTTATTCTTGCCCATATTGTACCCATAATGGGTATGAAAGTCAAATTAAAATAAATATGAATAGGAATTAAAGTTTTATAACAATTTCAATCACATCAGTATGTGTACTCCATCAGAATTACCACTGATGCAATACACAGGAAGAACTGTGTTATCTAGGTTGTGTTTACATATGACATCCTAGTCTTTACCACTGATGAATCACCATCTATACATCACTCTTTAAAAACGCCTCGGACTATCTCAGGCCACGGGAAGACTTTCGGCTCCAGGTTTTAATCAGTACTAGCAAGAGTTAAGGAAGCTGATTTATTGGCTCCGTTTCTAGTGTGAATGTTCACGCGTAGGTAATGTTTAAATCCTCTAATCTCTATGCGACCTCTCTGGGTTGTGTTTCCTCCAGAAAATATTATCTGTTAAGGAATAATGACCTTTAACACTAAAGCCAATTTTTCCTGGAGCTTGTAATCTCCCTCAAAAGCTGACAGATTGTTTGGTTAGAATGTTGGGCAAGTTCTTCATCATTTTTATTCATTCTTCACATGATGGACACACCGCAGTGGCCCCTGTGTTGGAACCAGGCCTACACAACTTCCTGTGAGCTTCTCCAAATGGTAGCTGTGCTGCCAGGTCTTGACTGATGGCAGTTGTGGAGAATCGGATTCATATTTACAGTGATAGAGAGAAACCCTTCACCCTGCCAAACTGATCACCGAGGTGAGACTGACTCCTTGGCTTCGTGTAGGCACAAAGGCTGGTTTCTAAGTCTTGGCGTTTTATTCTCAAAGTAACTCATAAAAAAGAGATTCAAAGTATAGGCATTATTTTTACAAGAATATTATCAGGGGAATCCCCACCCCCGATATTCAACGTGGGTTCTTTTCTATTTCCCTAAGTGTCTTGGCTGGTCTGAGAAATAAAGGGAAAGAGTACAAGAAATTTTAAAGCTGGGTGTCCGGGGAGACATCACACACCGGCAGGTTCCGTGATGCTCCCTAAGCTGTAAAACCAGCAAGTTTTTATTAGCGATTTTCAAAAGAGGAGGGAGTGCAGGAATAGGGTGTGGGTCACAGAGATCACAGGCTTCACAAGGTAATAAAATATCACAAAGCCAGTGGAGGCAGAGCGAGATCACAGGACCACAGGACAGGGCAAAATTAAAATTGCTAATGAGTTTTGGGCACGCATTGTCATTGATAACATCTTATCAGGAGACAGGGTTTGAGAACAGACAACCTGTTTGACCAAAATTTATTAGGCAGGAATTTCCTCGTCCTAGTAAGCCTGGGAGCACTACAGGAAACTGGGGCTTATTTCATCCCTTCGGCTTCAACCATAAAAGGCGGTCACCTTAAGGGGCCGGCTATAGACCTACCCTCAGGATGCATTCTCTTTCTCAGGGATGTTCCTTGCTGAGAAAAAAAGAATTCAGCAATATTTCTCCTATTTGCTTTTGAAAGAAGAGAAATATGGCTCTTTTCCCTCTGGCTCACTGGCAATCAGAGTCCAAGGCCATCTCCCTTGTCACCTGAACATTGCTGTTATCCTGTTCCTTTGTCAAGGTGTCCAGTTTTCATATTGTTCAAATACACATGCTCTACAAACAATTTGTGCAGTTAACGCAATCATCACAGGGTCCTGAGGTGGCACACATCTTCCTCAGTTTTCGAAGATGACGGGATTAAGAGATGAAAGTAAGGACAGGTATGGGAAATCACAAGGGTATTGACTGGGGAAGTGATAAGTGTCCATGAAATCTTCACAATTTATGTTCAGAGACTGCAGTAAATACAGGCATAAGAAATTATAAAAGTATTAATTTGGGGAACTAATAAATGTCCATGAAATCTTCACAATTTATGTTCTTCTGCTGTGGCTTCAGACGGTCCCTCCGTTTGGGGTCCCTGACGTCCCGCATCAAATATTTGTAACTTGTTAAGGTATAAAATCTTATAAGAAATGGGTGTCAAGAAATGTCTGAAGAAAATTTACCTGGGATATTAGCAAAATCACAGATTAGAGATGATTCCTGTTTTAGGAATTGAGGGAAATAAAATGATAAAATAACCAAAAGAACATGCTGATAAACATGGTAAAGACTTTTAATATTTAAAGTTAGTATTTCAACACATGCAAATAAATTCAATAGCTCCATTTAATAGTGATAACATTGTAATAATAATACGGTCATGTAACAAATATTTACTGAATATATACTGTGTGCCAGGCAGTGTTCTAGGTTCTGGAATAAAAGGTGGAAGAAAACCACTAAAATCCCCTGTGTGGATTACACTTTGCTAGGGAGGATAGTAACAGATGTTTATGTAAAATATAATAGCTATTACATAGTGATAATTTTATAAGATAATGGGAATAGAGAGTGCTTGGGGAAAGGCTGGTTGGGTTGTATTTGTTTTTTGTTTTTTCCTCAATTTTAGAGTGGTCAGGAAGATTCTCTAGAAAAAGATGACATTTAAGCAAAGGGATGAAAGAGGTGACATATTATAACAAGCTTAGTGCAGAGTTCTCAGAGTGGAGGAAATGGGCTATGCAAGGGGCCTGAGAGAGAAGTGAGAGCAATGGAGAGAAGAGAAGAAACTCTGAACCAAGTAGTAAAGGGCCGTTTGTGCCATTGTAAGCACTTTGCTTTTACTCTGCATGTAATGAGAAGTCGTTTCAGGATTCTGAGCCAGACACTATCATCATGTGTTTGGTATTTTCACAGATCATTCTGTGTTTGGAACAGACTTTGGACTGGAAATAGGATGGTGGGTTATGGAGCTATTACCAAGTGCCAGGCACTGAACTAAGAAATTTACATATCATATGCCATTTAATTCTAACAGTACAATAAATGTAGATATTATGATTAGCCTTCATTTACTGAGAATAGGAAATTGAGGCTAAGAAGAATGAAATCAACGAACATCTTTAGTAAATTACACAGTGAAGATTAGAGCCCAGTTCATCTGTTTCAAGTATCTGCATCATTCACGAGTATACTTCATTACCTAAGATCAGGCGAAAACCACCACTAAGCATAAGTCGTTTCAAAGTGGCATTATCAAGAGTGTTCTCCCTCTACCCCAAATATCTCTTCTCAATAGCTGTCTGTCCCAGAATAGCCATAGCCATTTCCAATTTTCTTAGGATGACTTGTAGTGTGTGTGTGTGTGTGTGTGTGTGCGCGCGCAGTATTAGTAGATTAGATAGGTAAATAGATATTGCTATGGTTAAATAATTTTTCTATCATAATTTATCTGTCACATTTTACTTTTTCTATATTGAGTTTGAACTTTGCCACTTACTGGATACTCCAACTAGTAACAATACTTTAATACATTTTTATTAAATATTTTGTGTTATCTTAGCAGACACTGTCTTCAAATAATGACAATTTTGTGGCTGCCTTTCTACTGTTCGATGCTCTTATTTCTTCTTCTTGCCTGTCGCTCTGAATATGTTGGTGGTAGTAGGTATCCTTATCTCATTTCTCACCTTAGTGGTAATTTTTCTAATATATCACCATTAAGAATGATGTTTGTTGAAGGTTTCTGGTATATATTATTTGTGAAATCAAGACAAATCTTTCTTTTCTGAGCTTACTAAGCAATTTTAAAGTTAGGATTGGGTTTTGAATGTTGTCAAATGCTTTTTCAGCTTCAAAATCTCATGATTTATTGTTTTCCTTTTTGTTCATTAATATAATTGATGGGATTTAATATATGTAGTTCTTAATATCTAACTATCTTTATATTTCTCATGATTGATTTTTAAATATTTCTTTATTTTACTTACCATTATTTTGTTTAGAAGTTTGCAAATATGCTCATAATTTAGATTGAACAATAGTTTTTTCTTTGTGCTAATATTATCCAGTTTGGATATTAAGAATATGCTATTTTATAGAACAAATTGGATGAATTTCTATATTTTTCTAGGCTGTTGAACAATTTAAATAACTTAAATTTTTTTTATATCTATTTTTTTTTTTTTTTGAGAAGGAGTCACTCTTTGTCATCCAGGCTGGAGTGCAGTGGCACAATCTTGGCTCACTGCAAGCTCTGCCTCCCGGGTTCACACCATTCTCCTGTCTCAGCCTCCCAAATAGCTGGGACTACAGGTGCCCACCACCAGACCCTGCTAATTTTTTTGTATTTTTAGTAGAGAAGGAGTTTCACCGTGTTAGCCAGGATGGTCTCCATCTCCTGACCTCGTGATCCGCCCACCTTGGCCTCCCAAAGTGCTGGGATTACAGGCGTGAGCCACCTCACCTGGCCAATAACTTTAAAATTATTATTTTTGATTTTTAATAAAAATCTATGCAAAACCATCAGATCCTAATATCTCTTAGGAGATTTACGATTACTTTTCCAGCGTTGTTTATGGTCATGGATCTATTGGTTTTTCCATCTTTTCCTGAGTTGATGTGGACATTGAAATTCGAGTATTATGACAGGTGTGGTATTGGAGGGAAAGAGAGAGTGTTCAAGCGAGCTCCAGTTGACAATATTTCAAGACACAAAAGGGAACAACAGACAGTCCAATGGATAACAAAAACAAGAACTGTTAGTAGGTGATTGAATCTAATGGTCTAAGCTTCAGATCACTGACATGAATTGAAGGAAGATGGGGAAATAATGGTCTGGATCTTCCTGAAAATGAGGAGACCGTCTAAATTGCCTTGAGCTCAATGAAGACAGTTAGAGGAGAAAAAATATTCTCCACCTAAGAGGGTATCAGTGGAAGTAGTAGCCTAAATAGAAATAGCAATTTTAGTTTTGTAACATTTAGAGAAGAAAGTAACTACCCTGGAGAATTTTGGTGTAAAGCGGTGCGAGTTCCAGAAAGTGCAGAGGAAGGGCCTGGGGGTCAGAAGAGGTGGCAGATTAGACCAATTTAGCAAATGTGCATACAGTGGTGAAAACCTCTGTGTAGGAGGTGACCTGGGAGTTCAACTTCTCGTGGGAATAGAGGTGACAGGAATATGGGACATTGATGGGATTAGACCTAAAGGATTTTCAGGAAAACGGTGGCAATAACACTGCAAACACTGGCATATTTTTTAAAGAATGGGAAGGTAAGAAGTGTCTTGCAGGAACATGCAGAATTCTGTTTCCCTCACTGGTTCCGTTTCCCTCACTGGTTCCGTCTCCCAGGGACTGTATGGAGGTCACACAAGGGAGGTGTGCCAATTGCACACAGAACTGCCTAGGCAGCTTCGCCAGGAACGTTTATGACTCTGTCTTAAATCTCTGATTTTGATATCAAATAGGATAGCATCATAGTGTTGGACTCTTTGACACCAGTTTCGACCTCTCATCTACTCAGCCCATAGCCATTACCATAATCTCAAAATCAAGCATTCCACTCTTAGACGTTATTTCCCACCTTCAGCCCATGCAGTGCCCAGATGCCAACAACAATTCCAACTCTTTTGGATTTCCAATTTATGGAAACTTCCCCGCTACTTTCAGGTCTCTTTTTGCCTGACTGATTTCCCTGGTCCAACATAATGATCACTCCCTCAAATATAACCTCCTATACTTTGTCCTGTCTCTCTCATCTTCACTACATATCTACCAAAAATACAACTCTGGTTAAATTTTTCGTCTATTCTTCACCTGCATGGTTGGAGAAAATCACACTACCAAACTTGCTTGATTCTTCTTAGATTCATAACCAGTGATCTCCAATAGAAACAGGAACTCTTTCACTTCTCTAGCCAATTCACTTTCTCTCTTTCCAAGATGAATATTTCACACCTTCTCTATCCTCCTGTAACCTATAAGATATCCTTTCCAGTTTTTCTCCAAGTTGATTATTTTGCTTGTTAATTCATTGAGGACATACAAGCAACTAAGGACAGTTCTCATCGGTTTGACATCTCTCCAGCCTACCTTCTTCTCTACTTGCTGATGTGTCCAACCTCCTGCCTCAAAAGATAAACAGCTATTCTGATTTTTACCTAAAACCATCTCCTCCAATTGGAACCCTGGATTCCATTCCATAGCCTAGAATAATTGCTACTTTTATCAATTAATGAAAAATGTTGGCTGTCTCTTCAAAATATATGATAAGCATTATCCTGTGAGTTATTTTTGCAATGTTATCATCATCTCTTCCCCTTTGGGCCACACACACACACACACACACACACACACACACATATAAACACGCATTCAAATTCAGAACTATTCAATAAGATGACAGCAAGAATGAGGGATAAAACAAGAAAAAAAACAAATTTAGAACTTTTCAAGTGAACACACACGCACACACACGCAGTACATTGTAAGAAAAATGCAGAACCGGACTAGCTGAATTCACTTAACTCATTTTTAGATCATTAGGGAAGAGCTGGATGGCTAGGAATAACCTTGGTGATGAAAAAGATGACTGCTTCAAAATCAAAATAATGTCTAATTGAACACAGTGATTATTTCCTTCTGAAATAATTTCAATTAGTTCGTTTTTCTTTTCTCTTTTTTATTGATCTATAACATATTACATAGACATGGGTTACATGTGATGTTTTCATGCATAAAATGTGTAATGATCAAGTCTGGGTGTTTAAGGTATCCATGAATTTGAATATCTATAATTTTTATGTGTTAGGAACAATTCAAGTCCTCTCTTCTAACTACTTTGAAATACACGATACTTTATTGTTGAGTGTAATTACTCTGCTGTGGTGATGGAACTTATAGCTTTTATCTAACACTATGTTTATACCCATTAACCTCCCATTCTTCATACCCTCCTCCCACCGACCCATGCTTCTCAGCCTCTAGCATCCATCACTCTGCTCTTTACCTGTATAAGATCAACTTTTTAGCTCCCACATATGAGTGAGAACATATGATATTTGTCTTTTATTTTTATAAATAAGAAGTGAATAATTATCCCTGATATAAGAAGCCTGTAAATTGATAACTGATTTTGCCTAACTTATGTGGAAAAGTTTGCTCTCTCAACAGTAGAGATTAATAAAGAATTCCCTTGAGTAGCGATACACTGTTTTGAAGTCTTGGTCTGTACTTTGTTATTTAGATAGTACTGCTCATTATCTGTGGGAGGGAAAAAAATCTTTTTTCCTGCTTCAGTAAACCTATTACCACTATTTGCATTCCAACTTGTTATTTCAATGCATTTTGGATTCCATTAGGTTTTTGCATATGATTTTGTATATATTTTGGCGTTTTAAAATGTCATCCCTGTGGATCAAAATATGATAACTGAATTGTCAATCATGTTGGTATTGCTGTAGATCAGATTATTGTTGCCTTCTAAAACAGATATGACCTGTTTAAGTCTTAGAGGTCTTTGATTTAGTATGGTTTTACTATCTTAAATTGTTATGTCAAAATATGTAAGAATGACATTGTGTTGATACATTTTTGTAGGTAAAATAATTTCTAATTGTGATTATGTAATTGTCTTTCCATTAAGGCATGAAGCACGGTGTCTTTGAAAAACAACCTGCTGACTGTGCTTTGCCTGTCATTGGTAGTATTGTCATATCAAAACGATATCTGACAATGAAATATTTTATGACTTGTGCTGAAGCAGTCAGTAAGTTATCGTAGTTCTCATTTCAGTAGTTGTAGGCATCTCAATTGCTTCCTAAGTAAAAGTTTTTCCGGCCAATTTTAATCTTGCTCAGAAACATGAAAATGTATTTCCTGTGTATACCATGGACAAAGTTCCTGGAGAAAACATGTTTACTCATTTTTTTTCTGAATCATGTGATGGTTTTGACTTAATTCCACTGTATTAACTCAAAGAAATCCAACTTTTCAATTCAACCAGACACAAATGGAATTGTACTTGTATGGAAAAACCAAGATTATTTTCTTTTAAGTAACATAGTTTGGGTTTTTTCCTTTCAGAAAATATATTAGAGAATTGTTTCTATTAATTATTTTAACATTGTGCATGTCAGTAATAATTAAAACCTTAAAATCAAAAAGTAAATTTTTAACTTCGAATTGAGAGATTCCAGACTGGAAGGATTAGTTTCTCCTCTTTTTCTTTCTCTGTTTCCTTCTTTTCATCCTCTTTTATCTTCCTCTTCTTTCTGACATTCTCTTGTTGAAGTATCGGGGTGATCAGTTTTCTCTAATGGATTTACTCTAAATCATTTAGCTTTAAAAGGAAAGCATATAAATGTATCAAACAACTCCCTCCGGCAAAATGAGTGTGTACTGACTGGTAGTATGCAAAATACCTACTGATATTTTCCCTACTTGAAATACGCTGTATCCAAATCATTATAAATTTTTAAATAAATAAAATTTGTGGTAGTTCACACAGAGGCCAGAACATTGTATGTTTGCTGTCATAAATAAATATTATATTTATAATTATTAAAATTAAATTATATATTCATTATTCTTTATCATAGCATATTTGTAGCACAGTGCTTTATAATTTCTTTAGTGATTATTGTGTGAAGCGTATATGATTAGAACCAAGTACCATTCATATAAGAATAGTGTTTTAAAAATAGCTTTGTAAACAGTAGTAGACACCTTCAGAAAAGGAAATCTCACTTTCCTTTGGATTCATAACTAGCAAAGCTAAGTTCTTGGAAGTATGCAATATTGAACTGAAACAGCCAAAATAACTGGAAAATATGATGATAAGACAGAGTGCTTAAGAAAAGCTTTCATGTTCCTTGTAGGAAGAGTTTTCATTTGCTCTAATTAGGTTATTCTGTTCTAATTTAGAATAAGACATTTTTTAAGTAATTTCCTTTTGGCAGCTCTAATTCTCCCAAGACTGTCCTTTGTATTTCTCACGTTGGCAAAACTGCACTGCTTGCGTATTTGATCTTTTCCCTTGGAAAGTAATAGGACCCTTCCCTTTCGCTCCTTGGACAGCCTGACTTGCCTTCTAATCCATCACAAGTGCGTGTGAGAGGCCTTGCCTCTGGAATCCTGACCCACCCCGGGAGCTCAGTGCTTTGCTTGCAGTGTTCCTGCCAATTTGGCATATTTGAGAGTTCAGTGTCTCCTTCGCCTCTGGCAGAAAGAAGAGCCCACTCCTGACCTTTCACCTACGTATGAGCCTATTATTATCTATTATTCGTGTACACATTATATTTACTATCAATATCTAAGAATGAGAGCAAACCGTTCTATTTAGAGAATTCTAATATGTCTTTTAATGTTAACTCAGTTCTTAGGCATAAGGGATTAAACCACTGTAACTACCTGCAAAACTGAACACATTATCTTTTCATTCAAAATAGCAAAAGTAGCCTCAGTCTTTGAGCTCTTCATTTGATGATCTTGACTTTTTTAACTTTAGAACTTTTTCTTTATTGGAGTTGTGAGGATGTCTTGACTGATTAAATCCTGCATTTAATGCAAAGAATATACAAATATTAGCAAGACAAATAAGAATGAATTAGGATATATTTTATTTCAAATAAATGCTGTTGGGTGAATATGTGATACAGATGATCATGCACCTTCACATATTTAAATGCTATCATCCTCAATTCTTAAATCAGAATGTCTGGCTCAGTTAATAAAGTTAGTATTAGAATCTTATCACGTACAAGAACTAAAATTAAAATGCTAAAATTATGACCTTATGTAACTCACTTGATATAATTTTCTTAGTCTGATAATATTGGTGACTGGGAGTTTATCATATCCTCACTAGATAAGAACTATTGCCGTTACAATTTTTCTAATAATTGAGCCCATTGATTTTGATAATGAATACTTGAGGACAGTTAGGAGAATTTTTAAACTTTTAGGAACTTTCTCAGTACTTTAAAAATCGTATTTTTAAGCTCCAAATTTCAAAATATACAGGAATTAAAATCTTGCCACTCTCTCTGTGAATACTGTATCACTGATGGGAGGCAGTGGAGAGTGAACTCACATTTTGGGCTTATTCCACTGTGTGGACAGTTGTCAGCACTGTATGTGATAACTAAGCACTCTACCTCTAGAGTCCTTTCAAATATTTTACTCATAGAAGGGTCTAAGAATACGGACCAAGGGTCCAATATATGAGCACTGAGTTTGCCTATTGTACATAAAACTATGTCAAGCAGTTTTCATTTTCACTTCACATTTATAATGGATCTATCAGTAGTTGAAACAGGATTGAAATTTAGATTCGTATTTAAAATGCTAATTATATTCTTGTGGAACTGCATAACAACATCAGGAAACAGCTGCTTTCACCAAAAAATGCTGGCTTTAACTTATATTAAAGAGAGTTTCAGCAGTTTTGTAAAACTTTGGAGCACCCCAGTGCATTTTGGGGATAATTTTTATGAGGCCTGTAAATTCTATCCATGAAAATGTGTAAGACACAGGAGGCTTATCTTGAAAAAGGCAAAACAGAGGGTAAGATATTGACATCAATACCAAACACATTGAAAAATCACATTTTGCTCTGATGCAGATGTTCATATAAAGTGCAGACACCGTAAGTCAACCTACATGACATGATTCTAAAGTGACAAGCACTAGGAGAAAAAACGTACCTCAGTTAAAACTAGAGGGTCCTAAAGATCGAATTGGCCTCATCAATGTGCATCTTTCCTTTAGTGAATGTATGTTCTGTTTACTTTATTAAAACTGATATTTATCCAGGACAGAGTAGCCCTCAATTTTTTTTTTGAAATTTTTTAGAGCTGGATATCAAATATGCAGTTTATATGTTATTGAGTAAACTGATGAATAATTACATGGAAACTTTCTCTTCATTTGGCTCTCCAATGTATATATCCAATATTGATAGCATGTTGTTATATATTTATGTACAGTTAATTGAACAATTAATGATCAACAACAAAATGTATTCATAACTGATTTGTTGTTTGTACAATTTTCCAGTGTAGTTGTTATACCTTTATTGTTAGTTTACCTGGTTTTCTAAAGTATATTTTCATGTCAACACATTCCTGATGGTAAGATTGCGACTTGGTCACTAAAGGGTCTGAGTGGAAATGTGAGCATCGTTTCTCATAAGAGACATTCTCCTCCATGGAATTGACAATAGCAGATATTACATCTTGATGATTCCTCTGGTGCACTTTATTATTTAATTGAAATTATTAAATTTCATTGGATAAAACACTTCCATAAAGGTTTATGTATTAAAGGCTTTATTTATAAAGTGCTATTTTACATTTTGAATTGCCTTTATAATCGTAGTACAGTTTTAACACAATTCAATAGCATAAGACATCCCAAAATTAAGACAAACAGTGGCAACAGGTGTGATTCAATAAATCCATCTAAAATGAGGATTAATTTATCATTTTAAAAGACTTATTCTTAAGATGACACATATAATTTATAAATAATATGTATAAGTAGCAAAAACTTTAATACACATACACATGAAATCTAATTCATAATATCTACATCTAATTGTGATATTTGTAAAACACTTTTAATAACAATGGGTTACATGCTAAGATCCTATACTTGGTATTCATAGTCTCACATTGTAATTTTACAAATGAACATGAACAATTCTCAATTTGAAGTTCAGACAAAAAATTATGAGTCAACCAACCCCCATAAATTCATTTTTAAGAGGAATTTTACTTCGTCTTCATCGGCTCAGTGATTCTCCTTACATTTGTTTGAGAACAGCAAGCTTTCCTTCAGCAGTATGGTGGTGTGAAGAATCATTATTACATTAACTAAAATGTTTCTGTATTTTCAGGGTCATCTCAGGTTCTTAAATAATATAAATATTTGTTAAAAATATATGTTCCATTATATGCAACATAGAAAGAAAAAGAGTACTTCTATCTGGTATTTATTCTATTTCCATTACGTGCAAACACTTCAGATCAGGGACTGTGGACATTCAAGAACACAGTCCCTTCCTTTATGTGACAGTGAAGAAGGATGGGTCTCATAAACATCCTAACACATAAAGGAAGGGTAATTGAACACCCATTCCGTGTTTTTCCAAAATCACCAGTACCGGATGTAGAATGTACACAACAATTCTTCTACTTTCTCCAAATGGAAAATCTCTTTTTTTATAGCCAATCTTGTATAGCACTATAAATAAAACCAGATTTATTTTTCAAGGGAATAGGGGGAAGTTTTGATAGAGCTCTTGATCAGGGATTTAAAATCCTGTTCAAAATTTTTTTTCAACTGTTATCTAAGAGAACAAAAATAATTAGGATGCTTAAAAAATTAAAAATCCATTTCCTATGTCAAATACATTCAAGTTCATGTATGTGGTGATGGTTATTAAGTAGATGAATGAAAGAGCACAGTATAACAATATAACAGAGGTAAAAAATATCTTTGGATTTAAATATGCCTCCTGCTTAGGGTCTGAAAGTTATCTCTTAGATGGACTTATGTCTTGTCTTCCAAACACTTGAACATGATTTTACTTTGTAGCACTAACATTTTCAAGTTATGCTTTTTATTCAATTTCTTCAATAGCCATTTTCTTTTCATAGAAAGGACAATGCTTTAATTTATAAAGATATGGCCTTGTCATCTACTTAACAAGGATATGTGCTATTTTTCATTTATTAATCAAACATTTATTGACTACCTCTTGAGTGTCTGACATTATTTAAGGTGAACAACTTAGAGAAAGCCCTGCCCTCATCAAGGTTTCATTCTCTTCCCTCCTGTGAGGTGTGATTAATTTCATGGGTCTTGTACCTTTTTTTTAAGTCACAGAACCAAAATCATTGAGAATCAGATGAGTCTTAACCATATGTTATGATGCTCATAAGTCTATGTTTTGTCCTCATTCGTATATATTTTTTAACCATAGGGAATTCCTTGGGAGCAATATTAAAGGGGAGTAATATTTTTATCACCTGCTGTATTAGTCAGTTTTCACACTGCTGATCAAGACATACCTGAGACTGGACAATTTACAAAATACTGATGTTTATTAAACTTACAATTCCACATGGCTGGGGAGGCCTCACAATCATGGTGGAAGGCAAGGAGGAGCAAGTCACGTTTTAAGTGGATGGCGGCAGGCAAAGAGAGACCTTGTGCAGGGCAACTCCTGTTTTTAAAACCAGCAGATTTCATGAGCCTCATTCACTATCACAAGAACGGCACGGGAAAGATGCGCCCCCATCATTCAATCATCTCGCGCCAGGTCCCTCCCAGAACATGTGGGAATTGTGGGAACTACAAGATGAGATGTGGGTGGGGACATAGCCAAACCATATCACCCTCTGGCACAGAGTGGAGGTGGCCTCTCTCCCAAACTTGCCTTAAGTGTGACTCTAAGCTCAGGTTGGTTGGAGAAGACTTTTCCTTGACAATTCACTAGAAAGTTTATCATTTCAGATGGTGTCATGATGTGATAAGTTGCCTGATGAGGAAGTTGGGCCAAATCAACAAAAGTATTTTCGGTGTGAATAAATCCTGGATTGTCATGCTTTTCTCAAGACTCTAGAAGATTCTTTTCCCCATAGCCCTTGAAAAGGGTAAGAAACAATGTTGGTTATTGGAAAACTGCCCTAAGGAAAGCAGCCTGCCAGTTAAGGCTGGAATTCAGGACCAATGCTGCCAGACTGTATCTAAAAACATTAAAACACATTACAAGAGAAGCTGCTGTTGATTATTAAGAAATAAACATTCCTGTGGTTCATTTGAAGGCAAATCTGTAATAGTCAGCAGAGGATTCATGTGACCACATCTGAAGCCTGGAATTTCCAAGTTCCTGTATGCAATGAGAAACTGAGTGCCACAGCAATGCAGATGAAGAAAAGATGGTGTTGAACTGTTTCCTTTCCATCTGGTGTTTTACAGCAGCTCTGCTCACAGTTACTCTTAAAGGAAAATAGAACGAAGAAAAATAAATTCACAATCTTGTGTTGTTTCAGCTGAATAATCTAAGCCAAATTATTGCTTGGGAATAAATTAAATATTGTATAACACGAGGTCCAAACATAAACAAAAGACATTGGAGGGAGATCTCTCACTTAATGAGACCTGAGCTAATTTAATTTGCCCACGAACAGCAGCATAACTATACCAGTGCCAAGTGTGAGGGTTAGTGTGGATCCTGTCATTTTCCCCTGACTAACCTGTATCAAATTGCAACACTCCCAGTATTCTCTGCCACTTTTCCTAATTTATTTTATCTATAGAATATACGCCCACATAAAATATTACATATTTAACTTTTAATTTTTATTTTTCCCCTCTGGCATTGGAATACAAGCTTTCAGGCAAGAATTTTGAAATGTTTTATACCCTTTTCAATCCCTGGCTCATAATAGGCACTCAACATATATCTATTAAAGAAACAGAAAAATAATTTTCTTTCTTCAAAGATGATGCAGAAGGCCAAGCACGGTGTCTCATGCCTGTAATCCCAGCACTTTGGGAAGGTCGGGAGTTCGAGACCAGCCTGGCCAACATGGTGTAATCCCATCTCTACTGAAAATATAAAATTAGTTGGGCATGGTGGCTTATGCCTGTAATCCCAGCTACTTGGAAGGCTGAGGCAGGAGAATTGCTTGAAACTGGGAGGCAGAGGTTGCAGTGAGCCAAGATCGCACCATTGTACTCCAGCCTGGGCACCAAGAGTGAAATTTCATCTCAAAAAATAAAAATACAGAAGTAGATAATATATAATATAAAATATTTATTCCAAATACATTCTGGGTATTGAAAGACACTTTTAAGTCAAGAAGAAGTTTGTTAATTAATTCATCTTTTTATCTTTTTACCCAGATGCTTAAGAACAATGAATATTTTCTTGTTGAAGCACTTTTTGATCCAATTAAATTTCTTAAAAACCATATTCATATATGCAACTAACATATATGCATACATTTGGTCAAAGATAAGACTTTAGTACAGATTTTTATTTTTCTTCTTATTTGGTTTTGTTCAGTCCTAATTTTTTTTCTTCCGGCTCCTTCCTACCTCCCACAATACACACCTGAGGATACCCATGTTGAAAACCCAATATGTGTCCTTCCATATTTTTACTGCATTCATAAATCCTCTTTTTTAAACATGTTTTATATAATTTTTTACTGTTTTGTAAAAATGAATAAATATTAAGTAGAATTTTGGTATATGGTTTTTCTCACTCAACAATAACATGAACATTTATTTCAATCTAGATTAAATTCACTCTTATTTAAAAGCTACATGATATTATATACAATGGAGGTACCATAACATTATTGGTGGACATTTCTTTATACCTACTTTTTACTTCAATACCCATAGTGTAATAAATGGCTTTGTTTGCATTAGTCAGCATTTTATACTAGTGGTCTTATTTTTAATATATATAAAGGCTATAACACTACATTTTCTGTTCATACCCATGACTCTATTTATTTGGCAGTGCTATGTAAGTTTATCAGTTGTTTTGATATCTGGTGAGAGTACATTCTTACTATTCTACTTTTTATTAACTTTTCAAGCTATATTAGGCATTTTATGCAAATTTTAAGATAATTTCGTAAAATTCTAGAAAATATCAAGTGTACTTTAATGTGATTTTAATCAAATTTATACATTTATTTTGAAAATTATCTCAAAACCTACTTTGCTTTTCAGTTGTCTGGACCTTTTAATAATTTCAAATAAGATTTGACAGTGTTCTTTAGCTAGATTCTGCAATTTGTTAGATTAATTCCATAGCTTTTAACATTTTCCCTGTTGTAAATTTTATTTTTCATTGCTTATTGCTAGAGTAACGCTGCTGATTGTCTTGTATTCACATTTTACTTGACCACTACCAAATTCTTATTAATTGTAGATTTTTATAAAAGTTGATTTGGTATTGTAAGCACGTAATCATATCCTAAGGAGACTGGTTTATATTTTCCTTTTTGTTGCTGTTTTAAAAATATCTTATTTCATTAATAATACCAAAACTATGTTATATAATCATCATCATTATCATAGGCATTCTCATTGAGCTCTTGTTTTAATTGATACATTTTTCGTGTTTCATTACTTGGATAATATTTTCTGTTGAGTTTTGACAGATTTTATCTTATTTATGTAGATTTTCACTATTCTTGATTTACAAAGTATATTTATTAACAATAGCAGTTCAATTTTATATGATTTTCTTAACATGTTTTAATATTATAGTACAGTTTTCGTATTGATTAATATAATGCCTTATGGAGAGAAAATGCCTGATATTGAACCAACTTTGCATTCTCAAAATAAACCCTGAGTGGTTTTATCATTTTATATTTTAAATTTTTTCATCTTTATCAAAAGCGATGTTTCTCTTAACCTGTTTTTAGTACCATCTTTATCACATTATAAGTTATATTGGTTTGACAAAATAATTAAGAGCCTTTTTTTTTCTGCCTATGTCCTTCTTCGATCCTGAAATGCCCCAACTTTACCCTCTATTATACAGTTTTCCACTCTCTCTTCAGTGGCTGTATTCTGCTGGAAGTCAATTGTACTTGCCAGTTGTCTCTCTGACCGTCAGTTGCATAGGTTTGTTTTCATTGATGATTCAGTGAAACTCGGGTATGGTTTTTGGAGTATCTTTCAGTGGTCCTGCAATTGAAGGAAAGAAAGGAAAGAAAGTTGTTCTCCATCCCCCACACCATCCCAATATTGGTAGTTTATAAATAAGGAGACTTTTGACTCCTTCCTCTCACAAAATTCCCTTCAATCTCCTAGATTTGCCAATCTCCAAGGGCAAATAGGCATAGCCCAATCCAGTTCATTCTTTATTTTGAGGGAAACCAAATCATTTACATGGGATTGCTATTGATTATTCTTGTGGAACAATAGGCATAGAATTCCCCGATAGCCATTTGCATCTTCTTTTCATTTCTGCCCTTGTTCTCCCATTACTTTTTCTCCTTCAAATATTTTTCTAGAAACTGAAACACGATCTGGGTTTACATGCATCCTGTTGCTCACTGCAGCCACTTGACGTAAGAGGCAAAAGGGCTTGTACTTGGGAAGAAAAGAAAAAGATAAAGAAATTTGTATTCATTTTATCATGTCGCCAGAGTTTTCTCCACTATTTCACTTCTGACAGTCTCTGTTACCTTCACAAAAAAAGTACATGTAAAACTTAAGGCTAATTTTTTTTTTGTTAATCATCTCATCAAATTTATCAGTCTCCCCCTAAATACATAATAATTTATATGGAGAAAAAGCATGTACTTTTTATTATTCATTTTAACTATTTTTAAGGATTTATTTGTAAATAATTTGCTGAAAAACAAAAAGCTGTGTTTACTGTACCCTTAATGATGTATGCCTATTTCTGCTAGGGTAATAGCAGAAATAGCTACCACAGACATGATTTAACCATGAAAATATAGGAATTGCTCTTCATACAGAAACTGCAACAACATGTGTGGTTTATAGAATAAGCTGTTCTTCAGACTGTCTTTCAGTACGTTTTCTGATGGTAATGTTGCCAAATATAGCAACTACATTTATTGCTAAGCTGACAAAACCTACTGAACCAAATATAATTGAAGATTTTACTTTCCTAATAATATACTAGGGCTTAATATCTATTTAAAAGAATGATTCTTTAAAAGAACACATGCTTTTATTTCAGATGCAGTACCAGTGTCACCTCTCTTCAGTGAGAGAACTAAGCAATTCCACCTCTTTCTTACTGCCCCCACCTACTGGAAATGAGATTGACAGTTCTCCATCCCCTGGCTCCGAGGGTCTGGGATTTCAGAGCTGGCTCCTGTAGCCCAGTTAATGTAAGGAGACATCTTAGTTTGGTCCTGAATCCCAACTCTGCCTAATATTCTGTCTGCGTTTTCTCCATAAATGTGAGTCTTTCCCAAGCAGAGAACATCATGTATTTTGTATTCTCAAAGCATGAGGCTCTTATTTGCCTCTCTGATACCACCAACTTTTATTTCTGATTCATGTTTTTCTTGCCCATGACTAAGTCTGGTAGAGGTACCCTTTAATACTTCTTCTTTTCTCCAAACTGCATAGTCGTTTGACAGTTGTGAAAGTACTATTCTATAAGTAATGAAAAGTAAAGTTTTTTGTTTCTTTGTTTTTAAAAAACATACAGGCTACCTCCAAACTTTTTCTTTCTTTCTGTTTTTTAAACATGAGTATTACTGGGAGAATGACTACGTTTCAGAGTTTCACTTGATTTCAGGCTCTCTTAGACATTACTCGGAAGGATATGGGTTAGATAAGTGAGTGGGAGTATATTGAGAGATTGATGTTTTCTCCCAGCCGCTGTGTAGGAGATAACTGAGGAAGAGTCACAATTTGCCTCTCTGCTCTTTAGTTCCTCTGCCACAGGTCCTATTTGTCAGGAACGGGAGGCATTATCATTGGGATGAAATTAAGGTGGTGAAAAACTAAAGGACAAGGCAGTCATATAGAGGGGTACACTAGAGAGACAAAGTTGGAAACTGTCAAGGGAGACTCACGTAGAGTTACGATCTGACGTATGATCATAAATCTGAAGGGTTATGATCTGACAGTTGAAAATTTATATTTTTTAAACATTTACGTTTTCAAGTATCAGAATTTCTTGAGGATACTATGGTTTGTTCCCATTAGTCCAAATAATAAAATCTCATCTTATTTGAAAAGCACAGAAGAGCTAACGCCAAGCTGGATGTGACCCAAACCCACATTTCAGACCTCTCCTTCAGTCCCTTCTCACTGTCCTGGCCTTTCTGGGGATTACCTAATTTAAAACAATATCCCTTATCCTTTCCACCAGGGTACTGCCATTGCTGAAAAATTATAACTCATATGTAAAAACCCAGGATATACTGAGAATCTTTCATTGTAGTTTTTCTCAACATAAATTACTATGACTCTCCTACATGTTTCTTATTTCTGCTCTTCATTCAGCCATCATTTATGAGTGCAGAGTTACCTGAATATTATCCTTTCAAGACTTTGATGTAAATATTTGTCAGAATCAGTGCAGTAAAATCTGTTACCCATGTTTCCCAAATTTAGTTCCTGGAGTTAACTTAATTTTTCATCTCTTAACAGCTTTATTTTTCTCATCAGGGGATAGTTTTGAAGACAAGTGTAAGAACTGATAGCTATCAATAAAATCTTTCATTTGGTTTTCTTCTGCATGGCTTGCATTTGTTATAGCAGCCACACAGAAAATGAAATTCTTCTCTCCAATTTGGCGAGTCTGTGGACAATTGATTATTGTGGTCCACAGGTAATTATCAAAAGGCTTTATAAAATCTACTAATAATTCTAATGCCAAAAACTGACATTTATAATTCCCTTTGACCTTGAAATATATAGAAAATTATTATTACTTAACACCAGAAATAAACTTTGTCTTTTAATAATATATTTGTACAAAAGTATATAATTTGATATAAGTATTTATGTATGTTTTATAACCAAGTACATATAAGCTATCTTACCTATATATAAATTCAATGCAATATATGTAGATGTTAGACATATTACATATATTTCACATAAAATAACTTTAATAAAATATGATATTAGGGAAACAATGATTTGCAAATAACTTCTTGATTCATTAGGTTATTTAGCTACACAGACACACTGTACATAACTGACAATTTATTGGGTTTATCTGATAATAATAATTATTATTTAGTAAAGGGTACTTGGCACATAGTATGTAATATATATACGTATAGATGCTGATTCATTTGATCTGACGAATAACACTATAATAGATGCTGCTGTTGTTACCCAGTTTACACAAGATGAAACTATGGCACAGAGAAGTTAAATAACCCGCTCAGGACACAGAAAGTAAATTGGAATTAGACCTTAGGCAGTCTGAACTCCATATCTGTTTTCTTAACCACGCTACTACACAGTCTCTATTATTACAATGTCTTAAATATCCACACCTTTTCTCCACCATGTTACAGATTTTAGTTTACCCTCTTTCATCTCTATATTGATATCGCTCAGTTTGACCACAAGTATATTAAATGACTCATGTTGAATTCATGTTTGGTTAAGATCCATTTATACTTCTGAATAAATTTAGACTTTATGAAAAATGTTACTCGGTTACTCATCTATAGGAGAGAGCCAACAGGTTTTCTTCCTCCTGCTAGAATGCAAGCTTCAAAGAGGACAGCGTTTTTTCTATTTGTTTGTGTGTCTGTTTTGTTAATTACTCTATCCCCAAGTGTCTATAATATTACCTCCATCATAGTTGAATACACGGATGGATGGATGGATGGATAGATGGATGGATGGATGGATGAGCAAGTGAAGGCAGAGGGTGGCAGAGAAGAAAGAGAAAAAGAACCTGGGTCCCCAGAAAAGTCATTTAGGCATTACAGCAACCACGTTACTCCCTCCTTTTTGGGTTCCTTGTTATGTGAAATAATCAATGTCCTTATTTTTTTAACATGCTAATTTTTAAGTTAATTGGATGCCTTTCCTACATGAAGACGATAGTCTCCCTCAGTAAAGCAAACATTTCAGATGATTACGGTAGAACAAGATTGGATTGCTGTATTTTTTATTTCTCTCATCTTTTGTTCCACCTCTTTCTTTCTCACTCTTCTTTTATCCAATAGCAGATATATTTAACCAAGCTTATTGGAGTAACAGATACAGTCTGCCCATGGATAAACAGTAGGGACAAAATAAAGCTTCTTTATTTCCCTAAGATTAATTTAGTAGTTTGATAATATTTTGAGGGGGTGTCCACTGTGTGTTGGGGAGTCTATTAGATCCTCAAGCTGGTATGAGAAGCAGAAATGTATATAATTCCTACTGTAATGGAGAAATCTAATGGGAAACTATCATTAATAAAAGGCTAAAGGAAATGACCCTCATGGATATTCATGGCCTTTCTGCTGTGTGTGTGTGTGTGTGTGTGTGTGTGTGTGTGTGTGTGTGTGTGTGTTTGAGATGGAGTCTTGCTCTCTGGCCCAGGGTGGAGTGCACTGGCATGATCTCAGGTCACTATAACCTCCACCTCCCGGGTTCAAGCAATTCTCCTGCCTCAGGCTCCAGAGTAGCTGGGATTATAGGCACCCACCACTATGCTTGGCTAATTTTTCTATTTTTAGTAGAAACGGGTTTTCACCATGTTGGCCAGGCTGGTCTCAAACTCCTGACCTCAAGTGATCTGCCCGCATCGGCCCCCCAAAGTGCTGGGATTACAGGCAGCGTGAGCCATCACACCCAGACTGCCTCTCTGTTTTAATACCATGTTACAAATAAGTCAAAAGTCAAAGAAAAATTGTCAACCACCAAATTAAGGGGGAAAAAAAAAAGCTATGCAAACATTTATTTGTAAAATTAATTCCTTTCTGTCCTTTGGATGAAGTTTGAATCAGCACTAGAAATTTAATATGTTGCTGCAACTTGGCAGCACAAACATTTTGTTACTGTTCCAACTTTAATTCTTGACTAAAATAAAATGTAGTTCACCTACAAAGCAGTGTTCTCAGCACAGACCCAGATATAGCAGTCATTGATGTGACACCATCTAGTAGGAAAAAACTAGGTGACTGGTTTGACTGTCAGAGTAGAAAGATTCTCAACACGACAGTCCTACCAAGTTTGTCAACACAACTTCACACTGTCTTTTCTTGCAGCCCTTACACTCAAAACTTCACATCAAGCGATTTACTTAGATGATCCTTTTATAAACAACTGCTACTCAGGAGGCACAGAGAAATCACTACCAGAGGTGAAAGGCTACTTTTGGAAATAAAGACCAGAAAAATCACAAACACAAGTGCAAACCTAAGAAAGTTTGCACTTAGGAGCGTTGGTTATTCTACTCTTTCATATATGCTTACGTATGAGAAGCCCGTTTACTAGGCGGGTTGATTAGAATTACACCTTTCAAAGTAGACAGTGTTGAAATGAAGGATTTGGTACATAATATGAAGATAATTGAATCATTCCTTCAGTTGGATAAAACTAAAATAATGTGCAACCTTTTTCATTCTTAAAGCAATTTGTAGTTTAGGTGCAGTGGTTCATGCTTGTAATTCCAGCACTTTGGGAGACTGAGTGGGGAGAATTGCTTAAGGCCAGGGGTTAGAGACCAGCCCGGGTAATCATCTCTACAAAAAATATATACATATTTTTAAATTAACTGGGCTTAGTGTCACATACAGCCTGTTGTCCCAATTACTCTGGAGGCTAAGGCGGGAGGATTGCTTTGAGCCCAGGGTTTGAGGTTGCAGTGAGCTGTGATCAAATCACGGTACTCCAGCCTGAGTGACAGGTCTACTTTGACTGAAAAACTTTTGAGACATTGACCTTGTATAGTGATTGATTCAAACAGATAGAAATAAACCAAAATAGGATTGTCACTCATTAAAACACACACTTGCCTCTGCATGTGCACTCGAAGACACACACAGTGTCAACAATATGCTAGGACGTGAGAAAAAAGGTCAATAGAATTTAACCTCAACTGACACAGAGGAGGGGGTTCTGGGTGGATAAAAGATGACATAATGGATACAGTGTTCACTGTTCATGTGATGAGTACCCTAAAATCTCAGAACTCTCCACTATAGAACTCATTCATGTAACCAAAATACCCCCCCAGAAATTGAAACAAAAAAAATAATAGTTTTTTCCAAAAAGAATTTAACCTCAGTTACACCTCCTTTCATTTCAGTGTCTGAAACTATTCAGTAATTCTTTGTGGGTTGTTTTTTAAATTGACATTTTAACTTAGATCTTCTAAAACCCTTTCAATACTTGTGTCTTATTCAACATTAGAGTCTCATAATTCTAGGTTGTTAAACTCAAAAGTTAAGACACATTTTATTTCATGTAAAACTTTCAGTTAATCTTTTCAAGAGACTAGCAGTCATGATTTGAGGGGAAAAGTCTATTTTTACATTTCTTCTCCTTGTCATAAAATATACTTGGGAGACAGAACAACGTGAAGAAAGAAGTGCTGGACTTGGAATTAGAAAATAAGGGTTCCAGATTTCCTTCTTAAGAGCTCTGTAAATTTAAACAAATTTCTTAACATCTTTGAGATTTCATTTTTTCCCACTATTTTTGTGAAGATCTAAAATCATCATGGAATCATGTTTAGAATGACATAAAACTGGCATGTAACTACTGCTACTATTACTGGTGAAATATAGGTAGGCCTAGGTCAAAGTGGTTGGTACAAGATTTCCTCATTGTAGCCACTCATTGGCCTTCCTAGAGAAGCATTATTTCAGTGCCCTACTCAAGGTGTTTTGTTTGGGATGCTGTTCAAAAAATCTTTGGAATTTATTAAGTCATTAACTACTACAAAAACTTTTACTGCATATAAAAAAAAGAATACATCTTCAACAACTTGTAGATGAGTCTTTTGATTTTGATAGACGTGAGGCTATTCAAATTCTTCGTTTTTTTATATGGTTATGAAATGAGAGAGCAGTACAAATTTGGTTTGAATGGGCTATGGAAAGGGGCACTTTTAGAAATCATATACACTGTCACTGTGTAAATAATGTTTACACTAAGTGAATATATATGATGAAACATTAATCATTAAAATATTTTTCATGTATTTATGTCATGTATTTACTTCAAAAAGAGATTTTGGGGGATAAGTCCTTTTTTTGTTTCATTCGAATACATTAAGTACTCTACTTAAATACTTTCCACAAAATTGTACCCTAAATGATTCTGAGAAAATACATAATTTTAATAGTGTATGTGTTGGCGTGCATTTGGAAAGGTTCTATAATCTACCATCTGCACTTCTGAGATAAACAAGTAAAGGAATTCATTTAGTAACTAAGCAGGAACTTATTTTAAGAAATGAAAAAGTGTGATACTTGGTGGCAATTTCATTTTCAGGATGAAAAACAGTTGTGGCACACAACAGACTCCTTTCCAAGGAAATGAAAATGACTGTCAACAAGTAGTATTGTATTTGTCGCTAAGCACAAGTCTTATTGATCTGACACAACCTTTCCTTTTTATCTCATAATGATTTATTTGAGTTTCTGTGGAATCTAATGCCAGTTTGTATTTGCAAGGAAAACTGGAAAACCTTTTTCCCTTAAAATCAGGGGGAAAACATGGCAGTGCCTTTCAAATTTAAACCAGAATACAAGGAAGTTACTGTTCGGTGTATTCAAGGAATAAGAAATGGGTTAGAACTGAGCCAGGCAAACCTAGTAATGATCAAGTGATGAAGAAACCATCAAGGCTACAAAAAATAGGCTAGATGAGGACAACTTTGATGTACCCAATCAGGTCACTTAATAAAGTGTGTCAGCAGTTCCTATAATTAGAAAAGCACCTTGGCTAAAAATTACATTTCTCCCAGCTCCTCAAATACATGCTATTACTATCTCCAAATTTGAAAGACTTTTTAAATTCTCAAAATTCATAAATTATTTAAATACAAATTATTTTTGATTGGCAATGTATAAAAGGTAGAGATCAAAAGGTTCTATAAGATTTCCAAAAAGGCAACATAACAACAGTAAAACGCAACATTCAGCTGGGAGTGGTGGCACGTGCCTGTAATCCCAGCACTTTGGGAGGCCTAGGCAGGCAAATATGACGTGAGCCCAGGAGGTCAAGGCTGCAGTGAGCTGTAATCATATCACTGCACTCCAGAAGGGCAACAGAGCCGGACCCCCATCTCAAAAAAAATCAAAATCAAAATCTTTCAATTAATCCCCACTAGGATTTTTTAAGTAGAGGTAAAGTTTATCACATAAATTTTCAGATATTAAAACCAAAGACCAATTCTAAACACTTAATAAATAAGATATTGAACACTAGACATAGGATCCAATTTTCTTATGCTGATTCAGTCTAGTTTTGTGATCCTAAGCAAATTAATTCCCTGTACTTCTTCTCTGTAATAGGAAATACTGAATTAGATGCTCCCCAAAATCCCTTAAATTGGTAGGGAGTTCATGAAATAGCAGCTCCTATTGTCAAATCACAAATGAAAATTTTTAGTTCTAGTGATACAATAAGGCTTTATATTCAGAAATAAGATACAAATAGACTTTTTAATTATATTGATTTTCTTTCTTAATTAATGCTTCTCTTTCTTGTATTTTTTTGCAATAATAAAGATCACAGGGATAGCCCAGCACAAATTGTTTAAGAATAACCATCAAGGATCGTAAGTTGTTTAAAAGGCTAAAATTTCATTTCATAAATAAAATATTTTACAATCCTATCAACTTTATCAGCATGCAATAATCAGTAGCCAATTAATTTCTTAAATGTTCTTATAATTTTTAATCGATAACAGCTAATTGCTCTGTTTTCCAATTAATGACTCTCCAATGAATGACCTAAATAAAACTTCAGAAAGAAATAGGAGTGAACATTATCATACCAGAAACAATTTCATAATTGTTTCAAAAGAGAATAATTTATAGATAAAATTTCCATTTCCCTAAACTTGATGTTAATTAGGCAATGTGTATTCAACTTTAGGCAAAGAAAACTTAAACAAAAAGTATTTGGTTTTTGTCTGAACTGGGAGAAGGGAACTATTAATGATGAATTACTACGTTCACTTTTTACTCTGATATTTGAAATAAAGAAGTACAATGATACAATCCAGAACCTAGTAAGCTAAGATTACATTCTTTGTACAGAGGGAGTTAAAAAAAAAAATAGGTCTTACATGTCCAAAGAGCACACAGATAACTTCTGAGTAACTCAAGCATAAACAGGAAAGAAATTTGATAGCAAACCTTGGTGGAGGTCCAGATTGAGTCTAATTACTGCCACTCCTTGTGAAAAATTTTGAATTAATAAGGTGGGAGGACAAAGGAAAAGGCGAAGCATGATGAGCCTTCCGACTTTAAAATCTGAAACCTTGACCCTCTTTCAAAATGTGTCCCTCCCCATAAAACTGCCCGAGTTGATAGATGAATGAGCATTTCAAGGGGTGGGAGAGGTCCGTAGGAGATGGTTCTCTGGTTATTTCACCTGTGTTGAAGACCATCATTATGGAAGGAGTCGTGCTCTCCCCACTCGTGACAGCTGCAAGGCATTCTAAGGGCAGAGCATTCAATGACTCCCTGGTGCTAATTTAAATGAAAAATGATCTGGATCTGTTATTTAGTATCAACCAGTTACATAGTTCTACCTGTATTATGTGTGTATATTTTTGTGAGTATATTTATTTAGTGTTGTTTCTATGTATCATTCTTACTACAATAAAATTGAGAAAGCTGTGATTCTACATCTAAGGGCAATTTTTTTGTATTACAAATCTAATTAAAACCTAAGATTTTTCTTAAGACAAATTAACTCTGGTGAATAAATAAATTAATGCATTGTAGATGTCTGACAGTTTATTCTGTCTAAAAAACACACAGCAATTACTACAGTTCAGCCACTTTTGGGTGACTGCAAGACCATTCCAACTTCTTTTCAGTGAATAATACTCCTTTAGGTTAGTAAATGTGAATAATACTCCTTTGGATTAGTAATTGTAAAACAAATTGGAATTCAGTTGGGTTAGCAATGCACTTTTGCAACTTAAAATAATAGCTTAAAAAGGAGATTTTATACCGAAGCATTTTGTATTGGGAGTTACTAACAATTACTCTTAAATGTGTATATTCATGGGAATTTTTAAAATGTTTCCTCAGTTGCACGGAGAGGGCATTTATTCCTCGCAGATTAAACACATTGCACACATCTACCAGGGTTATCAGCATTACATAGATTTCCCTGCTAAGTGCCTTTTGAACTTACCCCAAAAGTAAAAGCCCTTTCAAGTTCACTAAACTGTTAGAATTAAAATACAGTCTCAGAATTTCCCTGCTCAAATATGCGTTAGAGAGTAGCAGAGAAAGAGGAAAGGTTAGTCTCATTTTTGTAATAGCATGTATTTTGCACGTTGTTTCTTTTTTTTAATTTCATGAATAACTGCTACCTAGATCTACTACTACATCACAAGTGTTGACTTTTCTGAAGAGCCACTGGAGAAATAATTCTTGGATCTTGTTGCCAAGAAAATCTGTGTCATTTCTCAGTAGCTTATAAGCTTCTAACTTAATTTTTGGTCATTTGCTGGGAGGCTGAGTGTAGTTATTGGGACAACTTTATACAACATTGGAGTGCCTTGTCATATACATATCAATACACAGATGTTACTTTTGACTACACCAAGATGAAGGAAAATAGAGATAATATTGTTTGCATTTTAGTGAACTTCTTCAATTTGTTTATAAAACAAGCTAACAGGAGCACATGTTGGAGGAAGGGAAAACAGAGTAAGAATTTCGAAAGATGAAAACCAGGACAGGGTGTTCAAAGAAGTCAAGAACAGCATCCATTCTTACTGAAAAGAATGTGTTTTGTACACGTTGTGTTTTACCATTGCCACATTGAGGTGACTATAAAGGAAGAATGAAACCTAATTCACCTTAAATGTCAATATAATTTTTTCAGAGAAACTTCCTCTGCCCCTCTTTAAAATACCAGTTTGTAGTTTAAATACCAATTTGTTAGTGTGACACCTTCTTCTTTATAACATTTTCATCACATTCATCACAGTTTGCTGCCTTATTTTTGTTTATTTCTTCTTGTTCTCCCCTGCCAGACTGTAAGCTCCATGACAGCTGGGAATATGGCTGTTTTATTTACCACTCTATTCGCAGTGCTTAGCCATGTCTAGCAAATAATTCACTGTGAAATATGTGTGTCAAATACATGAATGATGTGTCTTCTGTGGACTAAGAAACCCACCATAAAAGGATAAAATATATGACTTTAGCCTTAGTACTGTTATGAACAAGAGCTTAAAAAGTGAAAAACTGGCCAGCTGCAATGGCTCACACCTGTAATCCCAGCACTTTGGGAGGCCAAGGTGGGTGGATCACCTGAGGTCAGGAGTTCGAGACCAGCCTGGCCAACATGGTGAAACCCCATCTCCACTAAAATTATAAAAATTAGCTGGGTGTGCTGGGTGTGGTGGTGAGTGCCTATAACCCCAGCTACTCGGGAGGCTAAGGCAAGAGACTCACTTGAACCTAGGAGGTGGAGGTTGCAGTGAGCCAAGATCATGTCACTGCACTCCAGCCTGGGTAACAGAGTAAAACTCTCTCTCAAAAAAAAGAGTGAAAAGCATGACTTTCATGAGGCAGCTCTGTGACTTCCATGTCCTTTCTTGCTTAGAGCAAGGATCCTGTGTAAGTAAGTTTGGGCTGCTACAACAAAAATATCATAACCCAGGAGGCCTAAATAGTAAGCATTTATTACTCACAGTCCTGGACCAAGCAACCAGCAAATCCAGTGTGTGGTGAGGGCCCACTTCCTGGTTTGCAGTCAGCTTTCTTCTTGCTGTATCCTCCGATAGTGCAGAACAGAGACAGGAAGCAAGCTCTCACGCCTCTTTATTTCATACTGATTCCCAGCCACACGGGCTCCGCCCCCATGACCTAATCACCTCCCAAAGGCCTCACCTCCTGATACCATCACATGGAGGGTGAGGGTTTCAACATATAAACCTGCGGGCTGGGGGACACAGTCCAAATCAGAGACATCAGGTTACCAAATGTTGCAGAAGATAGCTCTTCTTAATAAAGATGGGGTTGCTATAATATGCTGCTCTTTTACTTGACATTTGGACATGAACTACATGAATATCTGTACTTGAATGAGATTTGTTTACGCAGCCATCATTAACGTTGGTTACAAAAGCCTGAGTGAAGAAAATGAAATTGCTAGAAAATGCAAATAAAAGAGACTTTATAGACAGATATATACTTTTCTTGGAGACAGGGTCTTGCTCTCTCCCCAAGGTTGGAGTGTAGTGGTGCAATCTCAGCTCACTGCAGCCTTGTCCTCCCAGGCTCAAGCAATCCTCCCACTTCAGCCTCCCGAACAGTTGCGACTACAGGCCCATGGCGCCATGCCCCACTAATTTTTTTAATTATTATTTTTCATAGGGACACGGTCGTATTTTGTCACTGAAATCTTCTGAGCTGAAGCCATCCTCCCACCTAGGCCTCCCAAAGTGCTGGGATTACAGACGAGAGCCACCACACTGGGCCTGATTTTATTCTAAAATACGTATGAGATAGTATCAAGATTGATGTTTATATATGAATTACTGCAATTAATAAAAAGAGTAAAATCATCTAACAACATAACATTTCCTCCTAAAGTTATTCAAAAAGAAAAAGAATAAATCCAAAGAAAGTACTTAAATTCAAAAAGAGTGTGAGAACAAGAGCCCGAGCCTCCCTCACTGTTATCGTGGGACACTAGGCACAGTTGTTTTTTTTTTGTTTTGTTTTCCATTTTTAGGGGTTTATAACATGCACAACACTCATCCATTTGAGGAACAGAGAAACTTCTAGTTGAATTTTCTAATCAATTGTCAGCCCATCCTCTCCCTGCAAAAAACACACTGACCAAAAAAGCAGACAGATTTAGCTTAAAAAGGAGACTTTAAATGTTAGTGTCTCTTAAAGGCAGGCATTGATAATGGTAAGCGACAAATCAAGGCTGGGCTCATGGACAGGGTGGTATCTGTACCCGGAGGGCAGAACGCTGCTGCTTGGCACCAGTGCAGTAATGATTCTACTTCATTTTTATGTTCAACGTATGGTAATCAAGCCTCCCATTAAAGTAAAGAAGGAAGTCTGGTAGTCTGTTGCTTATTATGCACTAGGATCATTGCTATGTGCTTTTTCAGTAAGAGTGGTTTCTTTCCGGTCTAGAATTATACTTTTCCAAGGAAACTCTTACCTTGAGAGGATTCAGAAATTGCAATACCTGCAGGCAACACTTAACATGGACATACAAAAAAATGAGGTTCTTCCTGACAAGAAAAATGATTGATAAGTGTATGCTGAGAAAATCATGAAAACATTAGGAGACCCAAGAAAACTATTCAGTGGAATCAGCGCTATGCAAATGAACATCAACATTTGCATATTTCCTTTTCCTGCTTCACGCATTAAGAGGCCCCAGGTGGTGCTGAAAGAAGGGCGCAGTTTGTTTTTGGATTCTATAACAATCTGCATCTTTTGCTCATTCACCAGCTGTGTCAAATATGGCCAAAAATGGTTGGTAGGACCTTCTCATTGAGGGAAAATAAAAGTTCTTTTTAAAACCTGGCATCTGACGTTCATATATGTGATTGGATAATATCTGGTGAGCTAAAAAAAATAAAATAAAATAACCATGGCTAAGATCTTAAGCTCAGAGTCTTATTCTAAAAAAAAAACATGATTTCTTAACTCTCTGGAAAATGTGAGCAGGTGTAAAGACAGTTATATAACCAAGGAGAGCCAGAGCACGAGGAAAAGAGAGAAAAGATCAGATGAAGTAAATAGAACTTATATTTTCTAGATATTAAGAAGAACAGAAATAAAAAATCCCTATTAACCTATTTATTTTAGTTAAGAAAATTAAACATACAAGGCAGAGATACGAGATGGGTACATAATATGTTGGACCCCATGCAAAATGAAAGCATGGATCCCCTCGTTCCAAAAGCAGGAAAGAAAAAGTACAGTTAAAAGTAATAAAATATGAACTATATAGGTGTAAGATATTTGATAGGGTTTGGCTGTATGTCTCCACTCAAATCTTTGCATTCTGCTAATCCCCATGTGACAAGTGTGGGACCAGGTGGAGGTCACCAGATCACAGGGGTGGTTTCTCCCATGCAGTTCTCGTGATAGTGAGTGAGTTCTCACAAGATCCTATGATTTTATAAGCCTCTGGCATTTCCCCTGTTTGCACTTATTCTCTCTCCTGTGGCCCTGTGAAGAGGTGCCTTCTGCCATGATTGTAAGTTTCCTGAGGCCTCCCTAGCTCTGCAGAACTGAGTCAATTAAACCTCTTTTCTCTATAAATTACCAAGTCTCAGGTATTTCTTCATAGCAGTGTGAGAACAGACTAATACAATATTTTATTATGTATATAATATAATATAATAGGGGTTACACTTCAGTAGTAAACTGTCAAGTTGCAAAAAATATTTTAGTGTCATCATTTTATATAATATAGTAATGCTTTGTTGATATGATTTCTTGGTTGATGATGAGATTTTTTTGGTTCATTTGCCTATGCATTTATTTATTAAATCATTAAATGTATACTTTCAACACTTCATCTTCAGTCAGCACAATTAAGAGTGAGCAAGTGGTATTTCCAGTTCTAAATCTTTGAATGTCTTCCACAATGGTTGAACTAATTTACATTCCCACCAATAGAGTAAAAGCATTCCTATTTCTCCACAACCTCGCCAGCACTGGTTGTTTCTTGACTTTTTAATGATCACCATTCTGACTGGCATGAGGTGGTATCTCATTGTGGTTTTGATTTGCGTTTCTCTAACAATCAGTGATGTTGAGCTTTTTTACATATGCTTGTGTTGGCCATACATATGTCTTTTTTTTTTTTTAGAAGGGTCTATTTATATCCTTTATCCACTTTTAATGGGTTATTTGTTTCTTTCTTGTAAATTTACTTGAGTTCTTTGTAAATTCTGGATATTAGACCTTTGTCAGATGGCATAATGCCTAGGTAATGGGTTGATAGGCACAGCAAACCACCATGGCACACGTTTACCGATGTAACAAACCTGCACATTCTGCACATGTACCCTGGAACTTGAAAAAATAAATAAATAAATAAATAAATAAATAGAAACTGATGTCAGTCACTCCTGGCAAATGTTTGATACCAAACAGTTTTTGATAGTTTTCCATTTAAGAGTATCATTGTTATGATACAATTGTTCTGAAACTTTTAAGAACATTTATAGGCCATGGCAATGTTAAGATAAATTTCTGATAAATTATTTCAAAATATAAGGGTTAGCACACATAGAGCTGAACATCCTTATAGGCAAATTTTTCTAGAAAGATTTATCTCTTCACATAAACCAATTTCATGTTAGTCTAAATTTAATTTTTTATGTGAATGTAACTAATAGTATCTTCATGTTTCCTATGACATTTCCTGTAACTTGTGGGATGTTATACAAGAAAACAATCATGACTGCATGATTGGTATATAATTCAAAGCACTTGTTCAGGCATTCTATCATCTATTTTTAATTGTAAGGAAAAACAATATTAAAATTGTCTTCTTGCTTAATGATTGATTCATCTAAAATAATATTCTTTTTTATTGACACATAGACCTTTACATTTAATTTTTACTTTTAAACCTGTGGCTACTTGCTTTGCAAACTTGCAGCAGTGATCAAAACCAGACATCCTAAACTCTTTGAATACTTCTGATAACTCCCTGATATGCTTTATTGTAGTATCATGTGTAACCTTTTATTTTGTAATAATTTACTGACAAAGCTTACTACTTGAGCAATTACCTTTTCAAAATATTGATATAAGCAGAATAAAAAACTTCCCACTTACCTATTTACTTCACTCAAGGAAATCAGATGTAATAGATTTTTATCAAGGATGGCAAAATAATTTGGAAAGCTTAGTGCAAAATGAAAATATAGTGTCCCTTGTTTAAAAAGCAGAAAAAATGTGCAATAATCCAAATTCAGTAAATCAAGGTAACTTTTGCCAATAAATGTATCACTTGACTTTCCGTTATTTTGTTTTTTCTGTGACTTAATATTTTCTTTTTTCCTTTTTTTTTTTTTTGAGACGAGAAAACCAACTTAACCTAAAGTCTCAATATTGAAAGAGAAAATAAATGATACAATATTAATTAGAAAGTGACAAAAAGGAATAAAAACTTACTTTTATTAGCTTATTCATAAAACAGTCTCTAAAGCAGACAGTTGGGGAAACAATAAATTTGCTGCCATCATTTATGTTAAATTTCAACTAGAAAGAAAATGTGGGTTAACTATTTGACACTTAGGGGTCCTCAGAAACAGCGAAGTTTTTATTGTATACACAAGTGGAGGCATAAAAGTTCACCTTTTCCTGGTCTCAATTTGAAATGTTAGTTTTTGGTTTCTTCTATGAAGCAGAAAATCCTAAATTCATGATATACAGTAACCTACAAAGCTATTAATTTGGTGCTGTGTATACTGCACCAAGCTAATGCTTTTTAAACTTGAATTGGTATCTTACGTACATAATCTTTCAAAGTTGTATCTTGCTTAAAAACATTATATATGAAAGCAACACGCCCTTTGGCACTAATGTGAATTCAGTTTGTGAAGTTTACATATTGCATATGGTCAACATCAGTGTCAATTAATTGAACTGCTTAGGTTCAAACCTTTGACAAGAAGATGCAAAGTGATACAAAATATATTTTCAAGCCAATACTTAAGCTTTTATTGCAAAAGTCAGACAAATTTAAATAGAATGAGTTTTTTTTTTTTTAACTCACAACTTATAATGAAAGCAAAAACACAGCAATGGTTTTAATAAAGCCTCATTAAAAACTGTGATTCTTGGCAAGCATGTCTATTACGACGCTAAACTGTAAAATCTATATGTTCAGAGGGCAAACAGTATTCTCTTTGTTGAGCCAGAGAATGGAGGTTGGGGGGAAACTATTTCAAGCTACAGTAATAAATTTTTAGTGAGTCTTTTCAAGTATCTTGCCAAAACATCAGACAGGTTTAGGAGAATGCTTGGCTACAAATTGACCCATAGTAAATTGATTGATGTCATCACTTGAATGTATGCCTTCTATCATCAGTGATTTAGGATGGATTACAGTTTGATATGTGTTGGCCCCATCAGTAATTTCTCTTGTGAATTTTGTTTAATTACACAAAGTAAATGGAAATAAAGGTAAATGGGAAATTCCATTATAAGGTACCTAATTTTTGGCCAGACATGGTGGCTCACACCTGTAATCCCAGAACTTTGGGAGGCAGAGGCGAGCGGATCGCTTGAGGTCAGGAGTTCAATATTAGCCTGGCCAACATGGTGAAATCTCATCTCTACTAAAAATACAAAAATTAGCTGGGTGTGGTGATGCACACTTGTAATCCCAGCTACTCGGGAGGTTGAGGCAGGAGAATCGCTTGAACCTGGGAGGCAGAGGTTGCAGTGTGCCGGGATTGTGCCATTGCACTCCAGCCTGGGCGACAGAGCAAGTCTCTGTACCTAATTTTTTGCTAGGTCCAACCACAAATATTTGCAATGCTATTGTTAAAAGCATAGAGTGTGTGGCACCATTCTTGGCACTTGAGATACTTCAGTGAACAAAGGCAGACCACAAATGAATCTTGAGATAGTCATATTTCTGCCATAGTTCTAAAATATGAGGGTTTTAACAGAATTTTTAGACTCATATCTCACTTTCTAGGATTATGTGAGCTTGCATAATTATCCAGCACTTTTGTCTTAAAATGCATTGAGATGTGAAAATATCAGAAGAATCATAACATCTCATGATTTTTTATAAGGCAGAATGAAATAAGGTGTGAGATGCCTTTCTATGAACAGATAAAAATACAAATAATATTGATTCACAAAAAAAATTGTCAATCATTTCTGAATGCCTAAGTCAGGTAATTCAAAATCTACCCTTCAGCCAACCAAGGCTTTGAGAACATGAGGAGGAAATAATGGTGGCGTTAGGTAGCATCCTGATATAACCAGTAAAACTGAAGCCCAGTCCAAAGCATTTAACAGAAAGAGCTTCCCATTTTTGTTCCTTAAGCAGAAGGGTGAAGAGGAGGCATAATTTTGAAATGGGAACCTCTTTACTTCTGAAGGAAGGACAGTGTACCCGGAAGGCCTCTCTCAGAAGGAAAAGCAAAGACCCATTTTATCGACCGAGGCTACTTGGAATAGGAAAGTATCCACTTGTCTCAGCATCTCACAGAGGTTGGGAGGCGAAAGCTATAAATCCCTCCTCATCACTTCTCCCAGCCGCTGGACTGGCTCTGGGCCAGGAGCCTTCCAGAGTCCCAGGACTCATTGTAAAGGCCTCACGCTCCCCACAGAGCTTTTGGTACCCTTAGAAGCCAGGTACGGTTCAATCCTGTGTATTGGGGTATTATTATTTCATCTAGTCACTGATACAGGTTGTCCAACTTTCCTGACAGGGTGCAAAAGTAACATGGTTTCAATCTTCTCAGGATCAGGAATTCATTTTTTTATCCCCTGTCAAGAGAACTCAGTGAAATACAGTTTTGTTTCCCGAAGAACACAGCAACAGTGGGGACGTTAACATTTATTTCTGTTTCAAGCTGTCACACAGTTGCTTCTGGCATCAAGGGCAGAGTATATGGGCTCCTGCCTTGTGGTGTCCCCAGGATTTACATCTTCGTCCCGGTATAAAGAGGTTGCTATGGCAGAGACAAAGCTTAACTTACTCAAACTATCACAAATATGAATCATCGCTGGAGGCTCAAGAACAGCTCCCGCCATCCTGCTTCTGAACACCATTATCATCCTTTCCGAAAATAGAGGACAACGTTCCCTCATAATGTTCTGCTTTGGAAAGCTGATCTCTTTCTGTGTTTTAAATTTCACTATGATTTGCTCTAGAAGGATGTACATGTATGTAGACAGACATTTATTAAAACTATGAGTATAGTGTAGCTAAAATGGCAGGTGGGTGCGAATGTGTACATGATTGTTATTTAGCAAAATAGAGTCTCTATTTCATCAAATAGCTGCCTCCAAACTCAGTGAACTGAAGGATATGACCATACCAAGAAAAGGAAAATGCTAATGGCTCTAGCCCCTTTTTGGTTTTCAATCAGAATTCTTCTGGCTCATTGGCCAAGCTCATTGGCCAGGAATAAGAGAAAAGAGCAAGTAACTAGTGGTAATGGTTCTGTTCTGCAAAGCATCATTGGTGAATCAGAAAGATTAATTGCAGAAACACTGCGTCCTGTCTACAACTGTGCTGACAGCCTGAAACTGAGCAGTTGTGCTACCGAATCGCACTGAAAGTGTTTCTGGCAGCTTAGCCTTTCTTTCTGTGCTTCTTCCAAGTTCAGATCTAAAAGATGAATGAAAAAATACTGTAGCAGGAACTAAATAATGTGAGTGTGTGTTACCTGGAAGTGGTCCATTTCTTCTTAACTCATTGTTCAGAAACTAAAAATGAGGTAAATTGGAATCCACAGAATATCAAACATCATAATTGTATTTGATTTGTGAAACCGTTTATTATCATCTCTCACATTTTATCTCTTTTTTCCACTTCTCCATAAATAAAGTATTGAAGAATTTGAGCAAAATGTGTAGACCATCAAGTTATAATTTCATCTAAACAGGTTTTTATCACATCAACTACAATAGACCTATATCTATTCTTGTCCCATAATTTTTTACCTTGTTTTATTATATAATTATTTATGTACTGGTATGACCTGAATGTTTCTTCAAATTTTATCGTATAATATCCTAACTTCCAGTGGGATGGTATTGGGAGGCTGGGCCTCTGGAAGCTGATGAGAACACAGGGGCAGCGTTCTCATGAATGAGATGATTTTTTTATTTTTATTTATTTTTATAAATGCTCTTAGGGGCCCAAGAAAGCTGCTTTCCCTCTTTAACTCTGTGAGGACACAGCAAGAAGTTACCATCTGTGAACCAGGAAGCAGATCCTTCACAGGCAATGAATCTGCCAGTGCCTCGGTCTTAGGCTTCCCATCCCTGGAACTGTGAAAATAAACATTTATTGTCTGTAAGCTACCTACATTACAGCATTTTGTTTTAGCAGCCGGAACAGACTAAGACATGCTCCTATGTTTTTACTATATTTCCGGCTACCTAAGCCAGAAGCCATATTCAATTTTTTTTTGGATCTCCCAATGCATACATATCACAGTGCTTTGCAAAAACTCACTGAATCAGAGGCAGGCATTTGTGTAGTTCTACTTTGGATTAAGAATGCCATAAATTGGAATTCCAGAGTCACCACCTGATTGGTATGTCCCTTCTGACACTTGAACTCTCAGAATTTTCATGTTTTTAAATCTGCGAAATGATAACTCATATTTCAGAATTATTAAAATGATAAAGTGAGTTGACATACGTGAAATGCAAAATATAGTGACTCACATTTTTAAAAATCTGGTTTGCTGTTCTAAACCTCAATAAAATAAATATTTGTTGGATAGATAAATAAATAAATGAAGATCTATGAAGACTTACAGGTTCTGATTTGTTTTTGGGATACTTCATATATTTGCCTAGTAATGGCCTGTTGTAGATATTAAGTCTTTGGAAAATATTTTTCCAAAATTTACATTTGAACTCAAGTTAAATTGCAAATATTTTTTGAAGCCAGTTTTACTAAAATATCGAGATATTAGCTGTCTTCCGTATCAAAATTTTAATTATACCAAAATATTAAAATTAGCTCACAAGTATTTCTGGAAAAAAAATACTTAAACAACATAGCAGAAGTATCTGTAATTGACTAAAAAGGGTAGAATATTGTTTTGATATTTGCAATGCACTTTTCATATTCACATATGCTCTTAAGTGCATGATGCATGGAAGGGAACACAGATGGGGTCACGGGAGCCGGGAGTGCTGCTTACGCCATAACAAGTCCGACCCCAGAAAACCACCCATCGAGGAAAGAGAGCTACAAATTCCAACAATCTGGTGACAGAAACGAGCTGTCATCTGATCATAGTAGGTTCATTCATTTACTCAGAAAATATTGAATGAGCGCCTACTATGTTCCATACACTCACATGAATCAGCCAGTTCAGAAAGAGCCTCTGGACAAAGAAAAGATTAAATTATGCTTCCAAGATGAGTCCGTGGAATGATGACAGGGACAGGGCTGTCTTGTGATTGTCTGTAAAACTGCCATGCTGCCAACTGGTTTTGAGGCAGAATCTATCTTTTGATTTCCATCTCAGTCTAATATGATGACTTTAACTCATATCTGGGAATTTGGGGGTTTTCTTATTTGATGCAAACTTCTTTGCCCTCCTTAGAGTCCTAAAGTCGCTGACTTGCAGAGCCTCACTGTATCTAAATGATATGGAACTCAGAGCCAATATGCCTGCATTTCTTGCACTCCTGTTTTGAAATTCCTTTGGTTGTACTAAAATTTTATCTTTTTGTTAAGCATGGAGTTATTTCAGCAAATAATTTTACATAAAAGGGTGATGGCATTTTAATGGTTTACAAAGAACTAGAGAAAACCAATTCCAGGAACTAATTATAGAAGTGTCTCTTTCAAGGTCTTTCACTGGAAGGAAGGTGCCATACCTGAGTTATCGGTGAATCCCTTTAGGTTCTTTCAGAGATTTTTATCTTTGCATTGACTGTGCTTCAGAAAAGTCATCAGGAAAATGTACTGGAATTTTTTGTGGAAGTATATTTTCTCCTGTGGCCTCACTGTATGTTTTACAAAGTTTGTTTTCTCTTATGAGCGATTCACTTCACTAATGTGATTGTCCATTTGACAAATTAACCAGATTGACTGACTGATTGACAACACTAGGTAGTTAAGTAGGGACACAGAGAATCTAGGTAGGTTCTTAAAGAGAAGGGGCTAAATCCTTTAATTCAAATTTTAAAAAGCTTGATTCGTTTAAAATTGTCAGTAGTGTGAATGAAGCCGCAGATCTAGAGAGAGAGCTAAGTAACTAATAAGTAATCTTATCCCAAATAATCAATTGTTGAGGACAATCTAGTTCAAAAAAACATTATTGTAACCTATTTGCTAACTCAGCTCATTTAAAAACTGAAGAAGAGGAATCTCTTTTTTTTTTTTCAAGCATTCAAAGCCTAGCAGCAAATAATGGTGGAAAAAAATTGATTGTTATCCTAAATTTACTCTTATAAAATTTCCTGTTGCCAGCCCCACCTTAGACTAAATCTCTGTGGAACACATGAGATTATTGAAAATGCAGCAGTATTTCAGAGAGAATTGCTGAGCTCTGGGCTGTTACTTATATTTTTTTTCTTGTTCCATTCATATGATATAGAACAGTGATTTGCACCTAACAGATGGTCAACTAATTTTCATTGGATTCAAATGAATAGAACTGTAAGTATCCACAGAACTAACATCATGAAATACATTCCCATAATGTTTGTTGAATAAAAAATTACCACCCCCACCACCAGAAAAAAAGCAAAAGGATAAAAAATCCTTGTCCCAAACCCTTGCCCAAATCATTTTTCACAGTGGATTCTTCCAAACTTCTAAGGACATTTTAAGAAAATTTCCATACAACAAAAGCTCTATAGTTGTCCTCCAATTTTTCACTATTCCAAAGAGCATAGCAATGGAAACTCTTATACATAAATCCTTGACATTTCTGATTATTTCTTAATACTAGAATTGGGGTTACTAGAACAAAGTCTATAAATATTTTTTAAGGTTCTTGCAACATATTGTCAAGGAAAGAAATACCATTTTATATCAACAATGCATAAGAATTATTTTCATTGAAACCTTTTCATCTTGGCCAAGAAAAAAAGTCTAGCTTATATTTTTAAATATATGCTTCTCTAAAAAATACAGGAAAATGTAGAAGCAAATATATCAAAAATTTACAATGTTTATTAGGTTGTGAAATTAAATGAACTTTGTATTTTCTATCTTTGAGTCCTCAATGGCAACAAACTCACTATAGTGAGTGCATGGTCATTCAGTAACATGAATAACAAAATGAAAAGGAAAAATGTTGTGAGTGATGGTGAGAAAGATGAAGTGGTTATGGAGGGAAAGGATGGCACATATAAAAAGTATGTTCCCTTTGAAGTTAAAAAAATAGAATGAAAAGAAAAAATTATATTTTACCCAAGAGCATTTCATATTTTCACAGTGGTAGGCAGAACGGCCCCTAAGATTTTCATGTTCTAATCTTCAGAGTCTGTGAGTAAGTCAGGCTACATGGCAAACAGCAACTAAGGTTACAAATAAAATTAAAGTTAGTTGCTTATCAACTGACTTTAAAATAAAAGTAGTAGGGCCGGGCGCGGTGGCTCAGGCCTGTAATCCCAGCACTTTGGGAGGCCGAGGCGGGCGGATCACGAGGTCAGGAGATCGAGACCATCCTGGCTAACACGGTGAAACCCCGTCTCTACTAAAAATACAAAAAACTAGCCGGGCGTGGTGGCGGCGCCTGTGGTCCCAGCTCCTCGGGAGGCTGAGGCAGGAGAATGGCGGGAACCCGGGGGGCGGAGCTTGCAGGGAGCCAAGATGGCGCCGCTCACTCCAGCCTGGGCCGCAGAGCCAGACTCCGTCTCAAAAAAATAAAAATAAAAAATAAAATAAAATAAAAGTAGGAGAGGGAAACAGAATACAGAAAGGGAGATGACAATGGAAAAGACTGGTCAGAGATAGGTAACATCGTTGGCTTTGAAGACAAACAGACGGAGCCGTGAGCCACAAAATGAGAGCGGACTCTAGAAGTCAGAACCAGCGAGGGAACAGATTCCCCACAGAGCTTCCAGAAAGGAAACAGCCCTACCTACCCATACCTTGATTTTAGCATAGTAGTATCTATGTCAGGCTTCGGAGCTGCAAGCTGGATTATGTATACACATATGGATATGTATACACACACACACACAATTGTGTTGTCTGTAAGCTACTAAGTTTATGATAATTTTTTTTTTTTGCAGAAGTAAAACTAACACACTCAAATAACAGCCTTCCAATTCCTGCCCAAAGCATTTTAATATTATCAGATGTTCTCATTCAAGATTCTCAGCCAATGTCTATGGGTGATTTCTCTGCCCATTTATTCAGTTCCTCCCATATGCTCCAACTCCATCCTTTTCAATTTCACGGGGTCTCAACAATTCGACCAACTCACACTTCCTCACTAGGCTTCCGAGAAAGCTCCTGGTTTGCTTCCTCTCTCTCAACCACTTCTTTCTTCACAGTTTTGTTTGTCTCTCCTCAACTCCACGAATTCTCCAGGAGAGCCCTGAGACTTTCTGTCTTTTCATTGTCTCTCATCTCCGTGCTTAACTCATCTCATCTAATGGTTTTAAATATATTTTATATCCTGATGAATCTCCAATCTCTGGCCAGACATCTTTGTCATTCTTCCCCTCAACTGCCCACGGTTTGTTCAATACTCACAGATGTAGCCATTGCCAATAGAAAACACCCACCCTGGGCTGGGCACGGTGGCTCACACTTGTAATCCCAGCACTTTGGGAGGCCAAGGCAGGTGGATCACCCGAGGTCAGGAGTTCGAGACCAGCCTGGCCAACATGGTAAAACCTCATCTGTACTAAAAATACAAAAATTAGCCAGGTGTGGTGGCGCCTATAGTCCCAGCTACTCGGGAGGCTGAAGGAAAATACCCAAAACAGAGCTACTGAGTTCCGACTCGTCCCCCATCTCAGTAAGGAGAAGCCCTATCCTTCTGGTTGCTCAGGTCAGAAATCTTGGAGACATTTTCTACTCCTCTTTGTCTTATGCCCAATACCTGTTCTGTCCACAAATCCTTTGACGCTATCTTCAAAGTATATCCAGACTGCAACACTTCTCACAACACTCACTACTATCAACCTTATTTAAGCCACAGTCATCTCTCTCCTGGGTCACTGTAACAGATTTCCCGTTGTTCTCCTTGCTTCCACTGTTGCCCCCACCCTTCTCAAAACAGCAGACAAAATGACCCGTTCAAAACGTAAGGCAGAACACGAAGCACTGCTCAGAAGACTCCAGCGTCTGTGGACCTCAGAGAAAAAGCTAAGGCCCGTTTGGTGGTTTCCATTCACCTTACCTTTCTGACTTTATCTTTTACTGTTCTTCTCTCACGCCCTCTACACTGGCTATTTACTGTTCTTTATACATGTCACACTTGCTTTCATCTTCTTGTGTATTACTTTGTCAAATACTCCTTTTTTTCTTTGAGACAGACTCTTGCTCTGTCACCCAGGCTGGAGTGCAGTGTCATGATCTCAGCTCACTACAATCTCTTCCTTTTAGGTTCAAGCGATTCTCGTGACACAGCCTCCCCTGGTAGTGGGACTACAGGCACGTGCCACCACGCCGGACTGATTTTTGTATTTTAGTATAAACGCTATGTTGGCCAGGCTGGTCTTGAACTCCTGACCTCAAGTGATCTGCCCACCTCAGCCTCCCAAAGTGCTAGGATTACAGGTGTGAGCCACCGTGTGCGGCCTACTTTGTCAAACACCCTTCACCACTCTGTGCACAGCTGCTCCCTCCACTCCCTCAGACCTTTCCTCAAATGTCACCAGTGAAGTCTTACCTGACTATGCTGTATAAAATGACCACTGTGCCTCAAACCTTTCCTGTTCATTTTCCCTGCTTTTTTTTTAATCACTGTCTAATCCTATTCAGTTTGCTTAATTCTCAAGTTTATAGTCTGCATTAGGCAGGATTCTCCTGAGAAACAGAACCAAGAGTATACAGAGAGATATATACAAATAGATTTATTATGGAAGGTGGTTTTACGTGATCCAGGAGGCTAAGAAACCCCACGGTCTGCCTCCTGCAAGCTGGAGAAATGGGAAAGCTGGTAATACAGTTCCAGTCAAATTCCGAAGGTCTGAGAATCAGGAAGTCCAGTGTCAGAGGCAGGAGAAAATGCTGGCCCTGCCGAATCAGAGAGCAAATTCACCTTTCCGTTTTGTTATATTCAGGCCCTCGGTGGATTGGAAAGTTCCCACCCACACTGGTAGGAGCAATCTTCTTTACTCAGTCTTCCAGTTCCAGCGTGAATCTCTTCCAGAAACACTCTCACAGACACATCCGAAAACAGTGTTTACAGACTTCTGGGCATCCCTTAGCCCAGTCAAGCTAATGTATTCAAGGAAGCATTGCCTAGTCTTATTTTTCCTGCTAGAATGAAAGCTCTGTGAGTGTTGGGAATTTCATCTCTCTTTTCACTGCTGTATCATGAATGAATGAATCAGAGCAAAGGCAAGGACTGTATAAAGGAACAAAGAGAAGGAAAAGTTTCTGTTACTATGTTAAAATACTGGCACATTTCTAGTTTTGCCATCAGTACTTGGGCCTTTGTTTTGTTTAAAGTGAAAATTATGAAAAAAAATTAAAAGTCATTGACAATTATTAGGATAAAGGGTTTTCTAAAAAAATCTTTAACTTTAAGCCAATTAAATAAGCAGAACCAAATCAATTTGTATTTTTATACTTAGAAATGTATGCCACGTTGTTAGTTTACCACAATTCAGAAAGCAAAGCAGTGAAAGCTCTCCGTTCTTATTAGATTTCCAGTCAACACACATTTTCTGTAGGTCAAGCCTATGCCTCTTTTCCACCCAAGAAAACACAGACTTTTCATTCATTTATGATCTTACATATTTAATTAACTATTTATGCTACCGTTTTAAACTATACCACTCTGACCTTGTGTGCTTTATAAGACACACGTACACACACACACACGCACACACATACACACACAAACACGCACACACAAACACACACATACACGTGCACACACAAACACACACGCACGCACACACATACACATACAAACACACAAACATACACGCACACACACACATACACGCACACACATACACAAACACGCATACACAAACACACATACACACGCACGCACACACACACACAAACACACACATACATGCACACACACACAAACACACACACATACACGCACGCACATTCACACATACACACACAAACGTATATATTAGCATTTAGTGTTAAGCTTATTCTTTTATCAAGGTCATCAGCAATACTTTTAAGTATCTCTGTCAGTCTATTATACTCGCAGGGATGTTATGCAGTTTATTTTTATGATTTTTTTTTTTAATTTGAGACAGAGTCTCACTATGTCACTCAGGCTGCAGTGCAGTGGCGTGATCTCAGCTCACTGCAAACTTTGCCTCCCAGTTTCAAGCAATTCTCCTGCCTCGGCCCCCGAGAAGCTGGGATTACAGGTGCATGTCACCACACCTGGCTAATTTTTGTATTTTTAGTAGAGAAGGGGTTTCACCATGTTGGGCAGGCTGGTCTCGACCTCCTGCCCTCAGGTGATCTCCCTTCCTCGGCCTCCCAAAGTGCTGGGATTACAGGCGTGAGCCACGGCGCCTGGTCAAATATTTTAAAGTTCATAGATACACCCAAGTCTCCCTTGAGAAATGTCCTCCGAAGGCTTTACGGTGGTTTAAATGGCAGTAATGATTCTAAATATCAAGCCATTTTTTCAACTTTTCTTAGGATTTCTAAACATAGACTACCAAAAAAAATGGCAAATAAAAAATGAGAAGTCTAGTAGCATTCTTGCTTTGAATGAGTACTCTACTAGAAAACATGAAAAAGAATATGAAATTTTTACAATAAGAGAAAAATAAAAATCAGAAAAAATACTTTATTCATTTATTTATATATGGTTTAATAACAATCTCAGCCTCTTCAAACTAATTTTAAAAAGAACATTTATTCCATACCATGAGAAAATTGTGCAAAATAAATATAAACAACATCATATTACCACAAAAAGGAAATGATACTGTCTTTCATGATTGAACGCGTATGTTTAGAAACACACACACACATGTCACAAATCTAGGCTGCAGCTGTGATCCTCAGTGATTTCTGTAATGCCTCCTCTTTTCATATGCCATGACTAGTGTTTCCTTTTCTTTTGGACTCCAAAGAATCTTCTGGCCAGAAAAAGGACCCCTTACTCCTGACTGTGGCACAAAAGTACAGCCAGGTAAAACATCAGTGCAAAAGAAGCAAGACCTTTATTTCAATCATGATGTTATTTTTGCTTAAGAGAACTACCTACACAAAAATCTCTACATTTTAAGTGTCAGTACTTATATGTTGTATTATGAGGAAGACATGGGAAAAAACACCCTTTCACGTGTTCACTACCAACATAAAATTCAGACCTAAGCATAGTCCTGAAAGCAGCTTTCCAAGGTCTTCAAGTTCTGAATATTATCTACTCTCAGAGGTTCACAGAAAATGGGCGCTCGGATATAATGAACCCCCCCAACCCCGCCCCGCTCCGAGAAGTCTGTTATCCTTGTTATTGAAGCCTGGATTGAGAGATCCTGAGCAGACATATTTTGTAATTGTTTCAAGGAACACTTTGCTTGTTCGGATGAGGATATTCTTTTTAAATTTCTGGAATGGAAACCAGGTTTGAGGAAGTGGACAGGAAGTGAAACATAAAATAAAATTTATGCAAATTAAAAGCTTTAAATAAGAAAGATTGTGTAGTATTAGCGTAACCAGCAAGTATGTTATAATCCTTTCATTAGTTTTTTTCATATTCCATATACAATATTGCCAAAAATATGGATTGGAGCATATTTAGTTCCACTGAACTCATTTTTTATAATTTACTACCATAGTGATTATACTAGTTATCCTATCATGCCAGATAGAGAATTGTGTTCCTCTAAGTGAACTATATCTAATTACTTCAGCAAATTTTTGGAACTCGCTTATTTGTCTTTTGGGAAACAATCTAGTAGGGAAAATTTTTAAAACTTCATGACATTATCTATGTAATTTGCTGATGTCAGTTGTTCTAATGATGACCATTGGTGTCAAAACTGAAAATGACACATACCATTCAAAACAAAACATTGTTTTTCACTGTAATTTTTAACCAACTCGAATTTATTGATGGATGTTTGTGATCTTGGCCTCATTTTCATTAAATTTCAGAAGTCTGCATTACAGCTATGATTTCACAATTGGCTAAAAGGCCTTTCCTCCTCTAAGTTTGGATTGTTGGACTCATACATTATGTATATGTTTTAATGAACCACATAGCCAAGGGATGACACTTTAAATTGATGAGGGTTATATATTCATATGTAGAACAAATTAGTTTAGGGACAAATGAAGAATAGATGTGCAGTTGAGCTAACATGAACTGCTACAATTATAGTGATTATTATAACTGCACTCTAATACTTTCCAGACATCAGGATCATTATATGTGTCTCTATCATAAAGACACAATTCTGTCTCTTCTAAAAATATTTCATTATAGGAATATTGTTTACATAAAACTGGTTTAGATGCTGCCAGTATTTCCATGTTGAACCACTGTTTTTAGCAATTTAATATTCAGTAGCATAAAATTTGCTTTAAGGCATATCTAGGATTGCAGTTCAGCTCTTTAAAAGCGTTTGCTGTACTGGGTTCTAGAAGCTCTGTTTTGAGAAAGATGATCGGACATGTGACGGCTTCACTGATAGCTGACACAATTTGCTTTCTCATTGCCTTGCTACCATATTCCTGGCAAGTGACTTGTGTGTGACGTGAGATCGAAAATAGAAAAAAAAAAAGATTAAACCACTTTTTAGCTACAAAACAAATTTTTACAAGCCTTTAAGGCTTCAAATCAGAAAACGTTTCTTTCAAAATGTGATGATTATCTCTTACTTTTTATGAAATGTTGATTCCAACATACTTTACAGATTTTTGTGGAATGTATGATTTGCTGAAATAAAAATAATAGCTACAAGAATAAAATGTTAATTGGTGTCCTATTGACAAATGATTCAATTAAAAAAAAAAAAAAAAAAAAAAACTTTGGCCGGGCACGGTGGCTCACACCTATAATCCCAGCACTTTGTGAGGCCGAGACGGCCGGATCACGAGGTCAAGAGATCCAGACCATCCTGGGCAACATGGTAAAACCTCCTACTAAAAATACAAAAATTAGCTGGACATGGTGGTGTACGCCTATAGTCCCAGCTACTCGGGAGGCTAGGGCAGGAGAATCACTCGAACCCAGGAGGCGGAGGTTGCAGTGAGCTGAGATACCATCACTGCACTCCACCCTGGGCGACAGAGGGAGACTCCGTCTCAAAAACAAAAACAAAGAAAACCTTCATTTTAGAAGTAACAGGATTACTAAGTATTACTTCACTAGTTAGCTTTTCCAAAATGCCAAAATCGATAGGAATTGTCAGCATAGCCAATTTTTCACAAACAAAATAAAAATTTAAGCTCTTTGGGCTCTTAATGTGACTTTTAAACTGTTTTTATTTTATTTTGAAATAATTTCAGACTTCCCAATTTTTGTTTTGAGACAATCTCACTCCTGTTGCCCAGGCTGGAGTTCAGTGGTCTGATAACTGCTTAGTGCAGCCTCCACTCCCAGGCTCAGGTGATCCGCCCACCTCAGCCTCCGGAGGAACTAGGACTGTAGGCACGCGCCACCACACCCGGCTAATGTTTTGTAATTTTAGTAGAGACAGTGTTTCTCCATGTTGCCCAGGCTGGTCTCAAACTCCTGGACACAAGCTATCCACCCACCTCTGCCTCCCTAATTGCTGGGATTAATGACATGAGCCACCACACCTAGCCTAGACTTACAAAATTTTTTCCAAAAGAAAATAGTACCCACAGCTTTTGTATTGCCCTTTGCCCACTCTCGCTTAACGTTTGCCTAATTACTTATGATTACAATGACACAATGCTGTTAACAAACCTACAGACCTAATTTAAGTTTTGTCAATTGTCCTGCTAATACGTGTTTTCCAGTCCAGAATCCATCCAGTGTCTGTTGCATTTAGATCTCACGTCTTCTAATCTAGGACAGTTCCTCAGTCTTTCTTTGTCTTTCAGGACCTAGTTGCTTTTGGAGAACTGATGGTGTTTGTTCATTCAGGCTACTATCACAGAATACAATAGACTGGGTAGTTGTGTATGTAAACAACAAACATTTATTTCTCACAGTTCTAGAGGCTGAGAAGTCCAAGATCAACGTGCCAGCAGATTGGGGGTCTGGTGACTACCACTTTCGGATTCATAGACGGTGCCTTCTGGCTGTGTGCTGACGTAGTGAAAGTGTAAAACAGCTCTCTGAGGCTTTTATAAGGGCACTGACCCCACTTCAGGGATTGCAGGTGGCCATATTTTGGTGTGTCTTCACCTGGTAGAAAAGGGAGAAAGGGAGAAGGAGCTCCCTTGGGCCTTTTTTCATGTGAGCACTAATCCCATTCATGAAGGCTCTCTGCTCTCAAGACCTCGTCACTGCACAAAGGTCCTACTTCCAAATACCAGCCCACTGGGGATTAGGCTTCAACACAAGAATTTAGGTGGGGAGGGGACACCAACATAAATGGTGTTGGCCAATCATTTTGTTGAGTATTTATCAATCTGAATCGGTCTGAAATTTTCTCATGAAGACACTGGGGTAACGTATTATTAGCAGGAATACCACAAAAGTGATTTTGTGTCCTTCTTATCGTATACTATTAAGATGCATATTATGTTCATATGGAAAGAAAGAAAAAAGTGGAAACTATAGACCTGAAAAATGTTAAGTAGCTTTATGTCTTCATTTAAAAAAAATAGACGTATTTGCCAGGACAGAGATCAAAGCTTGGGATTCATAGATAGATATGTAGTAGCTTTCCAATAATGTGAAGATCTATATCCAAAAAGGTAATTTTTCATATGTCTCCTCTAATCATGGTTTATTTATTATATATAAAATATCCAGATTGCCTCTAATTACATGCAAACTTTGAAAGATGTTAATTCCAAGTGAAACTGAAAATAATTTTAAATGTGTAAGGATTTTGTATGTAGCAACTTCAAGACAGGAAATGAAAATGTAACGGTGGACAGTGTTGCTCCTCCAAGTCAGGGAAGGTGTGACCTGTGGGATTTATGAGGTATTAAAAGAAAGGAGTGATAAATTAATTCTTTATGGGAGCCAACACATTACAATTACCACCAACCATGTTAATATTAGTAGGTTTTCTTTATAAATACACATGTCTATTATATATAAATGTTTCCAGTTATGTAATTTGGATCATTCTTATAACATTGGTTGAGAAAATGGTTGTAAGAATTCATTTTATTCACAACAGCAGTGGATATTTTTAGACTACAGAGTAATTGCATTTAGAGTCTTTAACTCAATTTTACTTCATTACATTCTGCCTTTAACCTTAGTTCCTTTTTTTAAAATTGAAACACCTAGTTAAATATATACACTCTTATGAAGACATTTGTTTCTGAACTGGTGGTGGGAAACAATCCAAGAAAATTACTTAAGATGCCACAGAGTATTAAAATGAAGACTAGCATCTAAATTAACTAGTGCATTCGATGTAGTGTTCATTGACTCTACAAACTGGTACTCGTTACAGACCTACCCCTCCTTATCCTCCACCTGCTCACATCAATTAGTCTCCATTTTCTTGCTTGTATTTAGTAAACACCAAAAGTAAAGGTGGGTAGAGATGAGCTGCTTTTGTCACATTTGATCTTTGTAACGAAGTAAAACTTAGTGGTATCTAAAATATATGGCTGTCCATAGAAGGGCTAGGTAATGTGACCATTATATGATGATAAATATCTGATTCAAATGTCTACCTTACATGTGCCAGATCTGTGGCACACTATGCTACCTTTTAAATGTTATAATAAAAGCTTTACAAAATAGAGAAAATAACTTCACGGTTTTTTTTTTTAATCTGATGCCATAAAAATTTACTGGAATAATATCAAGATATATCCTTCTAGTTATTTACCCATGTATTTTTATCACGGGTACAATCGGAGTCTATTACAATTTTGTGTTTTGTTATTTGTTTTCACCTAAGTATATTCTTTTTCTTATGTAGTTTATTACTCTGATTAGAAAAACAAGGCATGCATTTTAAAATAAAGAAAAGTCAATAAAATAAAATAGTAATCTATAATCACATCTACCAAACAAAACTACCTTTGCTTGTGTGACATTGGGTCAGTGCAAAAATAATTGTGATTTTTGGCTATTTGCACCAATTTACATCAAACTGAATATAAAACTGTACATTTTAACCCCAGCATTTTTAGACTTTGTTTCAATCAATGCATATCCGTGCAATAAATTTGGAATATTCAACTTTGTGAATGTGATAGTATTTATTTATACTGAATTCAGTTCTTCAAAGTTATGCATAAAGCTGGATGGCCATCATTATACATACAGTGTTACCATACCCTTACCTACCCATACATTACCTACCCATACATATTTGGAAATATTTACTTAGAACCGTATCTTGTTCTGTTTGGAATATTAACCAATCCAAACTAGGATTCAAGTAAAGTATCAGCATGGTACTAGGTGCAGTTAGTGTAAGAATACAGGAAATATTGTGGAACTCATAGGTGGGAATTATGGATGGATCTCACAGAACAAGCACCTGGCAACCAGTCAGTAATCAAGAAAACATTTCTTTCTATAAGGCTGCATTCTTTGGGAGGCTGAGGTGGGCAGATCATGAGGTCAAGAGATCAAGACCATCCTGGCCACTGTGGTGAAACCTGTCTTTACTAAAATTACAAAATTTAGCTGGGTGAGGTGGTGCCACCTGCAGTCCCAGCTACTTGGGAGGCTGAGGCAGGAGAATTGCTTGAACCTGGGAGGCAGAGGTTGCAGTGAACCGAGATTGTGCCACGGCACTCCAGCCTGGAGACAGAGCAAGATTCTGTCCCCCCCACCACCAAAAGGCTGCATATTGTCCCTCATCTCTGTATGTCTCTACTCCTGTATTGGCCTCCTTCCCTCTTTATCTGATTCCTCTACTTGTTATTTTAGAGTAGAGCCCTACAAAAACCACCAACCTACATTCTGCTTCTCTCTGGTGATCTGCTCTCTCTCTCTCTCTCTCTCTGAGCTTTTCCAATTCTAGAAATTGGTAGAAGGCCAGCTCATATGAGTGAGACCACATGTACCACAGGTGGCTAGCCAGCTCCTCCTCTGGCTCTTGTTCAGAAAGGTTGCATCTATGTTGCTCAATTAATGGTCATCTCTGCACAAAAAAGCAGCCCCAGCCAGGCGTGGTGGCTCACATGAGCCTGTAATCCCAGGCACTTTGGGAGGCCGCGGCGGGTGGATCACCTGAGGTCAGTAGTTTGAGACCAGTCTGACTAACATGGTGAAACCCCATCTCTACTAAAAACAATACAAAAAATTAGCCAGGCATGGTGGTGTGTGCCTGTAATCCCAGCTACTCAGGAGGCTGAGGCAGGAGAATTGCTTGAACCCCAGGAGGTGGAGGTTGCAGTTAGCCAAGATCACGCCATTGCACTCCAGCCTGGGCAACAAGAGGGAAACTCAGTCAAAAACAAAAAAGAAAGAAAGGTTGCCCCACCCTGTTTTTCTGGTCTCTCTGAATAGAAAGCAATGTACAGAACAGATTCAGCCAACAGAGAGGTGGGTAAGGCAGAAAATAGAAAGATAATCTGTTATAGAATTGCTCTAATGAGTTACAGCTGCGT